>NW_024425008.1:38568286-38619961 GCF_017311325.1 Ursus maritimus
AGCCCTACAGGAGATATTAAGGGGGGTTCTATAAAAGTAAAAAGGCCCCAAGAGTGATAGAGAACAGAAATTTACAATCTATAGAAACAAAGACTTCACAGGCAACATGACATCATTAAAATCATCTCTCTCAATAATCGATCTCACTGTGAATGGCCTAAATGCTCCCATAAAATGCCACAGGGTTGCAGATTGGATAAAAAGACATGACCCATCCATTTGCTGTCTACAAGAGACTCATCTTGAACCTAAAGATACATCCAGACTGAAAGTGAAAGGATGGAAAACAATTTTTCATGCCAACGGACCTCAAAGAAAGCTGGGGTAGCAATTCTCAGACAGATTACATTTTAAACTAAAAATTGTAGTTAGAGATACAGAAGGACACTATATTATTCTTAAAGGATGTATCCAACAAGTGGGTATGACAATTATAAATATCTATGCCCCCAACAGGGGAGCAGCTAGATACACAAGCCAACTCTTAACCAGAATAAAGAGACATATAGATAATAATCCATTAATAGTAGGAGACCTCAACACTCCGCTATCAGCAATAGACAGATCACCTAAGCAGAAAATCAACAAAGAAACAAGAGCTTTGAATGACATACTAGACCAGATGGACCTCACAGATATATACAGAACACTACACCCCAGAACAACAGAATACTCATTCTTTTCGAATGCACATGGAACTTTCTCCAGAATAGACCATATATTGGGTCACAAAAACAGGTCTCAACCGATACCAAAAGGCTGAGATTATTCCCTGCATATTCTCAGACCACAATGCTTTGAAACTGGAACTCAATCACAAGGAAAAATTTGGAAGAAACTCAAACACTTGAAAAAACTAAGAAACTAAGAACCATCCTGCTCAAGAATGATTGGGTAAACCAGGAAATCAAATATCAATTTAAACAATTTATGGAGACCAAAGAGAATGAAAACACAATGGTCCAAAACCTATGGGACACTGCAAAGGCAGTCCTAGGGGGAAAATACATAGCCATACAGGCCTCGCTCAAAAGAACAGAAAAATCTAAAATGCAGTTTTTATATTCTCACCTCAAGAAGCTGGAGCTGGAACAGAAGAGGCCTAACCCACGCACGAGAAGGCAGTTGATCAAGATGAGAGCAGAGATCAATGAATTAGAAACCAGGAGCACAGTAGACCAGATCAACAGAACTAGAAGCTGGTTCTTAGAAAGAATAAATAAGATCAATAAGCCACTGGCCAGACTTATTCAAAAGAACAGAGAAAGGACCCAAATTAATAAAATTATGAATGAAAGGAGAGAGATCACGACCAACACCAATGAAATAGGAAGGATCATTAGAAACTTTTATCAACAGCTTTATGCCAATAAATTAAACAACCTGGATGAAATGGATGCCTTCCTGGAAACCTATAAACTACCACAACCAAGACTGAAACAGGAAGAAACTGATTATTTAAACAGACTGATTAATTATGAAGAGATTGAAGCAGTGATCAAAAACCTCCCAAAAAAACAAGAGTCCAGGGCCTGACGGATTCCCCAGGGAATTCTACCAAACATTCAAAGAAGAAACAATACCTATTCTCCTGAAGCTGTTTCAAAAAATAGAAACAGAAGGAAAACTACCAAACTCATTCTGTGAGGCCAGTATTACCTTGATCCCCAAACCAGGCAAAGACCCCACCAAAAAGGAGAATTATAGACCAATATCCCTGATGAATATGGATGCCAAAATTCTCAACAAGATCCTAGCTAATAGGATCCAACAGTACATTAAAAGGATTATCCATCATGACCAAGTGGGATTCATCCCTGGGGTGCAACAGTGGTTCAACATTCGCAAATCGATCAGCGTGATAGATCATATCAACAAGAAAAGAGTCAAGAACCATGTGATCTGCTCAGTTGATGCAGAAAAAGCATTTGACAAAATACAGCATCCTTTCCTGATTAAAACACTTCAGAGTGTAGGGATAGAGGGTACATTCCTCAATTTCATAAAAACCATCTATGAAAAGCCTACAGCAAATATCATTCTCAACGGGGAAAAGCTGAAAGCCTTTCCCTTAAGATCAGGAACACGACAATGATGCCCACTCTCGCCATTATTATTCAACACAGTACTAGAAGTCCTTACAACAGCAATCAGACAACAGAAAGGGATAAAAGGTATTCAAATCGGCAAAGAAGAAGTCAAACTGTCTCTCTTTGCAGGTGACATGATACTTTATATGGAAAACCCAAAAGACTCCACCCCCAAACTACTAGAACATAAGAGCAATTCAGTAATGTGAGGCGGGATACAAAATCAATGCCGAAAATCAGTTGCATTTCTATACACAAACAATGCTATGGACTGAAGAAAGAAATTGGAAGATTCATTTCCATTTACAACCTTTACCAAAATAGTATCTGGAATCAACCAGAGGCGATAAAGGACCCTATCATACTAAGAAACTATAATCACTCTTGAAAGACGACTTGGAAAGACACAAAGATGGAAAAAATATTCCATGCTCATGGTTGGAAGAATAAACACTAGTTACAAATATACTACAGAGCAATCTACACTTTCGTGCCAGTCCCGATCAAAATACCAATGACATTTTTCAAAGAACTGGAACAAACAATCTAAAATTTGTGTAGAACCTAGAAAAGGCCCGAATCAGGAACTGTTGAAAAGGAAAAACTAAAGCTGGGGCATCACGTTTGCATTCAAAGCTATACCCACAAAGCTGTGATCACAAAGACAGCATGGTACTGTCACAAAACAGACCACATAGACCAATGGAACACGAATACGAGAACCCCAGAAATGGACCCTCAGCTCTTTGAGCTAACTGCTTTGACAATTAGCAGGAAAAACATCCAGTGGAAAAGGACAGTCTCTTCAACTAATGGTGCTGGGAAAATTGGACAGCTACATGCAAAAAAATGAAACTTGACCACTCTCTCACACCATACACAAAGATAAACTCCAAACGGATGAAAGACCTCGATGTGAGACAGAATCCATCAAAATCCTAGAGGAGAATATAGGCTTCCAACCTCTAGCATCAGCCACAGCAACTTCTTTCATGACATCTCAAAGGCAAGAAACAAAGGAAAAAAATGAACTTTTGGGCTTCATCAAGATAAAAAGCTTCTGCACAAAAGGAAACAGTCAAAAAAAACTAAGAGGCAGCCCATGGAATGGGAGAAGATATTTGCAAATGACACTACAGATAAAAGATTAGTATCCAAGATCTACAAAGAACTTCTCAAACTCAATACATGTGAAACAAATAATCAAATCAAAAAATGGGCAGAAGATATGAACAGACACTTTTCCAATGATGACATACAAATGGCTAGACACATGAAAAAATATGTTCAAAATCATTAGCCATCAGGAAATTCAAATCCAAACCACATTGAGATTACCACGTTGAGTTAGAATGGCAAAAATTGACAAGGCAGGAAACAACAAATGTTGGAGAGGTTGTGGATAAAGGGGATCCCTCTTACATTGTTGGTGGGAATGCAAGTTGGTACAGCCACTTTGGAGAACAGTGTGAAGGTCCCTTAAAATGTTAAAAATTGAGCTACCCTATGATCCAGCAATTGCACTACTGGGTATTTAACCCAAAGATACAGATGTAGTGAAGAGAAGGGCCATATGCACCCCAATGTTCATAGCAGCATTGTCCAAAATAGCTAAATTGTAGAAGGAGCTGAGATGCCCTTCAACATATGACTGGATTAAGAAGATGTGGTCCATATACACAATGGAATATTACTCAGCCATCAAAAAGAACTATTTCACAACATTTGCAGCAACATGGACGGAACTGGAGGAGATAATGCTAAGTGAAATAAGTCAAGCAGAGAAAGACAATTATCATATGGTTTCACTCATTTATGGAACATAAGAAGTAGGAAGATCGGTAGGAGAAGAAAGGGAAGAAGGAAGGGGGGTAAACAGAAGGGGGAATGAACCATGAGAGACTGTGGACTCTGGGAAACAAACTGAGGGCTTCAGAGGGGCGGGGGGTGGGGGACTGGGATAGGCCAGTGATGGGTATTAAGGAGGGCACGTATTGCATGGTGCACTGGGTGTTATACACAAGTAATGAAACATGGAACACTACATGAAAAACTAATGATGTACTGTATGGTGACTAACATAACATAATAAAAAATTATTATTAAAAAAAAAATGGGCAGAGGACTTGGGCAATTTTCCCAAAAAAGACATCCAGATGGCCAACAGACACAGGAAAAGATGGTCAATATCACTATTCATCAGGAAAATCCAAATCGAGACTACAATGAGATACCATCTTATGCCTGTCAGCATGGCTAAAATCAAGAACACAAGAAACACATGCTGGCGAGGCTGTGGCGAAAAAGGACCCTCGTGCACTAGGAATTCCAACTGCTTCAGCCACTGTGGAAAACAGTATGGAGGTTCTTCAAAAAAATTAAAAACAGAATTACCACATTCCACTACTGAGTATTTACCCAAAGGAAACCCTAATCTGAAAAGATACGTGCACTCCCCTCTTTATTGCAGCATTATTTACATAGCCAAGATATGGAAGCAACCCATGTATCCATGGATCGATGAATGGATAAAGGTGTGGTACACATAAACAATGGGATATTACTCAGCCATAAAAAAGGATGAGATCTTGCCATTTGCAACAACATGGATGGACCTAGAGGGTACAGTGCTAAGTGAAGTCAGTCAGACAAATACCATATGATTTCACTCATATGTGGAATTTAAGAAACAAATGATAAAAAGGGACTAAAACAAAATAAAAAAGACTCAAACAGAACAAACTGGTGGTTACCAGAGGGGAGATGGGTGAGGAAAGGGGATGAAGAGTACACATGTCATGATGAGCACTGAGTAATGTATAGAATTGCTGGATGATTATACTGTACACCTGAAACTAATATAACACCCTATGTTAATAATTCAATAAAAATAAAATGTTTCCACACAATAACCACAGAATCACACAATGTTTGACCTAAAAAGGACCTAAGAAATCACAGTCTAGCCACTACACTTCATAGATGAGGAAACCGAGGCTTCTGACAGCCATAATAAGCACTCAGGGGCAGCACCAAAAAAGGAGCCCATGTCTCTAAATTCTAGTCCACACCATCATTCAACCCTGGAAACACTATAGTTTCTTCCGAGAGAGATGAACTAGAAGAGGCCTCCACAAGACACGCCTTCCTCCTGCCCTGATCCACTGGAGCTGAGCCTTAGAGGTAGAAAGTAGGAGGTACACCCAACTTGCTCAATCTCTAGTATTCTTGGAGTCTGCCGCCTGGATAATTAGAAGGGAGCAGAAATGACTTGTGAACAGTCTGATTTCCTTTTAATCTTTAAACAGCTCTCTAATATGTAGAAATCGGAGGGAATAGGTTATTATAAAGGTAGTATCTAAAGGTGCTAATAAACATACTAAAATGTAAGCTGCAGTAGGTTACGGACTCTCTCTTACTAAATGACTCATCGACTCACTTAGAACTAGATTATCTTTCCCTGATTCAGGTCCCTATTTCTGATTCATTATAGAGTGCTAACTGAAGTACACGAACATTTTATATAGGAGAGATTCCTGGAGCAGAGATATAAGTTTCAAGCTAATTTAACTATTCATAGTAGTGACAGATAATAAACAAAAATTCAAAAACCTCATTTTATTAAAATAACCAATCATTTCCTCCCTCAAGTCTTTCCTTAGAGTAGATAAAAGTGACAAAATGAATTTGCTTATCTTCTTTAAACATACTGTATTGTTGATTAAAGATTACGAAGGAGAAACGGAAATAGTATACAAATGAAAAAATCTGAATCGCCATAAAAATATTCTGTCTAGCTCCTCTACTACTATTTTACCTGAAAGTCATTCCCTCTCATTCTTTCACTAATGTAAAAGAAAAAGGAGTAACAGCAATGACTCCAAAATAGGTCACAACTTACTTTCTCTGGGTTGAACTTTTTTATGAAAGAACAATGAGAAAGCACACATCTTATCAACAGTAGTATGCACCTGACTGTGCCAAGGCACTAGGTTAGCAAGCTACACTTCTATTCCTTTCGAGTTCAAGGAATAACTCAAAAAGTTTTAACAGTGGCCTTCCACTGAAATACTATAAAGAGGCACAAAATGGAGATCTCAAAACAGGAACAGTATCAAAACTAATATGACTATGACATTATTCCCAAATCACCAAAATATTAGAGCGCTAAAGTAAAAACATCCATAATCAAGAAAATAAAACTGGGAACAAAATACAGAAGAGTACAAAATGTATATAATTACTGATGACTGTCCGTGTTGCCATTGTAAAAGTGTAAAATCAGTCCTATATACGATAAAGCATTTCATGTTTCCTTCAAAAAAGTATTAACAACCTTCAACATTTCAATAATTAAACATTTTCTATGTGGGTAAATTATGTGAAATGACTGTTTTTTCTCCAACATGCTGGATAGTTGAGCCTACTACTTCACTAATTTCCCAAGCAAATATAGTCCAATATACAACCTTTCATAAACTTAAGCTAAAAGCTACTGAGTGCCAACAATTACCAAGGATTACTAAATCAGTTGTACCATATCGTATCATATGTACTATTCTCCTGTTCAGTTGTTAAATCTATCTAAAACAAACAAAACCTTTAACAAAGGAAAAAAAAGATTTCCTACCTCTATTTCAGAAGCTGACATGTACACAGCCAGAGTAACCAAAGATAATACCAATATAATGTACGGGAAAGCATAATCTGAAAAACAAACATTGGTATTATATTGAAAATTAAATTTTCTGAATAAACCATCAAAAAACTTCAGTATAACAGTATATAAAACAGTATAATTCTCCCCATAGGTGAAAACTTTCTCAACCAGTCCTATGAGAGACTTAAATCCTAATGCCCTAAGGGAGGGGTCAGCAAGCTTTCTCTAAAGGGCCAGATAGTAAAGATTTTTGGCTTTGGCAGCCATATGGTCACTGTTTCAATCACCCAAGTCCCCGTTGTAGTGGGATACAGCCAGACAATAAATAAAGGAATGGGTGTGGCTATGTTCCAATAAATAAAACTTTAGGGATAATAAAATGCAAATTTCACATAATTTTCACATGTTAAGAATTAATTACTACTATTCTCTTATTTTTTTCTACTGTTTAAAATTGTAAAACTATTGTTGGCCCAGCTTTGAAGACCCTACCTTAAGGCATCCATCGAATGTAAAGAATTAACTTCTGTCTATGCATCTAGAATACTAGTATGTACCAAACTTGGGAGAATTGAGAAAGTAATTACTCAAATAATTTTGTTTTGTGGTCCAGATGGAGGATGTTGGTTGAGAAAAGCTATACAGTTTTAATTACTCTTTAGAAAAGTTCATGCATCAATAAACTTCAAAGGACAAATGGATCATTCAGTGTTCTTTATGTCAAAATTCTAGATATTTCAACTTCAAGCAAAATTTTTCCTTATAAAATACTATCTTAAAATGGTTTCAATTTATAGCACACTAAAACAAATGAACAAATTGAGAATAAAGTCTTGAATTATTTTTCATATCATTATTTTAAAACAACTTCAATTTATGAAACCACTAATCATTCTACATTGCAATGGAACCCATCTGAACAATCACAAATGTTAATTCAGAAAGCAGAAGCCAGAAACTCTGACTTATCTATACAGGCCCAATTCCAACTTACTAAATAACTGAATGCCTTGTTTGACATTTAGAAAAACCTTTTATTTCATAGACACCGATTAGGTCCTCAACCAACCATTCAAAAAAAAAAAATCCTCTTTAAAATTTATGAAAAACAATGTTGCTAATGATACCTATTTAAGACTGCGTAGTAAAAAACCATCTAAGTTAAAAAAAAGAGAGCAAGGAAGTTTCTAACAAGGCCCAAACTTATGGGTAGAAGAGGGTGGTCTTGGGCTCAGGCATGGTTCTTACTCTAGGGTGTATAACAATTTGAGATTTGGAGCTACTAGGCCTAGGGGTAAGGCCTGAGAATCTGCATTTTAGTTCCCCTTAGTGGTTTGGATCACACTTAAAAACAGGCTTCAATAATTCCAAGCAGGTAAAATTTGTCACAGACCTCTTCCGAATAACTCATGTCCCCCTCCCTAGACCCAGATATCTTAAGCTACCAGAAGCCACTTGCTGCTCTACTTGGCTCAGACATCTATATTTCCTTGTTATGAACAGAATGTTTGTGTCCCCTAAAATTCTGCTGAAATCCTAACTCGCAACGTGACGGTATTTGGAGGTGGGGTCTTCGGGAGGTGATCAGGACACGAGGGCAGCGCCCTTGTGAATGAAATTAGCGCCCTTACATAAGAGAGCCCCCCGCCACTTCTGCCACATGAGGACACAGTGGGCTCTTATCCAGACACCAAATCTGCTGCCTTGCTCTTAGACTTTCCATTCTCCAGGACTGTGAGAAAAAAATTTCTGTTGTTCGCAAGCCACCTCATCTGTGGTACTGCTACGGCAGTCTGAAATGACTAGGACACCCCTACAAACCAAAATTATCTATTTTCTTTTTTTTCAATATCAAAAAATTACAAGTTGGTATGATAACCTCTGTGACTAACCTCAGCAGACCGCATAAATTTATATTTAGTGCAAATGAACACTAACTCCTTGATCCTCACACTGAATGTGTTTTGAGCAGACGCTTGTTAACGAAACGATCTGATGTTCAGTACGGGACAAAGCATTTTTCGACATAGGCAGCTACAGTATGCGAAGCAACGGGGTCTGGCAGTCTCCCTGGGTTAACTTCCACAGCTTTTTCCCCTCAAGAAGTTCTACACAATAGCACCACCTGTAGTCTAGGACGCAGGGTGCGGGCTGACCATTCCTGAATCTTTCCAGCCTAGACAGCTCTCCTAAGCACCAGACTGGTATAAATAATTACCTGTACTCTTGTGAATATCCTATGAACAGCTAAAACCGGATTCACTGGTCATCAACCTGTTTTATTTGCTGCTTCTAATATTTCCTTCTGTTACTCCATTCACCAGTTACTAAGTCAGAAAACTACTCTATCATATTCTCCTCCTATTCCCTCACCCCTATGTTTAATCAGTTCCCCAGTTTAGGTTAATCCTATCTTCAAAATACTCTCCATTCCCAGTGTTTCTCTGCTTTAGGCCAGAGAGTCAGACTTGGCTAGCTGCACTAACCTCTTAACTGATCCCCCAGGTCCTCTTCCCCTGCCAATCCATCTTCCACACTGCTATCAATGAGTTCTCTTTCCAAAATGCAAACCTAGCTATGTCACTCTTCTGCCTAAAATCCTTAAGGAGTAGGTCTCTATTCCCTAGAGCAAGAATAGAGCTACAGAGGCCAGCCAGGCAGGTAGTAACAGAAGTGGGCCAAACCTAAGAAAATAGGGAATGTTAGGGGTTAGAAGGAGCTATACATTTTCAAATACTATGCAGGCCAACCGAAACAAAATATCTGAAAACTAGAATATGAGGGATAACAGACCTCTGACTAGTCTCCAATTTACTCTTCCCTTGGCCTCATCTTCACAAGCCCCATCCTCCACCAGAACCAAATTCATTACCAAGCTACATAATGATGCCAGTCTTGCCTAGTTCCCCAGTAGGCTTCACATAAAAGATGGCATCTAACATCTCTGCAACATTCAATGTCACCTATTCAAGTAAGTGCTATACCACATTCTCTCAGCTACTTATAGCTTTCCTGCTAGTATGTCAGTTCTTTAACACCAACTTTTTCTTATTCTTCTTTTGAGTCACAATTCAGTCTAAACAGTTGCTGAATAAATGAATGGCTATATTAAAATAAAGAATATACTAAGGATTCGTTTACTGTACCTAAATGGCTTTAATAAAAGAACTCAAACACTGAAGACATAACTTAATGATAAATATGTTAGTTTATATTATCAAGAGTAATTTCCATATATTATATGCAAAAACAAGTTCTTTTTTTAATTTATACTCAGGTTTTTAAAATATTCCTAATTAGGTTAAAAGCTTCAGATACAAAGTATTCTTTCAATAGAAATCAGCTTTGGTTAGTTTGAGAATATCTATTCCATTCCAAGAAGCCCATTTTTTATTTTTTTTATAAGACTGATTATGTTTTAGCAAAAATACGTATTTTCAAGGATTAAACAAACCATTTTAAAGAAAAAGATCCAAAATTATACTTAGAGAAAATACTGTTTATCACACATAAAAATAAATATATTTCATTGACTTGACCCATGAAACTTACATAAAAGGCCTCCGCCAACTGCCTGAAGCACAGTTAAAATTGGGAAGAAGTAAAGTGCAGCATAAATACTTTTAAATCGATCAGACTTTCCTAACCCACAGGCAATCTTCTTTACCAGAAGGGGTCGGAGCAGCATCATCAATACCAAGCAGAATGCGTAATAGATAAATACAATGGTGTATCTGTAAAATAAAACCAGGAACCATAGCACTGAAAATATGTTTTAAAATATCTATTACTGATCAATTTAAAACCAAAGATGCTAAAAAAGATTTTAAAAGTGTATTAAGTCAGCCTAGTAACTCATAAGGTTTTAGTAATGTAAACATTTTTATAGTAAGTTTCTAATACCAGAAGTTTGCGTGCTTTTCCATGTCTCATCTAATCAAGTTCCCCTCAAAACTACAATTAGCAGTAAAGTATCCTGGTATTTTTCAATTTGTAAGGAACTAGGCTATATATACCAACAGAGAAAATAGCCTCCATTAGTCAATGTCATAGTGTTCCAAAGCTTCTGATAATTTTATGCCATTCCTTTTTGTTGACTCACAAAAGAAAAAAATTTCTATAACTTTTGGTAGTCCTGGAGCTTTTTTTTTCTTAAGTTTTTTTTTTTTTTTTTAGTAATCTCTATGTCCAACCTGGGGCTTGAACTCACAACCCAGAAATCAAGAGTCGCGTGCTCTTCCGACTGAGCCAGCCAGGTACCCTGGGTAGTCCTGCCGCTTTCTGAAAAGTTTAGCCCCCGTCTGGCCATATAGTTACATTTAAATGGCTATGTAAAGTAAATAATATGTATAAACCCAATGCTGATACCGTAAAATCTTCTCATAATTTTCAAAAACCACTGTTCTGTATGATTAATAAAACAAGGCACACAGGCCACTGCACAGTGACTACTGGTAAAGATGCTGAGGAAAAAAATATCTACTTAATTCAAAGATGGTGAACATATCCTGAAAAATGAAGTTGTGTGAGGATGTGGCTGTTATGGCTACAGAATGAGGGTGGAGAGCACCTATTTGCCTAATCTTAGTATTTGTCGACTCTCCTACTATATGCTTTAAAGATAATATAAAGAACACTATATATGTGACCAGCAGTAAATGAGTCTGATTTTGTTTCAAATAAGATGGTTATATATGATATCTGATTCCCTTTTTAAGCTCTCTAAATAGGACCAGGTTAAGTTCTGCAGGCTCTTGGGTAGTATGAGAAGAGAATAATCTAAGCTGAGAGTTATAGCTCTATGAAACCAACCAGAATGCATTATCAGTCTTTTATATATAGTCTTGTATGTAAGTTATATGTATATATAGAGACAGAGACGGCATATATACAGGAAATAATTTACAGGGCTTAATGGTAGGCAAGTGGAAAGATATTCATATCTCTGTATCTGGAACCTTATTTTTTTAAATTATCTTTTTACATACGTGCATGTGTTTTTCACACTTAGTACTCTTAGGAACCTGCACAAAAAGGACTATTTTCTTAAGCATATTATGTAATGGTAACTTGCTGTAACTACGAGAATGTAAATACCAGCCTCTTATATTACACCTTTACCAAGAAAAACACATGAAAATGAAACGAGGAAAAATTCTAAAAACAAAGTAATCTGGGATAGTATCATACAGAGTCTTATGGATTTGGTATTTTTAAAACAAAACATTCTTATGGAAATTATAAACATTTGTTTTGGAAAAAAGCAAAAAAAACATTAACCCAAGCACTCTAATTACAATGCTAGCTACTATTTTATTCAGTGCTTCCTATACGTAAGGCACTGCACCTGGTATCTGGTATGTGCAGACTTATTTAATCCACACAATCACCTTATAAGGTACCGTTACTCCCATTTTTACCAACGGGAAAATGGAGGTTATGAGAGGCTCTTAACATGATCACGTTACTACAGCAGCTCAGGATTCAAACTAGAGCCTGTTTTTAGCTCTAAAGCCCATAGTCTCCTCTATGTCAGATATTGCTTCTCTGTTGCACATCATAAAGGTTTTCCTTGTAACTCCCTTTTAAAGAAACAGATACTGCTCATTTTAGAAATGCTTACACACACTTCAACACCAGCACAAAAATACTTTCACTTGTATTATACCAAAATGTATTTCTATTCCCTTCTATTAGACTATGTAGCCCTCAAGAGAAGAAAATAATTTCTGTATATCTCCCCCAGTGCCTGGAAACCATTTTTCAATACTCAACCTGTTGAAATCAATAAAATCTATAACTCTCATTTTTTTAATGATCTTCAGTCTATATAAATACTTACAGCGGGTAAACAGCTTCATGAGTACAGTGCACTGTGGTAACGTAATCGGGACTTGGGTTGTAAAGCATTGTGTACCAGTCAGAAAGCATCAGTACTCGACATGAACGGATATAAAGAACGCCAACCGGATCACTCACAAGTAAGGTGATAACAGCTGCCATACTACATTCGAATAATGCAGTGATGTGCTGGAAAAGCGCACTGGAACTAGTAAAACAAAAGCAGCACAATTACCAGAAGATTTTCAGTATTTCAATGGCTTTTAAGAAAACCTATATGTTTCAAAATACAGATTCTAAAGGGAAATTTTAACTGATAAATCCTGAAACTAAAAAACTAAACTATCTCCCAAGTAGGTAAGAAAAGTCAAACATGAAAACCACTTGAGAAAAGTTGAACCTTCTATACTAAAAAGGGATACTCATCCTTGATAACAGTGTGCCAATATTACCTAAATGTACAGAAGAGCAGAAATTCAGAGCTTCCTTTATCTTTAGTGACTTGCCAAACTGTTACGAATGTCTTAGTTATCTATGCATCATTTTAAAGTATCTTAAATATAAAAAGCAATAAAAGAGTATATGTAATATATATTAGGTATAAAGTATAATAATATAGTAAACATTATAAACTCATCATCTAACCCAGTAACTAGAACATTAACAACCTGTATTTACCTCTGCTCCTTCCTCATTCCCCACTCCCGGGTCTCCCCAAAGAGGTAACCATTATACTAAATTGTCTTTATCACTTTTTCTGAAGTTTTTATTCCAATTAGATTATGTTTCAAAACCACTCTGTCTAGTTTTACTTATTTTTTTTTTAAAGAGTTATTTATTTGAAAGAGAAAGAGAGGGAGAGCACATGTGCACATGTGAGAATCTCAAGCAGACTCCCTGCTGAGCACAGAGCCTGAGGCAGGGCTCAATCTCATGACCCTGAGATCACCACCTGAGCTGAAATCAAGAGTTGGATGCTTAACCAACTAAGCCACCCAGGCGCCCCAAGTTTTGGTTATTTTTAAGCACTATAAAGTGATATTCGTCTTTTTTTTTTTTCCGTTCAAAATTACATTTCCAAGATTCATCCATGGCACTGATTGGATGCTAAACGTCAGTCATTATCACTGCTGTATAATATTCTACTGTGTGCCCATTCCATCGTTTATCCATTTGCTGTTTTAGTTAAGTATGCTGCCAATGTCTTCCTCTCAGTTTATAGGTTAAATTTTCACTTTCTTGTGATATCTATGAACAGATGTTCTAAATTTTAATGTAATTTACTTTTAATTTAATGTAATTTACTTTATCAATTTTTAAATTTCTGGTTAGCATTTTAATGTTCTGAGAAATCCTTATTCTGAGAAAAAGATTAACCTACAGTTTTCTTCTAAAAGTTTTAAGGTTTTGCTTTACACACTTAAATCTTTGACCCACCTAGAATAGATTTCTGTGTATAATCTAAGTAGAGTGTGACTAGATTTTCCCACTTGGGTACCCCAACTGTCCCAGCAGCAGCACATTCCTGCGCAGTTTACTCTCCCTCCTACCCCTCACCCCACCCAAACTGCCATGCCGCTTTTGCCATACGAGTTTCATAAATAACTGGTCTGTTGTTATGTTCTGTATTTTGTTCCTGGGGTTCATTTTTATCCCTGAAACAAAAGAATATGACAATAATTCTTGATAATTACATACATTCTTCTACTTCTTCAGTGGTCTTGGCCATTCTTAGGCTTTGCACTTCCATATAGATTGTAGAATTAGCTTGTCATGTGCCACAATATGAATCCAATGTAGCTTAGCTACCTAAGTCCATCTCACCGTACCATGGTGCTATAAATGAAATACAGGGAAATAACTGATCCTGTATATTTACCTTACAGCCAGCCTCTTTAGTAAACTCTCTTATTATTTCTGTTACCTAGTCTACAGACGCTTTTGAGCTCTCTATCTGAACAATGTTTCAGTTATCTATCACTCATAGCAAACCACCCCAAAACTGATTGGCTTGAAACCACTACCACTGATTATTTCTGACTAGCCTGTGGTTTGACTGGGCTCCCCCGAGCAGTCCTATCTGTTCCACGTGATACCAATCCGGGATGCACTTGTCTAGACACTTGACTAGGCTGCAGTGTTCAAAATGAGGAACCCGTACGGCTGGAGCAGGTGCCAGCTGTGAGCACACATGGGGCTGCTGACCAGAGCACCATGTGGTCTCTTATTTTTTGTGTTCTGCAGTTTAATTATAATGTGAATAGTAATGAATTTCTTATTTATTCTGCTTGGAATGTGTTTTGCTTCCCCAGGAACAAGTCTGCGAATCTGTTTTTCACTATGTCTGTAAAACCCGAAGCTAATAAATCTTTAAATATTGGCTCTTCTTCATTTTCTCTATTTTTTCTGAAGACTCTGATTGGAAACTATGCACAAAGAGTTAATAAAACTTTTCCTCCACACATGAGACTCTGACTTTCAGTTAACTCTAGCTCAGTTCCTCTGGAAGCCTGATAAGCGTAAAATGTCAACTTTATTGCCAGGTAACATTGCTTAGGATACGAACAATCCCTTGATTGGCAAACTGTATCTGGACTGGGGAGAACTATAAATAAGCAATAAATACCTGATGGGGACACCATGGTCTGGCTTTCTCGAGTTCAGCGATTCTTGTAATTGGAATGTCCCTTGCAGGACTCTGGAAGCTCTACTTATGGAGAGGTTACAGAAAGGATGGCTCCTTTAGGGCGTAAGACCTTAAGCCTGGACTCCCACACCCACTCAGTGTGGATTTTATCTTCTTGAAAGCTGATGCTGCCCTGAAGGCAAGCTGTGTTCCTTCTGGGCAGACTGATGCTTGGTATGACCTATGGTGGTCTCGGAAGTCCGAATGTTTAATTGAACCTAGCTGGGTTCCCAACAGGTCTTATAGACACACATGACAGCTTCTCATTCTATGCTCCATTTCTCTTAATATATTTCATATTTTCTATCTCCTTTTCTCTCAGCATTGCATTATTTCTTCAGATACATGTACTTCCTAATTCACTAATTCTATCTTCAACTGTTTAATCTGCTGATTGACCTACCATTTTTTAAAATTTCACTTCTAGAAGTTCATTTTGTTTTTTTAAAATCAATCTGTTTGTTCATTCCCAATATTCTCTTGTTGACTCTTGGAGATCTCTGGGACTGCATCCTTTATTTCTTTAAGCACTACAAAGGTAGCAGTTTTATACTGTGTAGCCGAAAGTCCATTATCTACAGTTCTTTGGAAGCATAACTACACTGTTTGTTATGCCTACCCACTTTCAGTCATGGTGCTGATTTTATCTGATGATCATGGAGTATGAGGTCATTAATAGATGTTAATAAGAGTCTTATGGGCCTAAACTGAGAATGGGGGAAGCTTTCCAGCAAAGAGGATCCGCTGTTTTTGCCGGCAGCCATGCCCACCACTACCTTGGGCTTCAGCCTCTTGAGTGTCTAGGCTTCGCACCGGCTGTCTCAGGTTCAGTACCTGCTGCTGTCAGTAATTAACCGCAGGCAACTGTCACTCTGGGGGGGGGGGGGGGGGCTGGGCTTGTTTGTTTTCTAAAAATGAATTCTTGGACTTCTCCCTGCCTCCACTGAGACCAGCAATGTTTTAAACGGTATGTCTTTTCCAAACTTCAGTTATTTCCCGCAGGAGGGTCCTCTGGAGCTCCTAAGTAGCCCACATTGTTGGAAGAACTCCTGCATGATTTTACACAGATGGAAATGGTGAATACGTAAACATTTACAACTTCATATAACATAATCTAATATTTTGCTTCCTTATAGAATTCATATTTTTAGAAGAACATCCCAACCCTCATCATTTCTTGCTATTACTTTAGGAACCTTACTCGTCTCTTCTCATCATGCCCCTTTTCAATCTGTTTGCAGCCAACCACACGATCTTTACAAAACAAAATCGGATCCCACAACTCCCCTTAGACTACTCAATGAGTCCCATCTGTCTTCCAGAAAAAACACTCCTCACCAGCATTATTTTCCACACCTCCCGGCCATGCTACCTTCCTTTTCACTCACCTAGCTGGCAAGCTGTGCGTCCTTCAAGAGCGGCTCTGGAGTTAACCCCAGGTTTTCGGAATATTTCCTAAGACTCCTGTAGCTCAAATCTCTTCATATCCCGGTCTCACGTAGTCCCTATTTCTCACAGGACCCTCAGCTCTCATTTCTTGATTATACTGTGTGCTTTTTTGTCTCTACTTTTGTACATCTTTTTCCTGCTGATAGACTTTTTCTTCAATTCCTATCAAAATCTACTCACTTTTCAAAGTCCCACTTAAAGTCAGTTTTTTCTTCCATGACAGCACCCTATTCTGAGAAGACAAAATTAACTTCTTTCTTCTTCATGCCAGCCTTAAAACTCTGCACACACTTCCATTAGGGAACCTCGCAAATACTGTGACGGCTTGTCTATCTCATCCACTGGCCTGCGCGCATGCACAGTTCAGTCATCTCTGAATCCTGCAACCCAGTACAGCATTGGGCACACTGCAAACATCCCCAGTGATCGCTGAATACGCTCTGAAGGTTATAGATTATATAAAAACAAATCACATAAGCACAGCTTCTGACCATACTGCATAAAAATGAGTAATTCTGCTTATCTTTACCCTGCCCTTAAAGAAGAACAAATTTAATACTACACTCTGGGGAAAGCAAGAGTACCAGAAAGGAAAGTTTTGATGAGAGTCTGGCCCTTGCATTCTTACTGAGTAACTTTCCTTCTAAGAGGGCAAGAATTGGTTCTTGGGGATAAAATAATCTGACATTTGTTATATATAGCTCACAGATGCATACACAACACAAACAAATAACCAGTATATCTATGATATTAATATTTCACGGGGGTAAGTGAAATTAGGAAAAGAGTATCTAAAAAGGCTCCTTATTTAAGGAAGTGACAATGAATAAAAGGTTGAGAAACACTGGTCTAGCCTCAGACAGCTAGGCCTCTACTTCCTTGATTATAAGGGCAACATCTCAGGAAAATGTTAAGAGATGGCTCTTGAGTTCTTTGCTGCCAATTTCCTAGGCAAAGCATACCTAAATGATGCAAACTCCTTCTTTTTAAACCCACCTGCTTTCCTCCCTGAGAACTAATCATTCCTCTGCTCTACCCTCAAATCAAACCCCACCCCCTGCTCCAAAACTCTCCCTCGAAATATATCTGATGTTTTACTTCAAATGCATTTGGTGAGGTACCTCTCCACACTCCCATCCTTCCCTGCTTATGGCTGAGAAGTTCCAACCAACTAGCTGAGCAATTATTCCACTTTAGCTCTCAGTTTATCACGTCTCCTTTCTTGCCCTCATCTCTCATCATTCTATAACAGAAATTAAAAGACGAGAGCTACTTTTTAAAAATCCTTTTTATGGATCCACCTAAAAAAGAACAAATGCTTTTCCAATATAAATAATCAGCCTGGAATTATAAGGTGGGATGCAGAAAACTACTAATTCTATTTCCATCAGCCCATCCTTCCCATTCCCATTCCCACTACTGGAGTCCAGCTATCCCCACTTCTTGGAAACAGCCTTCTAATATGCCTCACCTCTCATCTACCCTCTACAGAAGTTACCTTCCTAAATATACAGCCAGTGATGCTACGTGTCTAAACCAAAAGCTTCACAATAAATCACCCACTCAGCAAATACTAAGTGAGCGTCTGTTACGTGCCAGCTGCTGTGCTGGTCTCTGGAGATTCCATGGAGAACAGAGATGGCCATTGCCCTCACGGACTTCCAGTCAGGAAATGGGAGGAAACAAACGTAACTATAAATTGTGTTGAGTGCTAAATACAAAACAAAAACAATAAATTGAAGAATGCTATTAAAAAAGAAAAAGGGGGCAGACCTACTTTAAATTGGGTCAGGGAAGGTCTCTGCAGCTGGGCGTAATTTAAGCTGAAATCTAAAGGGAAAAGGCAGCTAAGTAAAAAGCTACAGTCAGAAGGACAAGAGAGCATCTGAGGCAGAGAAGAGCTGGCGAAAGGGAAAGGACATAAAGCAGGCAAGATGCTGAGAAGTTAGAGGAACTAAAAGCCAGTAGGGCTGAGATGCACTAATTTGGCTCCTCATTCCCCATATAAACTTCACATCCTCATCAAGAACCTTCACGTTCTGAGGGCGCCGGGTGGCTCAGTTGGTTAGGTGACTGACTTGGTTTCAGCTTAGGCCATGATCTCAGGGTCCTGGCATGGAGCCCCACATCAAGCTCCATGCTCAGTGCAGAGTCTGCTTGTCCCTCTCCCTCTGCTCCTCCCCCTGCTTGCACAAGTGTGCTCTCTTTCTCACAAACATACCTTCACATTCTGGCCTCAACCTACTTTTCCCACTCTCCTATTCATACCTTTCTTTGATTGCAATCCACACTCTGACCACCCCAGACTACTTCCAGTCCCACCTACGACACCGCACACATCGCATACCTCCATGCCACTGTTCATGCTGTTTCCTCTGCCTGAAATGTTTTTTTGATGTCTTTCAGATCACATCAGGCACAATTTATCTCTTCCATTCTTTGTGATTTCAGAGCATTTTGTTCATAATGCTTTTTGTTATTTTTTTTTTAAAGATTTATTTATTTTAGAGAGAGAGAATATTTATTTTAGAGAGAGAGATGCGGGGGCGGGGGGGAGCCTGAGCACATGCAAGCTGGGAGAGGGGCAGAGGGAAAGAGAGAATCTCAAGCAGACTCCCCACTGAGCACAGAACTTACACAGGGCTGGATCCCATGACCCTGAGATCATGACCTGAGCCAAAACCAAGAGTTGGACGCCTAACTCACTGAGCCACCCAGGCACCCCTCATAATGCTTTTATATACTTTTTGTTTATACAGTTTTAAGACTGATTTATAATTAGTTGTATACACATTTGTTTTCTCTACAAGATTACAACTATAAACCACATCAGTTTTTTTCTGTATCTCCACCCTTGATCTTAACATAAAACACAGGGCTCAATAAATGCTTGCTGATTTAATGTTTTACTATCAGTTTTCATAATTAGGTTGTAGCTATATCATTGTAACTACATTATACTAGGTTACTAGTATTAAATCAAATCACAAAGTATTTGTTCTCCAACAATACAGTTTGTAATCATAAGCAATTCTTTGTAGGAAACCCATAGAGATTGTAATTGAGAAATGAAAAAAAATTCCTTCAAGTTCATTTAGAGTAAAACAAAGGATAGTTCCTTTCGTAATTACTGAGACATGCCCTATCCTTAAGTTTTCTTGCCATAGTCAAAAGTCATCAGAATATAAAGCAAAAACAGGTTCACCACAAGTATAATTATTTAATAAGGTCTTCTAAATGATCATTATTCCAACACCAGTCCATCCAGATACGTTCATAGAAAGTGCTAACCTCTTTTTCCCCGAGTACCATTCAATGAAGAACCAATGTAAAACAAGGGGAAGCATAGCCATAAATCCAAGATACAGCCAGTCATAAAGTTCTGGAGATTCTGTGCACGGCTGACAATATTTCTGCGCATTTGTTCTCTGACCTCTTGGACACACCTACAATATAAGAACAGCATTTTATGTACAGATATTACTTTAGAACATTAATATCCCAAAGTCATCCTATGTGACATCCCATTTCAGTCTAAACATGTGTACATATGCATCTTTTAGAAATAAAAAAGTGCATATGTAAAATAAATCTACATTGTATTTGATGTATCTGTACAACACTCTTTAAAGATTCCTTTTACTAAGTTACTAAAATAGTTGACTAACATTAAATGATAAACTTAGTTAATAACGCTATATAAAAATAATTACGGAGAAAAGTTCTGGATTTTTAATGTTAACTTATGCCCAAGTCACTGCAATATAGCATTACTAATTAGAAATTACTATAAAATTATAAAATGTTTTAAGAAATACTTAACTGTGACATGTCAAGAAAGATATATTATTGACAATCAATATAACACAAATAAGAATTTTATTAAGGCCTCATATTTTTATAAACTAATGAGTATATTGAAGAAAAAAGATATTCTACATTTGAAAATATTTCAAAAGCAAAAATATTTGAGCAATGAAATAACATACAAATGTTAATAAAGACTTACCCCACATTCTCCATATATTTCAGTTGAGCCATTTTTAAATAATAGGGTCTTCCCACAGTAAAGTCCAAGGCATGCTGGTTGAATATCGACAGCTTTTTAAAAACAAATGCCAGTAAAGTAACATCTTTTGTGATTATAAAAAATAAAATAATAACAGTTGAAGCACTTGGCTGAAATACCTCAACACAGTTCTTAAAAATGATAGGTATTAACAAAAGTCTTGATGCACTTATTTTTAAACTTAAATTTCCCCTTTTACACTGTGAAACTGCAGAAAGCTGTACCAAAACCTTGTTGTTAGTGCTACTCCTTATGGTTAAGACCCATCAACCAGCAGAGTGGGCTCTATCCCTAGAATTCAAAGCTCAACCTGATGTCTCCAATGGCTCCAGCAACTAGTCCCCCTTGATTAGATGGTCTAGAGTTTTGGTTTTCCATTTTTTAATTAGAAAGCTAACAGAGGATCACCACCCCTTATTTTGCCGAGTCAGAACCTTAAGTGTGTACACATACACACAGAGACACACACACAAAATATCACCTTCGTTCACAGAACACATTTTAATACCAGAAAAGCAAAAAAGACAACTTCAAAATACAGGGCGGCCTTTAAAGTAAATAAATTCACCTTTAGAAAAAGACTACAACATTGTCCTACCTTTTATCATTCTTGTTGAGGACAGGTGAAAATTTCATGAAGGCTGTCACTGGGTCTCTGACCAATATTTGGGAACAATCACCTTAGAATCAACCCCCTTCTCTCAAGGCATGGGCAAAATAAAAAAGCAGCTTTTCTTCACAACAAAACCTCAGGGCCTACAGATTGTCTTTGACCTCATCAACAAGAAGTTATTAAAGGAGTGTTCTTTTCATCAGAGACATCTGATCTCCTTCGTTCATTGATTCATTTATTCAATAAATGTGCATTAAGTATCAGATTCCCTGACTAGGAACTTCTAAAGATCCATAGAGCAACGTAACAAGAGTCCCTGCCCTCAAAGAACCTACAGCCTAGAGAATAAATCCAAAACAACTGTGGTCAAATGTGAATTCATTTGGAAAATTATGCATTTTATGACTACTGTAGGGGCCAAGGGCAGGCTCCCAAAATGTGCCATTTTGGAATACTGATTATTTTAAATAAAAGTTACTTAAGAAACAACAGGAGCAAGGACACTCAGACCTCCTCCATCCCCCTGAAAGATACCCTCATTATCAGTGATAATGATTTTAAAGTAAAAAAAGCTGCAGAAATACACCTTGTTACTTTTTTGCTCAACTACTACCTTAGCCCAAACACCTGTTTTCCTTTTCCTGTAAATTCCTCACAAATTTATTGCCTCTGTCGATAATGTATAAAGAACTGCCTGACTTGGTCATTTCTTAGGTCTCACTTTCATAATTGGGCCTCCATGCACACGTAATAAAACTTGATTGTTGTTGTTTTTTTGTTAATCTGTCTCATGTAAACTTAATTTTTAGTCCACCTGGAAGACCCTGAGCGTAGAGAATTTTTCCTCCTTTCACTATTCCTGAATAATTTCCCAAATTCTTCATGAATTCACAACAGAGACTGCGTGGTCCACAATGCCCTTTCTCTTTTCAAATTCAAGTAGACTTTTGATTTCTTTCTCCTTGTGCTGCTGAGAAACAATCGAAATAGCACTGACTAAAATGTTTCAAGTTTAATATTTTCACTTTTATCAAATTTCTGACTTTTTTAATCCATCGGCTTCTTTACCCTATTTGGCATTTAATTTTTAATCACTTGTAAGCACTATGTCCTAAACTACTAACAAATATGAACTGTTTCAGTTTTTGAGAAGACGAAGTTTAAGATTCAGAGGCTTCTTCCACATGGATTTTGCATCGAGGTGTTAATTAAATACATCTGAACGTGAATAATCTAAAGTTCTCAAAACCCAAGGCCTGAAAACTACCACGATAAACTGAAAACAGCTCGTCACCGACCAAACAAAACCACGGCTCCCAGTGTCCGTTCAATTTCCCCTCCCTTTACTGGAGAGTGGCTAAAATTTTAAGACTGGGGGGGGGGGCAACGGTCTTCTCCCTCTCTTTAGAGCCCTACAAACTTAACGTCTGATGCTGAAGCGGGCGACTTCGGCAGCAAAGAGCTTCCCCTTCCTTTACTGTTTGTTGGCACTTACTGACGCCGCGCTTTAAATTTTGAAGTCGACCCTCACGAATGCTAAACAAAGGGACTAGAACAAAGGGACTGAAGCGACTGACCTCTCGAACACAACCAAGGCCTGACCTTTTGCCCTGGCACACAGCCCGCCTGCCCTCCACGGCGTGTCTTCTCCGCAGCCCGAGAGGGGACGAACCACCCCGACCCGGGGAGGAGACCAGGGCCCGCCCGAGACGGTGCGAGCAAGGAGAAGAACGCGCCGCTATCCGGAGGCCGCCCGCCGGGGCAGAGCCCAAAGCCGCCACCGTGGGGAAGAAGCAGGGACTTAGACAAACGCCTTCCGGGACCTCGGTGACCACTCACCCATTGGCCGCTTGCAGGTTTCCCCGAAGAAGCTCCGGCATCAGCCGTCCCGGCTGCAGCGCCCGGACATCCGGGCCACAGCCGGCTCTGCGGCTCCGCCTCCTGGTAACCCAGGCGACCACCCCGAAGCCCCGCCCCCTCGCCCTTCCTGGTCTTGACTCCGAGGCCCCGCCCCGGAGGTGGGCCGCACGTCCTGCCCTTTTCCCGTGGAGTAGGCGTGTGTTTTAGAGGCTCCAAACACGCACCTCAGGTTGGTAGTAGCGTTCCCGGATGCAGGCGATGGAGAAGGCGCTGGCTGTGCCCGGGCTGCCACCGCACGACCCGGGGACGCCGGCGCTGTCGGTGGTGGACATGCACACGGGCGGCGAGCCCCTGCGCATCGTGCTGGCGGGGTGTCCGGAAGTGGTCGGCCCCACGCTGCTGGCCAAGCGGCGCTACATGCGCCAGCACCTTGACCACCTGCGACGACGGCTCATCTTCGAGCCTCGGGGCCACCGGGATATGTACGGGGCTGTGTTGGTGCCTAGCGAATTGCCGGACGCGCACCTGGGCGTCCTGTTCCTGCACAACGAGGGCTACAGCTCCATGTGCGGCCACGCAGTGCTGGCGCTGGGCCGCTTCGCCCTCGACTTCGGGCTGGTACCCGCACCCCCGGCCGGCGCCCGCGAGGTCCGTGTCAACATCCACTGCCCATGCGGGTTGGTGGCCGCTTTCGTGGAATGCGAGGGCGGCCGCAGCCGCGGCCCGGTGCGTTTCCACAGCGTCCCGGCCTTCGCGCTGGCCACAGGTAAACGGCGAGACCCTCCCAGCTCCGGGACACAACTAACTACACTAACTGTCTCTCTGGCCTGGAATTCACACAGTGCAATTAACCCACCCATGAGCCTTTGTAATTAATAAAAAGAAAACTCAAAATCAATGCAAATGTGTGTCAGCATCTTAGCCTTGCAGATTTGTGCCGTGCATGCAATTCAATTATCCCGCAGGTTATTTCGTCTTGGTCTTGAGAGACCCTTGAGGAGTACTGAATTCCGTATCTCCCTTACTCAGAGCCTCGTTCCCCACTGTCAGACATTCCCAGAGATTTCACAGTTGGGTAAGTCTGACAGGGTCAAGGAAAGAACAAAGAACGGCCAATGTACCAGGGTTCATCGGCTGGTTCAGAATACACTTACTAGACATTACCCCCTGACAAGTTACTAAACCCTGTCTTGTTTTCCTCACCTAGAAAAAGTGCCTTTCCCACTTCTTTGGGAAATAATTAAATAAGAATGAACTAAGCAATTTATAAGCAAGATGTTGCTACTCCTTTTCTTTAAGAACAGGAACAGACCTCGAGTCCAAATCCTAACAACCCTTTAAAGCTATGCAACCGTAATCAAATTACTAACCTCTCTGTGCCTATATTTTTTCATTTATCATCTCATTTTTTGGTGAGGATTAAATGAGAGTATGCAAAGTACTTAGAAATTTTTAAAATATATTTCTAGAGACAAAAAGACTGCAGGTATAATACCCAGTGCTCATCACAATTGCCTCCTTAATACCCATCACCCATTTAGTCTATTCCCTGCACCTCCCCTCCAGCAACCCTGTTTGTTCTCTATCATTGCGAATTTCTCATGGTTTGCCTCTCTTTTTTTTTCCTTTCCCCCATGTTCATCTGTTTTGCCTTTTAAATTCCACATATGAGTAAAATCGTACAGTATTTGTTTTTCTCTGATTTCGCTTAGCATAATACACTCTAGTTCCATCCACATTGTTGCAAATGGCAAGACTCATTCGTTTTGATGGCTAATATTCCATTATATATGTACATATATATACACACCACATCTTTATACATTCATCAGTTGATGGATATTTGGGTTCTTTCCATAATTTGACTATTGTTGTAATGCTCCTATAAACATTGGGGGCATTCTTTTAGATCTTGATCTTTCTTGAGGATTTGTATTCTAGCTTAGCCTAATTATGAATGAGGCAGTGATAGCTCAGGCATTTGTCAGCCTTAGAGCAACCTCAAGACAGCTGAAACACACAGGTCGATGAAGAATTCCCCTGTGGAAACTGATGGCACTTTGCCTTCTAGGAGAGAACGGTGTCACATCCGGATTGGGAGGGCACTTGAGGTAGACAGGAGTTTGTTTAGGATTGCATCTCAAAAATCTCAGCAGTTTCAATAGTTTAGCTATCCAGTTTCCCCCTAGGCAGCCCCAGCAGCAGTTTGGAAGCACTCTAGATCTGTGCGAAATGACAGCTGGCAGCAGGATCACCAACGACATCATAGCTCAGGGCTGGCTGGGGCCGAGCATCACCATGTGACTACACAATAATCGGTGGGCAGTGATGGTCACTTTGAGTCACTAAAAAAGACCTGAAATTCCCTACTTTGAAAAATGCTAAAAGGGTGGACTGACAAAGTGTTCAAGACCACTGCTCTGTCCCCTCTGCATTTTGATGACCTTGCGAAAGGGAATCCACGCCTCAAGGTCATCACCTGCAAAATGAAGGTGACAATAGTACCCACCTCAGAGGATTGCTGAGTTCATTTCTATTCCACTCTGCTAACATGAAAACTACTTCGTTACTGTATTCAAGTGCTCGAACAGTAGGTAGTCAACATTTGTTGAATGAGTAAGTAAATGAAATTGGGAGAAGAATATGGCGATTAGCAAATGTAAATATTCTCTTAAGAACCCTATTCCCCTTGGAAATTAAATTTTTGGCCTTACTATTAACATTAATGTATTCCTGATGTGTGCCAAGCACTCCCCACACATCATCACGTGGAATTCACACAACAGTCCTTTCAAGGGGGGATAGCAGCTCCATGTTACCCATGAGGACACCAAAGCCACACTTAGCTTAGCTTTCCAGCTTCCAGCAGCCCCTCATTTCCATCTACTTCCTCATTCTCCTTTCATTAAGTCTGATTTTTCTGTTGCATCAGCATCAAGATAAAGACATGTTTCATCCATAGTTGCTCTTAAGTTCCACAGGCATATTTTACTCTCTTGATTATAAACTTGCTCTGCTTTGACACATCATGTGTTCAAAGGGCTCTGTGGGCTAGCCTGGAACTGAGAGCATACTGATATCTTTGTATGACTCAGTGTGCAAACTCAGGAATACAAGAAATATTTTATTTTTCAGAATTTCTGAATATGAGACCCCATTCTGCCTTGTTTTTTTTTTTTTAAGATTTTATTTATTTATGTGACAGAGAGACAGCCAGCGAGAGAGGGAACACAGCAGGGGAGTGGGAGAGGAATAAGCAGGCTCCCAGTGGAGGAGCCCAATGTGGGACTCGATCCCGGAACGCCGGGATCACGCCCTGAGCCGAAGGCAGACGCTTAACGACTGCGCTACCCAGGTGCCCCATTCTGCCTTGTTGATTTGCCTAGCTTCATCTGTCTACATGCTGTCCCCTTTCCTGATACACGTGTAGCAAAGCTTTCTTCGAAGAGCCAAGGCCTTGGAGAGGAGGCCCTTTTGGTCATCAGCCTACATGGTCAACGAGTGAAGCATCATCTGCCCTTGGCCGTGTGGCCCCTGCCCCTGTCCCTGCTTCCCCCTCCTCTTTGCTACCTCTGTCACACCCCGCAGCCTCCCTATAGTGCTGTGGGGAAGTCAACACACGTCCTCTGCACTCCAGACTTGCCACCTCTTTTCTCAGTCCAGAGGAAATTTCTCTATTGGCCAAGAGAAATATGGTGACCCTTCAGGACACTGCTTTGCCAACAAACCTCTTTCTCCCCAAATCTTAGGTTTCCATAAAACCTGCTTTCTCCCCTGCCATACACTCTCCCAAAGGCAGTGATCACCAAGACAGCTTGAATTGGGGAGGAGGAGGAAGAAAATGCAAGAAGGGGTACAACAGTTTGAATATCCCAAAATATCATCCAGCCCCATTCCTTTGGAAATACAAATTTAGGATTTCAAACAACTGATCTTCAGGTGAAACTTTGGGTGAGCTGGGGACTTAGAATACTCAAAAACCCTGACACAAAATGATACTGTAAACATCAGTGATTCTATAATGGCTTTATTCTGAGTATTTGCCTGCAGGATGGTCTCATGAGATGAAAATTCATAGATGAATTAGCATATATAACTTACATTAAAAAAATCGTTTTTTCATTTTGTTTTGACATTATAGCTGAAGAAGGTCAATTTGTGAATAGGATCCCAAATCCTATTTTAAATGACTCCTAGTAGTGTGAGAGGGAACTTACATTTTCCATCATTTTTTTCACACGTTGATGTCCCAGGATTTCTCCTCTCTCCATCTCTAGGAGGTTTCCTAGCAAAGATCCTCAAAGTAGTTAAGAAAATAAGTATACATGATTTAAGAAAAACATGGCATTAGATGTTCTAAAACTCATGTGAGTATCATTAAGTTAAAAATTGATGCACTCAACTAAAGGTCTATTACTATTTGATGCTTACTCGTTTTAAAAATGATTTTTTGCTTCATTCCTTTCTATGATAGGAAAAAATACCACTCCACCAAAATATACATATTAAAAACGCTGGACAAACTTATTTTCGAATGCATCTTTTTTAGATCTCTTAGTGGATGTTCCTGATCGTGGAAAGATGTTGGTAGACATTGCATATGGTGGGGCATTTTATGCGTTTGTTAGTGCTGAAAAATTAGGACTTGACATTTGTTCTGCAAAGACAAGGGACCTTGTGGATGCAGCAAGTGCAGTGACGGAAGCCGTCAAAGCTCAGGTCAGTACAGACACTGCTTTCATCACAAGTGCCCTCCTCTTCGGCATGGGGAGAATATAAATTACACATCTACACAGACAGTTTAATATCTATATATTTAAATTATTAGTAGGACTAAAGATAAGGTACTGGTTACAATCTAGGGCTCTATAGCAAGACTATCTAGGAGTCCCAGTTTTGCTACTTTTAAGTTTTGCAACCTTGAATGAGTTACATAACCTTTCCGTCCTGAAACGGAAATTACAAAACACCTGCTTCATAGGGAGTTATAAGAATGAAGTAAGTCAATACGTGCAAAGGACTTAGAATTGTGCCTATCATAAATGTTCAATAAGTAACTTATTAACTTTAATTTTATACATACTAGTATAATTTGTGGTTATTTACACATATAGAAAATGTATCAAACGGTATTTCACTAATTTGAAATGCATATGTTTTGCTATATGTGGTCATTCTGCAAAACTTGCAAATAATGAATGTCAACTATAGCTCACAAAATAGATTTCATTAAATCTGATCAGACTTTCTCTTATTTCACAGAGAACATTAATTCCTAACTAGTAAAATTTTGCTATATTGCTAAGAAGTTACCTAAATAACTACTCAAGTAAGTCTAGTTTTGGCTTGGGAAAACTATTCTGATAAAATCACTTTGAATAATAAATATGTCTAGAATATTCTTTCATTTCTAGCACAAGTCTGCCATTTTACATTGGGACCTGTAAATAAAACTCATATACAGTATTTAAATATTTTAGCATATGAGAATTTAAATCACTATTCTAAGTAGAAAATAACTTGTGAAAAATAGTGTCTAATAGACTTGTACTAATAATTACTATGGGCCTAACATACCTGAGACTTTAACATGATTTGTAACTTAAGCCAGATGAAAATATATACTGTATTCCTGTTCTAAATTGTCATATATCTAGGACTGTCAATACCAATAGCTGGAATTAGTTTATGATAGCAACTGTGGATCTTTGTTCTCTATCCTCTTAAAGCCCCTGTGCCCCACCCCCACTGCAGCACCATTGCCTCACAACTCTTCACAGTATGCTCCCCCCCCCCCGCCCCCCGCCCCAGACTGAGCTCCTGGAAGGCGGGTTTGTTCTTTCCTGGGGCCTCTAGCATATAACCCAGCATCATGTGCGACCCAATAAGTTCTAGGAAAATGAGGTTCTGCATTTATCAATAAGTTCTAGGCAAATGAGGTTCTGCATTTATATCAATTTTTGAATAGGATCCAAATTGTTCTGCATTTATATCAATTTTTTATTCACTAAGCAGACAGCTAATAGTTTGAGCTAAAATTTGGCATGAAATAACTTCACTTTATTTTTAATGAGATCAAGAGAAAAAGGCATAGTTTTCTTGATAAGAGTAATTTTGAACTTCTCATGAAGGCTTGAACTTCTTAACAAGGTGGGAGGGGTGGACTTTGAGGGATTCTGAGAAAAATAGGAGAACAGCACCTATGAGATGACCATATATATACAGCATCATCGAGTAGAGCGGGATCAGGCAGCAGAACTACTTTGTGAATGGCTGACCGTTCACACCGCTGATGCAGATTTAGGGAAGGCCATTTTGGTGGGGGCGGAAGTTAATACATTCATCTTCATTCATTAATTTTTTTAAGTTTTAATTTAAATTCCAGTTAGTTAACCTACGGTGTAATATTAGTTTCAGGCGTATTCATTCTTATAACAAGCATTTACCTAGAACTTATTGAGTCGCACATGATGCCATGTTAGATGCTAGAGACCCCAGGAAAGAACAAACCCGCCTTCCAGGAGCTCAGTCTGGGGAGAGGGGGGAAGCATCCCGTGAAGAGTGTGAGGTAATGGTGCTCGGGTGGGGGTGGGGCACGGGGGCTTTAAGAGGAAGGACAACAAAGATCCAGCAGGAAGACCTCTGACACTTGGCTTTAGATGGACTCTGGATTTTAAGAACCCCAATCTATCCACGTGCTTCAGATGACAGGTAAGTAGGAGAGGAAGGTCTGATTGTAAGGATGCGCGTGGAGGGGAGATCATAGTTTGAGAGCTAGCAGACGTCACAGAAACTGAGGAAAAGTTAACCTAGACCTCCCGAGAAGAGCAGGAAGCACGGCACACTTGGGCCTCCCTCGCTTTACCGCTGATGGCGCTTAGCGACCGTGCCAGTGCACGCTTCTGAGTGTGTCTGCTGCTTTTTATAATAATACCAGCTGACTTCATCCTTTACAGATCTTTTTTTTTTTTTCATCCAACCGCTCTCCCACCTAATAAATAGCTTCTGCATTCTTATAACTTGGGCTTGCTCAAAATTTTCTTTTGAGAGCTGAGTGAAGAAACTTACTTAACACCCAACTCAGGCCTCTTCAGTTTCCAAAGTAACACACTTACAAAGCAGCAGCTGAGGATGTCACTCACCCTCACAGCCTCCTCACAGCCTCTTCCAAGGCCTCGTCTCTGCCAATGGTATTAACTCCAGCCCCAGACGTTCACTGTCTGCCTCTTCTACCTTATCCCCTTCAAGCTCCTGAGAGGGAGCACAGGACTGCCTTAGCCCCTCGTCTGAGCCGTGGCCAGTCTGGGATTAACCATCCTGGCGTCAGTGCTTCACGCGTTTGGAGTGTGTGTGTGTGTGAGATAGGACTGTTCCTTTAGCAGAGGCTATATGTAGGACAGATGCCTTAGGAGGGACGCTATGATAAGAATCATAACTTCCAATGAAACTATGTTTATTCATTTAGACAAAGACATCATTTACTGCCTTGACCCAAAAGGTATTTTAAAAATGACAGAGTGAAAAGTTATGCCTCAGAGTACCCCATCTATATTATTTATAAAGATAAATTTGAATCAAAATATTTATTTTACATGTAATCTTACACGACAATGTATATTACATAACTTTCCTTGTCATTTGCAGTTTAAAATTAATCATCCTGAGAGTGAAGACCTTTCCTTTCTGTATGGAACTATATTAACAGATGGAAAAGACCCTTACAGCGAGGAACCAACCACCAACATCTGCGTGTTTGCAGATGAACAGGTATTAAAACTGTAACATTCGGCACAAAAGCCCGATGGCATGAACTGAAACACTGTGAACACTCTCCTCTTCATTTACTCTGAAACAGGTTGACAGAAGTCCTACTGGATCGGGCGTGACGGCCCGAATTGCCTTACAGTATCACAAAGGGCTTCTAGAACTGAACCAGACCAGAGCTTTTAAAAGCAGTGCAACTGGCTCAGTATTCACGGGGAAGGCTGTGAGGGTGAGTGACATCCTTAGCTGCTTCTTTGGAAGTGTGTTACTTTGGAAACGGAAGAGGCCTGAGCTGGGTGTTAGGTAAGTTTCTTCATTCAGCTCTCAAAAGAGAATTTTAAAGCAGGCCTGTAGAAACTTCTGTTCTACTAGGATATTGATTCTCAAAGTGCGGTTTGGAACTCCTGGGGGTCCCCAAGGTCCTTTCCAAGGGTCCACAAGGTCAAAACTTAGTATGCAGTAACATTAAGACATTATTTGCTTTTCACTTTCATTGTCTCACAAGTGAACAGTGGACCCTCCAGAGGCTACGCGGTAGGTGACCAGCCCGCTAACCGAATGCAGACGCAGATGTGAGAATCTAGCTGTCTTCGGTAAAACCAAGCATTAAGGAGGTTTGCAAAATTGTAAAAGACATGCCATTTTCCTCATTAAAATTTTTATTTTGGCAAATGTAGTTCTCTTCCCAAAATATGTTGTTTTTGTTAACATGTAATGGGTTTTTTATTTTTTAATGAATTAATGAACAAATACCTTTAATTTCCAATATGGTAAATATTAATATATATAACCTGCATAAACAAAAACTTTTAGATGCTCAAATCTTTTTATTTTATTTTATCTATTTGTCAGAGGGAGAGAGAGAGAGGCACAAGCAGGGAGGAGCGGCAGGCAGAGGGAGAAGCACTCTCCCCACTGAGCACTATATGGGGCTCTATCCCAGGACCCTGGGATCATGACCTGAGCTGAAGGCAGATGCTTAACCAACTGAGCCACCCAGGTGCCCCTAGATGCTCAAATCTTAAGGCATAAAGGAGTCCTGAAACCGAAAAGTTTGAGAACCACTAACTTAGGGTTTGGATTTTTTTGTCGTTTTTGTTTTTATTCTACAGGAGTGTTTCAGTTTTTATAATAGGATGTGAAAGTCCTGAAAAGTTGTGAAAAATAAAACTTTTGTAATAGAATCAAGTTTTAAATGTGTTAACAGAAATAGTAAACTCTATTTACTAACAAATCATAGTAAATGAAATCTACGCTAATTAAATTTAGTGAATGAATTTAGTAGATACATTTAGTAAATGAATCTATTCATAGAGTCCTTTAACAAAACAAAAAAATCTATCCTAATATAGACTTTTATATCCTAATACAGCTGTTTTTGAAGTTTGGTTTTCCTGAATATTGAATTTTGTTTTAAGTTAGGGATTCTTATTTAATATAGTGGTCTTATGAGATACCAAACCATTTTTGTCATATGCAAAAATTTGGAACATATTGTTTTCAAGTCTGAGATTGAAAATAAAACAATCTATAACATTTATTGGGTGCTTCACTGTAAAGTTCCAAGCTAAGTACTTTATGCATACCTTCTTGGGGCACCTGGGTGGCTCAGTCAGTTAAGTGTTATTAACTGAAACTCTTAATTTCAGGTCAGGTCATGATTTCAGGGCTGTGAGATCAAGCCCCACAATGGTCTCTGAGTTGGGCGTGGAGCCTGCTTAAGATTCCCTCTCTCTCTCTCCCTCTGCATGTGCCTTTCTCAAATAAATAAATAAATAAATAAATAAATAAATAAATAAAGTAAAATAAATATATACATACCATCTCATTTAATCCTCACAAGAATCTTGGCAGGTCAGTACTGTTATTATCCTTTTTAAACAGATGATAAAATGGAGAGTTACAGAGTTTAGGTAATTTGCCAGAGGTCGAAGAGATAGTGAGTATCAGAGCCAGACTCTGCATGCGGACCTCTCTGAGTAGACCCTGCACTGTTAAGCACTACTGTATTGTTATTAGACAAAGCAAATTTTCAATGAGACTTTTATTACAGCAGCTTTATAAAAAGATAATGAAATTACTGTACCCTAATCTAATAATTTATGCCTTACCATAAGATTTAGTTATTCTCGTGTTTAAAAATTAAGAAATAAGGGGCAGTTAGGTGGCTTGGTTCGTTGAGCGTCCAACTCTTGGTTTTTGCTCAGGTCAGAATCTTGGGGTTCCGAGACCAAGCCCCACCCAAAAGGGGCTCCATGCTTAGCAGAGTCTGTATCTCTCCCTCTCCTTCTGCGTCTCCCCCTGTTCATGCTTGCACGAGCGCACACTCTGTCTCTCTCTAACTAATAAATACATCTTTAAAAAATTAAGAAATAGAAAGGATACTCTGTAGTTAAGATTTGGACTTATTTCTTTTATAGTTAATAATCATACTTGACAGGACATCTTCACTCTTACCACACACCTTCCCTCTCCGTCCGGACTTTTCCAAGCTCTCGGATGGTACCGTCTCANNNCTCTTTCCCTGCCCCAGCTTCCCCTCCCTGTCCTTCCACTTACAGTCCCCAGCATTTCATTGTTAGTTTCCTCCTCATCTCTTCTGCTGCCACTGGGCAATTTCACCCACTTTTGAGACTTCAACCCCCAACCACGCACTGATCATGACTCCCAAACCTTCATCCCTCCCGTGCCGACTGTGTGCCTCTCTCCTGAGTCTAACACTCATATTCCCAGCTGTCCACAAAACTCATCTCGAGATGACTGTCTCAGAGATATGTCATCTTGTTAAAAAGCTCTTCCTTTCTTCCTAAATGTGCTCCTCCCATCTCATGCCCTATCTTGGTTAATGGGAGTCCCTGCCTCACACCCCAACTAGGAACTACGCTCACATTGAACTCATTCCTACTCCTCACCCCCCACGTACATCAGTCCCCAGGCCTGCCAATTCTACCTGCAAAGTATCTCTGTTTTGTTCTTCTCCATCCTCCCTAAAAACTGCCTGAGTGACTCTAGAGTCCATCAGTGAATGAAGGTTTCCTCTGAAGAAGTTTTTCTGGTTTCTAGTTGCTTTCCTCTCTGATTTGTCCTCATTTTACAGCTAAACTTATCTAAAACACAAATGTGATCATGTCACTCTCCTTAAAAATCTTCCATTACCTACAAGATTAACCCTTGGGTTTTCTTTAAAATGGTAAAAGTCAGGAATATGACTCAAGGCCAGACACAATATAAGTGCAGTATTTTGATATTATATTCCTTTCATCTTTTCTCAGGAAGCAAAATGTGGGGATTTTAAAGCTGTTATAGTGGAAGTGTCTGGACAAGCCCATTACACAGGCACAGCGATTTTCACAGTAGAAGATGACGACCCACTGAAGGATGGATTCCTTCTCAAGTGACTTCAGGACTTTTCAGAGCTTTCTCTGAATTTTGTGGAAAATGATATCCAAATTGTACGACTATCTTTCTAAAATAGTATGCTATGACTAAATAGAATCATTATACCTCATATTTGCACATGTAATTGGCATCAATGTCTCCTATGTCTAACTTACAAAATGCTGCAAATTCGGAATATTTTTCTAGTTATTACCATATCAGGTAAAATTAATACCTTAGTCCTGTTACTTGTAAAATGTTACTCACTGCTAGCTACTGTAGTATTTTGTTTTAGATGCTCTCTGAATGATAGCTTGAATTGTAGCCCTTACAGCAATGACTCTTACAAGTTCATTATTTTAGTCTTCCAGTTTTTGAGTAAGATAATGTCCTCTCTCTGAGCAGGATGTAAGGGAGATGGATTCAACCCTTAGCACACTTGGCCTGGGAAGGACTGGGGTGGGTCAACTTCTTGGGACAGATGTTGTTATAGCCGGTGTTCTCTGCTGCGAAGTCCAGCTCGTACTCCAAGGTACTGAAGTGCCCTGAGCTGATGTGAGAAGACCAGTGAACATTCAGACTTTTGTTTTATCTTTAAGGCTCTTATAAAAGGGGTTGTTTACTGCATTATAAACACAGTGCAAATCAGTGAATTACTGCAGTAGGGTGAGTCTCCTACACGACCAACTACATGCTGGGTAGATTTGAAGCCTGAAAGAAATGTCAACTATTACTTCTTGCTAGTTAATTGTCTGTGAACCTGTTAAAAATAAAATCTGATCAGGGCGCCTGGGTGGCTCAGTTGGTTAAGTGGCCGATTCTTGGTTTTGGCTCAGGTCATGATCTCAGGGTCGTGAGACTGGGCCCCGCGTCAGGCTCTGCGCTCACGTGGAGTCTGCTTGAGATTCTTTCTCTCCCTCTGCTCTTCCCCTGCCCCTGTGCTCTCTCCTGTGCGCTCACTCTCTAAAATAAATAAATAAAATCTTTGAAAATAAAATTTGATTTTTCAGTCGCTATAAGACGAGGTATTAAGAAGTTATTCAATATGTGATGCTCTCAATAGTCAGTAGAGCCTGTGAGGCATTTTTTTTCTGAGCATACAGAAACTGAAGTAAATTTTTTTAAAAAGATTTTATTTATTTATTCGACAGAGAGAGAGACAGCCAGCGAGAGAGGGAACACAAGCAGGGGGAGTGAGGGAGGAAGAAGCAGGCTCATAGCGGAGGAGCCTGATGTGGGGCTCGATCCCATAACGCCGGGATCACGCCCTGAGCCGAAGGCAGACACTTAACCGCTGTGCCACCCAGGTGCCCCTGAAGTAATTAATTTTAACTGATTTTGTCACCCAGTTATTAAGTCTGTGATTGAATTACCAGACCAAAATGCAAGATTTATAGCTTTATAACTTTATAGTTAATGTTCTTGATTTCCCTATTATACAAAACCTAATGCAAATGTTTTCCACTCATTCTCTATAACATTCTGTGGTAAAGAAATCACTTATCTTCAAACAAATGACACTGTCACTAGCTTACTATGACAGGCAACTTTCTACACATTAGGGAGATTTGCTGTCCTTTCCTTTTACAATGAAAATAGAGGGGCACCTGGGTGGCTCAGTCAGTTAAGCCTCTGCCTTCAGCTCAGGTCATGATCCCAGGGTCCTGGAATGGAGCCCCGCATCAGGCTCCCTGCTCAGTTGGGGAGCATGGTTCTCCCTCTCCCGCTCCCCCTGCTTGTAATCTCTCTCTTTCCGTCAAATAAATAAAGTCTTTAAAAAAAATAAAATGAAAATAGAGCTACTATTTTCTCTCCAAATTTCACAAGTCATATTAACTTGCCTACATTAAAAAGTAGGCATTGCCTATGTCTTCCTAAATTCTAATCCAAACCAGAGACACACTGTGCAGTAATATTCACCCCTTCTGCACTTCACCGCCTCTCCTGGAGTCAACACTAGGGAAATTAATTCCCCCACCCCCCACCTCCATGTGTTTAACCAGTCACAAAGCCCCGCTGAGTCTACCTTCTAAATATTGCTCACAACTATCCCTTCCCATCCTTGGTAAGGGTCTTGCCTCATTAATTAACCTCTTTCAAGCCAACTCCTTTCCCTCACTGATCTCTTAGCTCTAGGCACTTAAGCGTGCTCATCATAAACAAAATGGCACAAACGTCCTTTGTCTGCCTTCCTCCTTAGCTTGCTGTCGCCCGTTTCCTTCCTTTTGTAGTCAAATGTCTACATTCCTGACTCACTGCTCATGGGGTACACTCGTCTTCCATTTGTTATTTGACTATCATCATTTGGTTTCTACCTCATTATTCACTGGAAATTATGCTTGAGCTAACTGCCAGATCCAACAGTCCCCCGAGGGTTTACGCGATCCATGGTGGCTGCTGCTGCGGCCTCCTGGCAGGCGAGTGTGGTACATGTTGGGGCAGGTGCCTCCATGCCCTTGGTGCTGGGTCAGCCACAGAGACACTCACGGGAGCTCTCAAGGTCACCAGGTTAATCCCCAGTCCCCATTGGTACCCACCAGTGCTGCAGTCGTGTGGGCTCAGGGCCATCTGCTCTTCGCCATGAAGTTGCAATGAGTTTTGCTCCAAGTCCTCTAAACTCCATAAGAGTTGGGGCACCCTTCTCTTCATCTCCTAAAACCCACAAATTCCATACCATCCCTCTTTAGGACAATGCTTCTCATACCTGTGGGTATGAATTACCTGGGCATCTTAAATTGCAGATTCTCATTTAGTAGGTAGGGGTGGGGCAGTTCTAGCAAGCTCCCAGGTGATGATGCTGCTGGTAGGACTGCGCTGGCGTAGCAAAACTTCCTAACCCATCTGTTTTAGTTGCCCATACGGGTCAAGGCTTTACAGGTGAGCCTTCTCCTTTTTGCACTCAAATACATAAGGAGCTGTGAGTCCTCCGCTGAGAGGTGACCTCATGGTCGCAGCAATGTTCCTGAGAAGAGGCTGAGAAAATGAGCTTTGAAAAGCAAAACAAAATGAAAACCAAAAACACAAGACCGCTGACTTCTCAATTGGCCAGTGTGCCCCATGAAACATGTCACTCCAACCTGCCTGGCTTTTCTCCCGTTACCTGCTTCTTAATTTTTCTCTAGTCCCTAGCGTTCCCCCCATGGTTCTTCTCTCTCTCCACTCAATACCCTGTCTCTAGTCATCACATTCATGCCCATGCCTTTCTTTCTTGTAGAGAGAGGCTGACAACTTCCAAATCCCTAAATCCTAAGGTCCGGAGCCATACTTCAGGTCCACTACTTGGTGGGCAAGTCAGACTCATCTGCCCCCTAGAATGTGCCCCTCCTCCCATATCCGCTAACCTGATGGATGGTACCGCCATCCCGCGAGCCTCGAACTTGCATTTATCCCTGGCTGCCTGTCCAGGCCCTTCCATCCTGTCTGTTGATGCTCCTGAGGCGGATGTCTGTGGATTCGGTTGGCATCCTTCCTTTCGCCTTCCTTTATCAACGACACTCACCTTTTCCTGTGGAAAACTATCCCTCCCCTGCATGCAGCCTTGCTGGGACTGCCGGACTCTCCCTGGACCTGGGATCTTGAGAGAAATGACACAAGGTCTGACAAATGGTGAAGTGGATTTACTCCAATAGTGCTTTAAAGAGATCACCCTCCATTTGTTTCTGCTTCGCTACCTGCTGTCTCTGCCCCAACTTCTCTTGTTCTTGGGGCTGGCTGTTAGATTATCCTTTTGTAATTTGAACTCCCCCTATCCCTCCAACAAATCTTTTTTTTTTTCTCAAGTGAGACAGTGCCCTGTTTCTGTTGTTTATATCCAAAGACCCTAAACCATATACTACCTCCTTAAAATCTCTCCTGCTTCACCGTGCCTTAATTCAGACTCTTTTCATTTCTCCTCTGGGCTATTACAATACCTTTTCTTAACTGGTCTCCTGGTTGCCAGATTCTCCTCCTACAGTCACTCAAAAATAGGTTTTGTGTATCTAGCAGTTTTTCCAAATGCTGAGTGTTAAGGATCTAATAACATGCCAAACAGACAAAGTTCTAGTCTTCACAAAGCCTACAGTCTACAGTGGCAGGTAATGATTCATCACAAAAATATAATTATAGGCAGTGCTGATGTCCTACAAGCCAAGGAAAGCTTCCTCTGAAAGACTAACATTCATGTGGAGACAGGAATGCAAGGGAACGGGGGAGAAGGCGACAGAAAGGAGTTCTCTAGGCAGAGGGGCTGGTAAGTGCAAATGCCCTATGATGGAAGGTTTAAAAAACTCACAAAAGGCCAGTGTGACTAGAGTGGAGCAAAAAGAAGGAATGTAGCCCCAGATGAGACCAGAGAGGAAGCCGATGTGAGCTCATGCACTGCCTTGTAGGAACTATTAAGGATTGGGGTCCTTATTCTATATTAAAAGGAGAAAGTCATGAGAGAGGTTTCAGTAGGTGAGTGGCATCATCAAAGTTACTTTGTTCAGAAAGGCATGCGGCCTACAGTGTAGCGCGGGGGCTGGATGTGGGGACACAAGTTCAGAGGAGGCAGCATAGTTGAAAGAAGAGAGGGTGAAAGCTAGGAGTCAGGTGGAGGATGGAGTGATGGAGGAAGTGAATGGATACAAAGACATTTAACAAGTAAAATCCCTAAGTCTTGGTGAAAAATTGGACATGGGCTAGTGGTGAGGAAGAAGAATTAATCTAGAAAGAATCCTAAGTTTTTGCCTTATATGCTAGATGGAAGACAGTGCCATTTTCTGAGATATGAAATGTTGAGGACCAAGGGTTTTTAGGAAAAGTGGATCATGAATTCCATTCCGGTCATGTTGAGTTTGAGGTGGTTTTGCACATTCAGGGAAGATGCCAAGTAACAAGCAATAGGGCTTGAGGCTAGGGAGGTAATATGGAGTTATGAATACATAGTTTTCAAAGCTCTGGGTATGAGTGAGATGAGGATGTTCAGAGCTGCCAAGGACTAGGCCTTGATGGACACTGGCATTTAGAGGCCGATGATGGGGTGAACAGCAGGGGACTCTGAGGCAAACAACGAAGGCAGAAAACCGGGAAAGTGAGGGCACTCTTGTCTTTCTGAACCATACCTGATCATGGCGTTCCCATGCTTCGACTCCGTCAATGGCTAGTGCCGCTCCCCCATTTCCCCTGATGCAGTTCAATCTCTGTAACAAGACATGTGAGGCTTCATAAGAGCGCCCCAGTCAACGTTCATCACTTCTCATTTTATCACTCACTTCTCTCTTCACTCCCTAACCTCACTCACCAGTACCCAAGAGTCAAGGACTTGGGCACTGACCTTCAGACTTCGCACAGGAACCAAATGTCCTTCCCTGTCTTCTCTTTTTGGAGAGACCAATGTCACCGCTGGTGTGAAGTCTTCATCAGCTACCCTAGGAAGAGCCAGTCACCTCTATAGAATTTCATTATATTTTTTAACAACACTTATGATATTGTAATATATTTGTGATTGCCTAAAACCGCAAGCTTCTTTGGGCTGAGATCCTTATTTGTTATCTCTGAAAACCTAGCCCAGAGAAGATTTGCTAAATAAATTCATCTATTATATATTTTTGTCTTAACTCAGTGGTTCTCAGTTGTGGTCATCCTGCCTTCCTCCGGGCAGGACATTTTTAGTTGTCACTACTGGCATGTTGTGGGTAGAGGCTAGACACTGCTAAACATCCCATAATGCATTTCCAGAATGCATTCATTTGCCACCATAAACTTCTATTTATCCTGCAAATTTCCAGTAAGATATTTTTCCTCACTGAAATAAGCATGGATGCTTTGGAAAGCACTAGCATCAGTGATTCTAAGATCTGCAAATGTGCTGGTCATTCTTTAGAGCAGTGTTTCTCAAACTACACTGGGCATCAGAATCACCTGCTGGGCCCCACCCCCAGAATTCAGATTCAGTAGATTTGGGGTAAGGCCTGAGAATCTGCATTTCTAACAAGATCCCAGGCAATGCTAACGCTGCTGGTGTATGGTCCACACTTTGTAAACCATGGTTTTAGAGAACCTAAGGGTTTATCACATTTTCCCCCATTCGAGGGTGTGCTCAGAAACTTGCGATGCAGCTTTGCTGGGCAGGCGGGACCTTTCTGTTCCTGAATCTCCCAGGCAGATACCTGAAGCTGCACCAGTGGTGACTCCCTGGCTGGAAGCACTTTAGGCTCAAAACACACTGCATTCCAGAGAACTGAGGAAGGTTGCCAGGAGGGCAAGGAACCAATTGCTCTCTACCCCCACCCCCATGTGTGAACCCAGTATGGTCCTGAGGTCTAGGCCCTTGAAAACAAGATGACATGCTGCCTCCAAGATCCATATCCTAGCTCCTCAGAGCACCTCTATCAGAATTACCTGTGGGGTTTAGATTCAGGGGCCCATCGTCAGTAATCCTGGGAGTCAGCAAGTGAATGTGCATTTTAATAAGCTCACTACCTCAGTGGTTCTCAAAGTGCAGTCCTTGGAACGGCAACACCATCACTACCTACGCACTTGTTAGAAATGCCAATTATGGGACAGGATCCCAGATCTAGCGAATCTGAAACTCGGGGTGGACCCAGTCACTTGTGTTTGAACAAGTCCTCTACCTGATTCTGTTGCATGCTCAAGTTTGAGAACACCTGGTTCACATTATTCTGCCACTAAAGTTTGAATCTCCGGATATGGACTGTTTTTCACTTCAGATTCTAGATCCCTTTCCTACCTGCACGTGCCAGAAATGTTAACAGGAAGCACAACAAAGGCCTCCCTGTGGGACTTTTGTATCCAACAAGACAGCTTGAGAGTAAACCCTTGTTGAATTTGGTTATTTTTATGACGGCTGATCCCGCTTTTCCTGGCCCTCATGTAAATGAAGTCCCCTAGGGGGTCGGCATGGCCCACTCTGAAGCCCAGCCCCCCCCCACTGGATAACCTCGGGGAGAGGTAATGTTGTGGGCCGGCTTTCGGAGGGTACTGGGTCGGCGTCCCTCCCCGCGCTCCTGCGTAAACACGGTTCCCTCGGCAACGCCTGGAACCCACGTCAAAGGATCAGCGGGGTCCGGGGCGACTGCCACCCCTCCCGCCGAGCCGATCCCGGCAGAGGCCTCTGGCCCCAGCCCGAGCCACCACCCACCCCCTCGGGCTTGCGGCCGCCTCCCCCGGTGCGGGATGAGCACAGCGGGGCCCCATGGAGGAGCAGCCGCCGCCGCCGCCGGTCCGCCCGCCAGCGAGAATGGCCTTGTTGGGCAGCCCACACCCCGGAGCCCCCTCCGCGGCCGGCGCACCTGGCGGGACTTCCTCCGCCACGACTGCGGCGGCCGTGCTCTCCTTCAGCACCGTGGCGACCGCGGCGGCCGCGGCGCTGGGGAACCAGAGCGACGGGAGCGGGGGCGACAGCACTGGCGCCTCCGCTGGCGGAGGCCTGGGCGGGCCCCGGGCGGCGGGGGCGGCGGGGAGGCCGCCGCTGGGCCCCGAGGCGGCGCCGCTGCTGTCGCACGGGGCGGCGGTGGCGGCCCAGGCGCTCGTGCTCCTGCTCATCTTCCTGCTGTCTAGCTTGGGCAACTGCGCGGTGATGGGGGTGATCGTGAAGCACCGGCAGCTCCGCACCGTCACCAACGCCTTCATCCTGTCCCTGTCCCTGTCGGACCTGCTCACGGCGCTGCTCTGTCTGCCCGCCGCCTTCCTGGACCTCTTCACGCCGCCCGGGGGCTCGGCCCCCACCGCCCCAGCCGCCGCCGCCGCAGGGCCCTGGCGCGGCTACTGCGCCGCCAGCCGCTTCTTCAGCTCGTGCTTCGGCATCGTGTCCACGCTGAGCGTGGCACTCATCTCGCTGGACCGCTACTGCGCCATCGTGCGGCCGCCGCGGGAGAAGATAGGCCGCCGCCGCGCGCTGCAGCTGCTGGCAGGCGCCTGGCTGGCGGCCCTGAGCTTCTCCTTGCCCTGGGAGCTGCTCCGCGCGCCAAGCGAGCCGCCGGCGGCACAGAGCTTCCACGGCTGCCTGTACCGGACGTCCCCGGACCCCGCGCAGCTGGGCGCGGCCTACAGCGTGGGGCTGGTGGTGGCCTGCTACCTGCTGCCCTTCCTGCTCATGTGCTTCTGCCACTACCACATCTGCAAGACGGTGCGCCTGTCCGACGTGCGCGTGCGGCCCCTGACCACGTACGCGCGCGTGCTGCGCTTCTTCAGCGAGGTGCGCACGGCCACCACCGTGCTGATCATGATCGTCTTCGTCATCTGCTGCTGGGGGCCCTACTGCTTCCTGGTGCTGCTGGCCGCGGCCCGGCAGGCCCAGGCCACGCAAGCCCCCTCGCTCCTCAACGTGGTGGCCGTCTGGCTGACCTGGGCCAATGGGGCCATCAACCCTGTCATCTATGCCGTTCGCAACCCCAACATTTCGATGCTCCTGGGACGCAACCGGGAGGAGGGCTACCGGACTAGGAACGTGGACGCTTTCCTGCCCAGCCAGGGCCCGGGTCTGCAGGCCAGAAGCCGCAATCGCCTTCGAAACCGCTATGCCAACCGGCTGGGAGCCTGCAGCAGGATGTCTTCTTCCAACCCGGCCAGCGGGATGGGAGGGGATGTGGCCATGTGGGCCCGAAAAAATCCCGTTGTGCTGTTCTGCAGGGAGGGGCCCCCAGGGCCTTTGACATTAGCGGTGAAACAACCTAAATCCGAAGCCGGGGATACCAGCCTCTAAGAAGGGCTGGGATGCACAGCTTGTGAAGGCAAATCTTCACCTGCTCCGTTTAATGATACAGGATTCCGGGGAGAATCGTGTATTTCATAAAGCCAAACATTTAGAAAAGAGACCTAGGGGGAGGCTTACCACTTCCCTCAAACCGTGTACAGGACAATGTGCCCTTCTTCAAAAGTGCCAACTGTAAAATGCAAACATTAAAACAATATCAAACCACACAACCAAGCATTGTGAACTGTAAGTGCCGGAAATGACAAAAGTAGAATTCACAATTACTGATTAGCTCATATTACAGGAATCACACTGTGAAACGAACAAACACAATCATTGAATGCAACCAGGATTTGTTCAAACACGTAGAGTTTCAGGAAAGAATGGAGACCTTCAGAATTACCTGAAGGCCCCTCTAAATCACCAGCATTCAACAAAACTGGAGATTTTTAGAACTTGCACTTTTGACACAGGCTTTGGGTGCTTAGGTTAGAAACGAAAAATTCTGATCTTTACACTTTGGTGCCCTTCCTCCCCGCCTATGTCCCTGTAGTCTTTGTGGGAAATTTTATATTCATATTCCCATTTTAAACCATTTTAGGATTTTGAAATCGTGTCTTATTACCAGAAAAATCAACCGTTTGAAGAGCAAATAGAAGTATGAACATAAAGAATTGTGGCTATTTAAAAACATGTTCCAAGATTATACTTTAAAAATTAATGTCCCTCATTCTACCCCCAAAATTATCTGCCTTGGGAAGCTTTAAGCTTTACCCTTACTCTCACCTGCTACTTTTGTTTCTAATCATTTTGGGAATGCTGTTCTCAGAGTACTTTCATATAAAAAAAATAACTTTCATAGTAGAAAATCTTGCCTTTTGAGGTAAATTTGATTTTTAAATGCAGCCAAAAAAGTAATTTGAAGTGAAGTTGAATCAGGTGAGTAATGCCATTTTTTAAAAATGTATACAAAAATGAGAGCTCTATAAAGTAAGAAGATTGGCTTTCCTATGTGGCTCACGAACACAAAATGATTACAGAGAAGAATTCTAAAAATATTTCGAGAAGTGGCTGTATTCTTGGAATAAGCATAGAACTTTCCAAGGGCATTATACTCTCCTACGTTTGGAAGTTTGAGTATATTTATGGAAAAAAAATGAATCCTTGCTTTTATAGACATGATTTGTCTAAAAAATGTGGTTGTTATTAGACAGGGAGAATAGGTGTGGTATTATTACATGTAATAGGGTGTTAATAATTTGGGTATAAAGTCAGAAAGAAAATTCAATCAAACTGGAGATATTTTCAGAAACGTGCAAACCAAAGACGAAAGACGCTTTTTAAAATTCAAAAGCACAATTCAGGATTTGTGTGTGTGAAATTTCTCACATTAGATGTCACTATTCACAGAATCATTTACCCAGAATTTTAAAAGATATTTTTGTTTTCTCCCTCTTTCTTTCCTTTCCTCCACCTTGCCCATTTTGTCTTCAACATTTCACAGCCTTACTTGAATAAGTACTTTAGATATGGCATGACATCACCTATCATATATAGTGTGAAATAGCCACCTTTTCTTCTCTTGGATTTAAAGACGTTAATGAGTGTTTGAACTTTCGTGTGATAGGTGGGTGTGTGTCACTATTTTGTAATCAAAGATGGAAATACAGGATTCATGTCAGAGTAAAGAGACTTAATTTTTTCCCCCATACTCAAAGCATCATCACAATCATAAGTTTATAAATTATCTGTATATATCTTGCTACACTCAGTGTAGTACAAAGTAAATGAGATAATCTCTCCTCTTTAGCACTCATTATATATATGTGTATATATATATATATATATGGACTTAATATAGCTTAATACAGCTGAACTAACATTTAACAAATATCTACAGTATTTGCTTGTTAAAGGCAAAACAATTGTGTGGTTTTTGGCATTCTGAGAAAGTGGAAGTCATGTCTGGTATTTAGGAGGAAATGATAAAGTCTTTCAGTTAGGAAAATTATCAGAGAATAGGAATTCAGCAACTGTGAGTAAAGGCAGAAAGAGAGGGAACTTAGGGGAAGGAGGCGAATGTGGTACAAAATGGGGTATTGCCTGTAAAGAAAAATCAAGGAAGATATTTAAAAATAAACATGGCGTGGAATAAACTTTCCTGGTGAGTGAAGGGAAAATCTGAGAGATTGGAAGTGACAAGGTGGTGGCATGAAGGACTTCAAGGCAGGAAAGGAACTCTTGGTATGTAGCGGTAGGAAGTTTTAAGAAAGGGATAGCTTGGGGAAGAGATCATTCTGCCAGGAGCTGTAAGCGTCAGGGCTGGTAAAAATGGGAGGGGAAAGAGAGAACAGTGCTAATAAGTTACTAAAAAAAAATTAAATGTTGGTTGCTTATTTGAGGCTATACAACCAGTCAGTGATAGAACTAGGATTTGAACCACAGTCTGCCCGGCTTTGGGGCCCTATGTTCTCTTCTCTACCCTCTGTTGTCCCACAAAGTTCAGTGGGTAGGGAAACCCAGGATGAGAACTTGGGGTACTATCATTATCTTCATCATCAGCAACATCATTACCTCTATCACCATAACCATCATCACCAACATCACCATCATCATCACCACCACCACCTCCATCATCTACAGTTTTTATTTCTTCCTTTATATTGGGCAACTTCCTGGGTGCTCAGGCTGCTTAAAGGTAGAAATCACAGCACCCGCTTTCAGAGGACTTACAGTCTAACGGAGGAGCTTATGCTTTATAAAAATTGGCCCTAATCAGGACTCTACCTGCAGGGAAGAAAAGGTGTAGCATTTTCAGAAGTGGTCATCAAAGGAGATTGATCTAAAAGTGAAAGATATGTAAAGGCCAGCAACCAATCTGGTCCAGTTGTAAATACTTTGAGACAGAAATTAATGCCTTGAATAAAAGACAGGGAATGAATGGCTCTTAAATTTCAGTCTTAGACCTTTCTTCAAGCTGACCGCACGATTACAGTGATTTTGCTTAAAAAGGAGAGAAGCTATGAAATATTGGGATGTATTAAATATTGCATAATACATAAAGGCAAGAATGTCATCCTTCGTGTCTCACTCTGCTCCCAGTTTGAGTGTTTCACTGGAATGACTCAGCATAGTACATCCGTGACCCCATCTGATCCTCAAAACAACTCTCTAGGAAGGTACTATATTATCACTACCCCCATTTTATAGATGAGAAAATTGAGGCACAGAGGTGCTCTGTGATTTGCCTAAGGTTACCGAGGAAGTGTGCACTAGACATAAGATTTGTACCTTGCAGATTGGTGCCAGAAGTCCTATCTTAACCACTGGACTGTGCTGCCTCTCTAATTTGTAATAGAAAATGGGAAACCTGGAAAAGAGTCAGAGAAGATAAAGACAATGATCAAAGGGATGGGGAAATAGATATTATAAAATGTGAAAGAAAAGACTTGTTTGATTTAGGGAACAGTGACATAAGATATGTGATTTTTAAGTATATGAAGAGATTCTGAGCAATTTTTTTCTGGTAAAACCCCAGCCCTGGATGACCCCAGGCATCTGTCTTCTCTATTCCTGCTCCAGAGTAGCTGAGCACAACTGGAGAAAAGCCATAGGTCAGATCAATTAGTACCCTCTGCACCTAGAGTCCATGGCCTCTCCAGCCCCTCTCCCCTGCCCAGCAATTTGAACCTTTTTGCTCATCAGCTCGATCTTTCTGCTCACTTTAGTGACCCTTCAGACTCTTTGCTCAAACTTATAACTGACACTCCCGGCTTGAAAGATGACCTTTGCTCCTACTTCACCAAGAAAAGTAGATACATAGACCTTCCTATTTTAGCCATCAAATGTTACAGACTTAACTGGATTTATACCAGTCCTCAGCACTCTCCGATTGTAAAGAAACTGGTGCCCTCTCCAGCCTCAGGAATCTCACGCTATGAATGATCTTTCCCTGGTATCCTTAGTCTTTCTTGCTGAACCAAATCCCTCCCATGAGCCCACAAACTCTCACTTAAAAAGAAAAAAAACCCAAAGCTTTTCCTATTCCTCCTTCCCTTTTCTCTCCCTCAGCTCCCTGCCTTCAGCTGAACTTGTCAAAAAAAAAAAAATTGCCTATACTTTTACAGCTGATCTAAACCCTAGTCTACAATTTTAATGGTGCAAGAACGTTGTTGTTTTTATGCAATTTGCTTTTTTCCCAATCCTCTCTTCTGCCACACAGCAGAAACTTAAGATGGTGGCATCTAGGCTCTAGGGGCTTATTTAGCGCCAAGCACTGGTAAATATCAATCTTCAGTGGTCATGCATCCGTCTCCAGGTCAGTCTCCAGTCACATCCAAAGCTTGCTGCATCATCATCCCGGAGCACCCAGCTCTCCCTGGGCACCACTTCGGAGCTCCTCTTTGAACACAAGATGATTACTCCATCTCAGCATCCTGCAGGCTGTGCCACGCCCATAATGCTGTCTCCGGCCGCTTTTTAAAAATTATTTTTTAATATTTTTGATTATTTGATACTTTCGATATCGTTGGGTCTGTAAGTCAAAATGATATATCAAGTATGTATGGGGAGTTCCATTTGTGGAACGGCCGTGAGGATCTCTGTGGACCCACTACCCAGGGAAACAAGTATAACTGGTCGAAAGTATTTAAAAAGCCATCATTTGAAGTCTCTGGAAATTGTCATAAAGCAGACAGCAAATGAAGAAACATTTATTCAAGAAAATCTACTGTAATTCAATAAGAAGAGCGGGAGTCGGTGGCCTTCGAATTCTAACCCACTCTCCCTGCTCCCAGCTCAGTGGGACAGAAACTCGGCTTCCGGTGAGTACAACGCTCCCTCCCTCTTTCCCAGCTTCCCGGTGAGGACTGTGGTATCTCCCTGGGGGGAACCGGCCATGAGAATGGCTCATCTTGGCAGCCGCATGTTGCAGAGGCTAAATTCCAGGTGAGTGTAGCCCACCTAGCCCCCATCCACAGGGCAGATGCTTGACCTCAGGGATGGCATGCAGGGAGTATCGGCATCACGATGGTCCTCAACCCGGCTCGTTTGTAGGATGGAGACCCCGTCTTGGGAGAGACCAGCTGAGAAGACCAGAGGCTCCGGCCCACCCGCAGTGCCCTGCCGAAAGCACGGTGTCAATCCAAAAGAAGCAGGCCACTGTCCCTTTCCCTAGCTTCAGAGCTCTGGCCCAGATATTTTGGCCAGGGGTGTAGACAGGACTTTAAACAGAGAGTGCCCAAGCTCTCCCTAAAGCAACTCACTTCATTTGAAACAGAGTGTGGGGAAGTTTTGGTGGTAAAAAAACTCAGAGGAGGCTAACAGCTTCATGAGAGATACAAGCTAAAACATTTGCCGGCTGGTTGACCAGAGAGAATCAGGGAAAGAAACAGCGAATGAAAGCCTTGTATTACAGTTGAGTTTTAAAAGTGCTTTGTCTCTTGGGATAACAGTCCTTTATCTCTTGCAAATATTTTTTCCCAGTCTATGGCTTGTCTTCTCATTATCTTGGCCTTTTCAACATAAACAAAACAAAACATGAATCTGACAGGGAAGACTGGTGTAGAGACTGAGTCGTTCTTATCAATGACTCTTACTCCTCTCTAAGGGGCACTTTGGAAATTTGTGGGAGCATTTTTGGTGGCACAATGTGACTGGCACGTAATGAGCGGTGTCTAGGAATGCTAGATGTCCTGCAAAGCATAACAGAATACTGTCCTGTGGAGAACTGGCCTTCGTTCCAGACGGTTTTCAAACATCCCACCAGACGCTGAAACGGCTGATAATCTATGGATCATTATGTAATTGCATACCTTACAGCCGTTCCGCATGGAGACACAGTATTTTATTTTATTTTATTTTATTTTTTAAAGACTTTATTCATTTATTCGACAGAGATAGAGACAGCCAGTGAGAGAGGGAACACAAGCAGGGGGAGTGGGAGAGGAAGAAGCAGGCTCATAGCGGAGGAGCCTGATGTGGGGCTCGATCCCATAACGCCGGGATCACGCCCTGAGCCGAAGGCAGACGCTTAACCGCTGTGCCACCCAGGCGCCCCGAGACACAGTATTTTAAACATGGTTTTAATATGCACCGAAAAGCTTCTTGAAGTGCAATTGTTTCATAAACAGAAAATTTATGGTATTTGTTCTTTTAGGTTTTTATGAAGCAGTAGTCACCGTTTGAGAAAGCTACAGCATGGCGTGCGCCACTTCTTGAGGTAACGGGCTGTGAAGAGCACGCTAGCATCGGTCTGCATTTGGAGCCCCTGCAGTCACCGCGAGCGCACGTTCGGGTAGCAGCATCCAGCGCCCTCACTTGGTCTGTTCTGCAGCGACAAAGATCCACTGGTGACGATAACACAGACGGATGCCAGACATTTGGCCAAGAGAAAAATCTGCCTAATAGGTTGTCAAAGGTCCCAGTACACGGGGCAGCTTAAAGGAAACAACTGTCCTCTTGTTGTCTCTCAAGAAACCTAACAATCAGTGTCACTGAAAACATTTTTAACCCTCCTTTACCTGTGGCTGCAGGGACTAGAGACAAACTAACGGAGAGATGGCAGAGTTTACCCCTCCCTGGCGGTCGTTAAGCTTCTGCCTGTTTCTGGATGTCAGGGGCTAAGGCAAGTACCTAATTTTTTTTTTAATTTTTAAAAAGCTTTTATATATTTATTTGTCAGAGAGAGAGAGAGAGAACAAGCAGGGGGAGCAGCAGCCAGAGGGAGAAGCAGGCTCCTGCTGAGCAAGGAGCCAGATGCAGGACTCGATCGAAGGACCCTGGGATCATGATCTAAGCTGAAGGCAGATGCTTAACCAACTGAGCCACCCAGGAACCAACAAATACCGAATTTCTTGACAGCACAATGACAGAAGCTCCCATCGTGGAGCAGGGAGGCATATTAAACAGCATTTCACCTGTGGTTACAAAGCCTGAAATACTCTCAATTCCCCACAAGGAGGCTCCATTATCAAGTACAACAGTTTTCAAAGAGGGAAAAGAACAACCCTTTCAACAGCAGCCCATCATTGTGCATTAAACTCCCATAATCTTTAAATGCATTAACATTCTTACCGATTACAGTTTGGTTCTCATTCTCATATAAAAAAGTCATGTATCATCTTAGTGCTATGCAAACCTAGGGAAAATGTATCACGTGTTAAGTCCACAATTTACATTAAGCTGAGTATACATTCAGAGCAAGACAGAGCGGGGAGAAGATGGAGATTGGTAATTATAATAAAAAGAAATTTAAGGAGCATCTGGGTGGCTCAGTCAGTTAAGTGTCTGTCTTTGGCTCAGGTCATGATCCCAGGGTCCTGGGATGGAGCCCCAAGTGGAGCTCCCTGCTCAGTGGGGAGTCTGCTTCTCCCTCTGCCCCTCCCCCAGCTCATTCTCTCTCCCTTTCTCTCTCTCTCTCTCCCAAATAAATAAATTAATAAATCTTAAAAAAAAAAAGAAATTTCCTTATGTTTCAGTTATTACTTTGATTCACAGTTGTCACATAGGTTCAACTTTGGCTTTCCAAGTCAAGAAAAACTTTGGCTAAAATTATTTCCTTTTGGAAGGCAAACCATTCATTATTACCAGCTTAGTAGCTCTTTTCTTAATAATACATATGGCCATTGCATTGTTTTAATATCACTCTTTAAAATTAAAGTAGCAAATACTTATTGGATGATGTATTATCTTAAAATATTGGAGCAACATTTCTAAATGGCCATAAGTTTATTTGACTAAATACATAATAATTATTTATACAATTAAGATTTTTCTCAACATATGGCATTAAAACTAGATTAACACTGTATGATGTTAAAACTTTTTCTTTTGCCTCAATTCTCTGAAAAAAACTTAGAATATGATTAGTGCTATACATGTTCAATTAGCTTTGTGTTTAAGTCATTTATAACACATGATGTGTGAATAAAATATGTCAGGGCAACTGAGAAATAAGGCAAATCTCCTTACATGGAAAATATAAGTAGGTTTGTAATTTAGGAGTCTTAGTTTCTAAGATTTTGCTCTTTTTTGGAGAATGGGATTTTGGATGTAGCTAGCATTTGAGTGTCTCATTAGATCCTTGGTGTAATTTCTAGCTGAACCACAACTGGTATTGGAAACACTAGTATTAGAAGCCAGAGCTGGGGTGAGTGGGGGAGAGAGGTGAATAGGGGTGAAGGTTGGGGAGTTTGGGAGGAAGGAGGAAATGAGAGGAAACGCAGGGAGGGTAGTCTTAACTGGGAGCTCACAAAGAGTGATTTATATGCATTAGCCTGTCTTCCTGTCCTCATCAGCCCCTCTGCTCCCAGATGGAGCTCTGTTTTTCCAGTCAGTTGAATTTAAGCATCAATATTATGTTTGAAATGTAAGAGTGAAATTGGCTTCCAGAGATAACTTTTTAATGGTTACTGGGTGCCCATGCCACCAGCTTCTGAATGTCTGGTCACTCTTCCTAAAGGTCATGACCACACCTAGCTGGCCCTACTGATAGAGTAGACCCAGTGGCCTTTCTCAGGTCAGCCTGAGCCAAGTGGTCAGGAACTCACCGAGACCCACAGATGCCCCCCCCCCCCCCCCCCCCCCCC
>NW_024425008.1:38619971-38671250 GCF_017311325.1 Ursus maritimus
GGGGGGGCTTGCTTACCCTCCCCACAGAAAGGACAGGAGACTGCGTCAAAGCTCACTGTGATTGCCCTTAACTTGTATACAGACCCACCTCTTTAGAGGAAAGGGAAGATTCTCCCAGTTTTGACTTTGGAAATGGGATGTTAGTCTTAGAATCTTACATTAAGGCTAAGACAGACCCTCCCACAAAGACTGTCTCTGGGAAATGGGAGTGGCCGGATCCTTTTAGAAATTGGGCACAACAAGGCAAGGGCAGGATGGGAGTGTTTCTCAGTTGTGGATTTCTTGTCTTAATTATGTGAGGCACCCACAGGACAGGACAACACTCCTTTTAAACACTAAATAAAATTCTGTAAATTCAGGGTTCTCCGAATTTGGTAAAAATGCAAAAACAGTGGAGGAGGGGGTCTACGTGATCATGTGTAAACTTTCTGTTCTCTACTGAGCATGACTGTCTCCTAGATTCCTTCCTGTGACCGACTTTGAAGGGACAAGAAGGGAGGGGAGAGGAAGAAATCCCTTCCTAGTGAGAGCAAAGGCAGAGAGGGGGACTGATGACGAGGGGGAGGGGTTAATAGCTTTTAAAGCTATTTAGCTTTTAAAAGCTAAAAAGAGGGAAGGAGAGAAGTTGGCTGCAATCATGGGGTGTCTGATGAGCAATAAAACTTCATGCATTTATTAGTTGGACATTTATTGAGCATCTGCCATGTGCCAGGCTCTCAGACCCTAATGGAAAGCAGGGAAACAGTTGTTTTGTCTTGTGGAGCATGTAGACTGAGCCAAGCCCCAAATTTATTAAATAAAGTAAATCAGATTGCTGATCAATTCTTAGTTCATTCTAGTTTTACACTATTCCTTTCATCCTCTGTAAGTTTATCCATAAACCCAAGTAAATAGAAGTGAACTACTCTGGACTATTAAAATATAACACTGGTTCAAAAAAACATTCTCCAATTTAACTTTATTTTTCCTTTTGCTTTCTTAATTGGGGTAATGTTTTTGTATTACTGCACGTCTACATATTTTAAAGGAGCTGATAAAAATATATTTGTTCATTCCTATGTAGTCTACTTTATCAGCCTATTTGCAAAATTTTCCTGAGAAATGTGTAGAGGAAAAAAGTCAGAGTCAAGAGTGGCTTTTTAAAAAAATCAATAATTGGGATAGATGCAGGACAAATATAATTTGAAATTAAACACAGAATGCTGGATTTAACATGAAGTGGATAACCTGACAGCCTATCAAAAAAAAAAAAAAATCAAATACTCTTGTATACCAAAGCAATTTAAGTTGATAACAGAGGTGAACTTGAGGTTGATGCTGTCAAATAAATTCTAAATAGATTCCAGACTGGCTCTTTGTCTTTGCTGCCAAAAAGACTAATCAACTTTATGCATCTACATTTTACCTTTGAATGATCAAACTGCAGGTGTGACAGACAAAATATTTAAAAACCAGGATAGCATGGACACAGATGATGTCCGTAGACGTGTACTCTTTTGATACATCTTGCCTAAATAAATATCCACCTTAATTACGGGGAACCTGGTGGGTAGTTAGCATGCAATGAAATTACCCCCCCTCCCCAGTCCATTAAAAATTAGGCTACTCCTTTGGAAGAAAGAGTTAATCCTCTTTCATCCTCAAATAACATAGCTAACATGGGAAAGAGGGAGAGTACATTCCTCCTGAACAGATTCTCCACTTTAAAAAAAAAAAAAATTATTTGAGAAAGAGAGAGAAAGCACACACATGCATGAGTGGGGGGAGGGGCAGAGGGAGAGGGAGGCAAGAGAATCTCAGGCAGATTCCCTGCTGAGCATGGAGCCCAGTGTGTTGCTTGATCCCACGACCCCAAGATCATGACCTGAGCCAACACCAAGAGTTGGATCTCAATCGAATGAGCCACCCAGGTGCCCCAGATTCTCCACTTCTCAACATTTCTAAAATAGTGTGCTGGCATTCTGGTTGTCGACACTTGGTTGAAAAGATACAGAAGGCGCAATTGGAAAATAGATGTTTGTTTAGTATACATTGAAATATCAGTAATCTTACTGTGAGACACATAGAGAAAGAGGTCAAAGGCTGGAGCCTCTAAGTGCCCCAGCACTTTCGGACTGCATTGCAACAACCATGGCTTCTGTAGGACGCAGCAGTGTGTTACACAACAGGGAAGGAAAGACTAGGTTTGGTTCTGTGTGATCTACTGGGCCTTTTGTCATATTCTCCTGCCTAATTCGACAGTAAGAGAACAAGTGCACAACTTGCCCTTGGTGAGGGCGTAGTGAGCAGGAGTTTGGATCACACAGTAATGAGGATCTGGGTCACCTAAGCAGGTAAGCCGACGAGGCTAGCAGAAGTTCTAGCCAAGGATAAGGAGAATTTAGGCTGGTAAGAGGGTAGGGAGATGCTGAATATTCGTTGCGGTCCGAGATTAACTGCCGTAGTGGGGATCATACTTCAACCTGCTAACGTTTCCTTTGTAAGTTTCCTGAGGAAAAGAAACCAACCAGAACCCTGAAGAAGTTCTCAGATGGAATCAATGGCTTATACAGAACAAGTGAATCCAAGCAATGCAAGGGCTGAACTGTGATATTTTGTCTGGATACACCCTTCTGGAGCAAGACACTCATTTCCCCAGCTTGCAGAAGTATTACCCGTTGATGGCTCATCGCTAATCCCACCCCAAGAATTGCCCTCAGGGGAAAAAGAATTGCTTCACCTAAAGTTATGCCCATTCTCCAGAAGCAGCCCAGACCCAGTGACTAGTCAATGTGGGAGTACAAAAATCCAGTCCTCTTACCTTAATTTGGGACAAGTCTGAAGGATTATCCCAGCTCCCGAGCTTCTGTGGGATCTGCTGAAGTCTTTCTTGCAATTTCCCCATAGTTCAACTTCTTCTGCCCGATCTTGCTTCCTTAACAATTTTTTTTCCTGAGACCACTTTAAATAAACTTCCTGTATGCAAATTTCTGTTACTGTATCTTTTTCCTGGGAAATACAATGTAAGAGAGCTATTTTAAACATCTGTAGAAAAGCATATGTTTGTGACACATTTTATCGAAAGTGTGCTGGAAATATGCTGTGTTTGAGTTTATGTTAACTAATTTAGCCAACCTCAGTAAAACAAATATAAAGATTAAGCAACAGAATAATATTTGGTAATTCTAAATCACTGGACAGGCATTCTAAACATGCTTATTTTAAAGGCTATGCTTTATTTTTAAGTAATTAATGTATGTTCAGCCAAATCAAACAAACTGCTTTAGTTCTTTTCATAACATCTGAGGTTAATTAAATAAACACCAATGATGATATGCTTTTACTTTTTCACATTTTTAATTTATCAAAAAAAAATGTTTCAACTACACTTTGTAGTCATGACACACATTTTTAAGCCTAAAGTTTATTACTTTTCAATCTCATGCTTTCAATAGTTTGGTTTGTCTAATATGACAAATTTCATAATTCATTAAAAATTATCTTGTTGAAATTTTATTTTTCTAAATGGGAGATTCTACATTTGACATCTTGAAAAGTTCATTTCACAGCTACATTGATGTCAGTGAGGCCGGAGAGATAGTAAATGATAAAGCAAGATTGTAAAAGCTGTTCAGTATCTGTGTTTTTTCTAAGAGCTTAATTGAGATATCATTCACATGCATACGATTCACCCTTTAAAGTATGTAATTCGGCCGGTTTTAGTATATTCACAGGCTTGTTAACCATTATCACAGCTGACTTTAGAATGTTTTCATCACCCAAAAAAGAATCTCCGTACTCTCCAGCAGGCGCTTCCCGTCGCCCTCTTCTCCAGGCCCCTGGCAAGCACTTTCTGTCTCCGTGGGTTGGCCTGTTGTGGACATTCCATATAAATGGAATCATACCATATACGGGTTTTGTGACTGGCTTCTTTCATGCATATTAATGAACCTTGTTTTCAAAGTTCATCCATGTTGTAGGATGTATCACCATTTCATTCTTTTTATTGTTTCATTTTCTTTATTGCTGCATGATATTCCATTGTATAGATATACTATATTTTGTTTATTCATTCATCAGTTAATGAATGGGTTTTTTTTTTTTTAGCTACTATGAATAATGAATGCTGCTATGAACATTATGTATAAGTTTTGTGTGGACGTGTTTTCACTTGTCATGGGTATATACCTTGTAGTAAAATGTCAGTTAAATGGTAAGTCTGTGTTTAACATTTTGAGAAACTGCAGACTTCTCCAGAGCTGGCTGCCATTTTACACTTCTACCAGCAGGGCATCAGGGTTCTCCGCGTTCTCATCAATGCTTGATATGGATTATGGGTTTGTTTTGTTTTTAATATTAGCCTCTCTAATAGGTATAAAGTGGTATCTCATGGTGGTTTTGATTTGCATCTCCCTAGTGACTCATAACTGTCCTGTGAAGAATAGTGAATAAAAAACTGGATATTTAACTTGGGAAAAAGGAAGATTTAGGCAGGAGGAGCTGGTAGCTATCTTTACGTCTTAGAATAGAGACAGAATTTTATCTGTTATTTACAGATGAACAAAGAGTTGATGCTAAACAGAAGCAGAATGTAGCTCTACGTAAACAAAATGTCTAATGAATAGACTGAAGAGGGAGAGAGAGGGTCCCATGCCCTAGGACTGTGTCAGCAGACGCTCTAGAAGGATTCTGTAGGGCTCCCCTTGGTATGCTGTGGTTTGTAAACCAGTGTGGCAAATTTAGAAAGTATACTCTGATTAATTTTTAAGCCATACATATATCAGCTTGGCAAGAACATTTTTTCTAAGCAAGAAATTCACGTATTACTAAGTTCTCTGTGGGAAACAGAGTCTCATACCAGTTGGAGCCCATGGGGTGTGGAGTATATTGGGACAACAGCACTTTTCAGAAGCTCCTATATTAGGTGAATGCCTACTCCATCTGGATCAGTCATGCTAGAAGCCACCAGAAAAACATTGCTGACTCCTGGATTACAGTCTCTTTTCTAAATGCTTTCAAACCACTGTTTAGTAATATCCTTAAGAGTAGTGCCTGGGTGTCTCAGTCTGTTAAGCATCTGCCTTTGGCTCAGGTCATGATCCCAGGGTCCTGGGATTGAGTCCCACATCGGGCTCCTTGCTCAGCGAGGAGCCTGCTTCTCCCTCTGCCTGCTGCTCCCTGTGCTTCCTGTTTGTGCTCTCTCTCTCTCTGAAAAATAAATAACTAAAATCTTAAAAAAAAAAAAAAAAAGTAACGTCCTAAGGAATCTTTCTAGGGCATGAGATTGTGTTCTGAGATTCAACTTTTTTTGACAAACAGAATCTTCACTGTTTTAACATATCTACTATAAATAAAGGGAATAATTTAATTCTTTCTCTATATGAATGATATGTATGTATACTTATATATTTGTATGTGTGTGTATATTATGTCAGTAGTTACCCATTGGAATGAATAAATGAATGATGGTAACTTAATGGTAAAGGGAGTGATGCTAGAGAACATAAAGCTGCCTCCAAAATATGAAACGGGGGAAGAACAGAGAAATGCGTGGACAATCCCAAATAATTTTACTATACTTTACATAACTCCTGGTTTTCCAAAATGGAAATTCAAAAAGGGGAGAATATTGAGCTCAACTCTTACTGAGATTAAGACAAGTGATAGAAATGCCAAATACAATTTTTAAAATAATTCCTAATATGGGCTTGTTCACTAGCAGAGTTCAAAAAAGTTTATTATTAGAGATGATCCAATGTCTTGCTGTGGGAGTTGACTGAGGTTTTGTTTTGTAAGTTTGCAAGTATACATCTATATGCAGTTTATAAAAAGTAAATCTTGCCTACAAATCAATATTTCAATAAAATTAGAGGACAGGATAAACTCTTCCTTTTTCTATTTTCTCCTCTCTCTCTTTTTCTCTCTCTTGTTAAAAAGATTTCTTATTTTGGGGGCGCCTGGGTGGCACAGCGGTTGAGCGTCTGCCTTCGGCTCAGGGCGTGATCCCGGCGTTATGGGATTGAGCCCCACATCAGGCTCCTTCGCTATGAGCCTGCTTCTTCCTCTCCCACTCCCCCTGCTTGTGTTCCCTCTCTCGCTGGCTGTCTCTATCTCTGTCAAATAAATAAATAAAATCTTTAAAAAAAATATTTCTTACTTTTAAGTAATCTCTCTACCCAATGTGGGGCTCGAACTGACAACCCTGAGATCAAGAATTGCATGCTCTACTGTTTGAGCCAGCAGGCGCCCCTATTTTCTCTTCTCTTAATCTAACAGGTTTATAGTATATGTACTAATTTCCTGTTGCTGTTTTTAACAAATCACCACAAATTGAGTGGCTCAATACAACACACATTAATTCTTTTCTTAGAGTTTGGAGGTCAGAAGTCTAACGATGAGTCTTAGAGGGCTAAAATCAAGGTGTCCGCAGGCCGCTTCCTTTTGGAAGCTTCAGAAAAAGAATCCACCCCTTGCCTCTTCTAGCTTTTTGAGGCTTCTAGCATTCCTTCAGTTAGGGCCACATCATTCCAATCTCTGCTTCCAACATCACGCTGCCTTCTCTCTGACCTCTTTCCTCCCTTTTGTAAAGACTCTTGTGATTACATTAGGCCTACCCAGATAACCCAGCATCACCTCCTCATCTCAAAAGCCGTATGTGAATCGTATCTGCAAAGTCCCTTTGCCATGTAAGGTTAACATAGTCATAGGTTCCAGGGATAAGGACATGGGCTGATTTGGGGGCCCATAATGCAGCCTAGCACAGTATATAATATGTATTTTGGAGTCAGGTAGGTACGTGTCACCAACCAACCAATGAACCAACCAATCATCTCCTGTTGGTATTATTTATCTTATTTACTTTCACTGCCTTTGCACCTGAATATCTATGCAGTTAAGAGAAGATATGGACTTCCAGAACAGCTGGTTCATTTTTAGCACTGAATCCTGTGCTGATTATGATAGCTACTCAAGTAAGTGCTTTTGACTCAACTGGAAAGGAGGAAAGTCGAACTCAACCTGGAGCCTGGCATTTGCCTGAGAGGGGATCACGGCCCCCTCCAGAGTGGTATCTGTATCAGCTCTGAACAGGTAAAAGCTCGGCAAGGGACATCCAAGTCGTAGCCGTATGGAGTGACTCAGAATCATAGATACAGTATTTAAAGAGATCAACCTTTTTGGTAGTTGTTAAAAAGTTACCATTAAACCTTTAATTTTAAGAAAACTGTAGATTCCCATGTGGTTGTAAGAAATAATAGAGAGATCTCATGTACCTTTTGCCCAGTTTTTTCTATAGCAGCGTCTTGCTAAACTATAGTACCATATTACAATTGGGGTACTGATGCTGATACAGACAAGATACAGGACGTTTTCACCACCATCAGATTCCTTCATGTTGCCCTTCCTTTTTTTAAAAGATTTTATTTATTTATTTTAGAGAGAGAGAAAGAGAGAAGGGGGAGAGGCAGAGGTGGAGGGAGAGAATCTCAAGTAGACCCTGTGCTGAGTGCGGAGCCTGACCTGGGGCTTGATCCTACCACCCTGAGATCATGACCTGAGCAGAAATCAAGAGTGGGATGCTTAACCGACTGAGCCACCCAGGCGCCCCCATGTTGTCCTTTGATAGCTATATCCATTTCCCTCCCACACTCTTAACCTCTGGCAACTACTAACCTGTTCTCCATTTTTAGAATTCTGTCATTTTAAGAATGTTATATTAATAGAATCATACAGCATGTAACATTTTGGGATTGTCTTTCTCCACACAGCATAATTTTCTGGAGACTGACCCAGGTTGTTGCATGTATTAATTATAGGTTCCTTTTTACTGATGAGTAGTATCTATAGTATGGATGTACCACAGTTTGGTTAACCATTCATCTGTTGGAAGACATCTAGCCGTTTCTATTTGGGGGCTATTACAAATAGAGCTCATATGAACGTTTATGAGCAGGATTTTGCATGAACATAAGTTGCCGTTTCTCTGGGATAAACGCCCAGGAGTGCAACTGTTAGGTTGTATGGTAGTTGTACGTTTCGTTTTTTTAAGAAACTGCTAAGTTACACCCCAGAGTAGCTGTATCATTTTATATTCCCAGCAGAAAGGCACGAGTGATCTGGTTTCTTGTTACCCTTGCCAGTATTCGGTATTGTCACTCTTTTTTTATTTTCGTGATTCTGATAGGTGTGCACTGATACCTCATTGTGGTGTTAATATGAATTTCCCTCATCGCTTAATGACAGTGAACATCTTCCCATGTGCTCATTTGCTTATCCCAGCTGCTATCTCCTGGGTGCCCTCGGTGTCACTGTGAAGGGGACAGGACAGCCGAGAGCGCCAGGCCCAGCGGCTGAAACATCTGCTTCCGCAGAGCCATTCCATTGTTTTCAAACCTATTTTATATATTAGGCTTTTAAGCAAGATTTCATTTTATTTTTCAAGATTTATTTGAGAGACAGATGGAGCGAGAGATTGAGTGAGCACAAGCAGCAGAGGGAGAGGGAGAAGCAGGCTCCTCACCAAGCAAGCAGCCCGACGTGGGGCTCAATCCCAGGACCCTGAGATCATGACCTGAGCCGAAGGCAGACCCTTCACTGACTGAGCCACCCAGGCGCCCCATAAGATTTCATTTTTAAAAGGTTTTCTTTGCTTAGAAAAATATGAAGTCAGCTTCATCTATTTTGCAGATTATTTTATATGGAAATGACTTGACTACCCAAAATCCTAGACAAAAACTAAATTCAGAATTAGAAATACATGACTCAACTATATTTATATAAAAATGTATTCAGAAGCCAGCATGTGTTTTTTCAACTGTGCTACTTCTTTACAGCGAATGAATACAGGCTGACTCTAATTTTTAAAAATGAAAATTATCTCCTACTAATTTAAAAATGGCTAAAACATCTCTCACCGACAGTCTGGACCACAGTTTCCTTTCACGTAGGATCAGCATGTCAGTTATCCTTCTACACGTCAGGCAGGAGGGGCCCTGGTGTGGAAGAATAAGAAGCAAAAAGAAGGAAAGGCTCTCATCTTTTGGTTGTAATACCTTAGATATCAATCTAATATACTTGTAACATCTAGGAGTCATGACGAATAAATGCAAAATGCTTACATATGGTCTGATTTTGTGATTTTATAGATTATTAGAAAATAAACTGTTCCCAGGGAACATGAATCCCACCGTAATCTCATCTTCCTCTGGAGGAAAATTCCCCTGGAGACACGAGTATTTTAGCCTTTGCTTCCCATACCCAGGCCCTCTTGCTTTTTCATTAAAGAGAGACTTCGTGAGTGAGGTCAGAAAAGTGTCATGTAAAAAAGTAAAAAGATATTAAAAAAAAAAAAAAACCCAGATATCTCTGTGACACTTTTCCTAGTAGTTTCCACAGCCCCGTGGTGGCAGCGTCAGTCAGCACCCCTGGAGGGGAGACACAAGAGGGCATTATGTAGCCAGGCTGATGCGAACTTGCCTCAGTGAGGCCATCTGAGGTGACAGCCCGTGGCAGGACATGAGCCAGCGTCAGCCGCATCCTCCCGGGGGATCGAAAGACAGAGGTCACTCCATCCCGGCTCCCAGGGAGCAGTGTGACCTCCCCACCCACTGTGTGAGCCAACTGGGGCTCTCAGCTGCCTATCCACGTGGATGCAAACAGCTCTCCAGAGGAACACAAGCTGGCCGCAGTGGAACATTTTTCTCCCGTATTATCATCCATCTCAACTCTTGTGCTGGGAAATCTGTGAAAAGTCAAGGATAGGTCTGGTGAAAAGAAAATCAAAACAAAACAGATTCATGTGTCTTCATTTTGCCCATGTACCTCCCCAGATATTGTGATCCCCACGGCTATATTTGAGGGCTTCAAACATGGTGGTCAGAAGGCTCTCTGGAGAAGTTCCATGTTATTGGCTTGTGTGTGGTTTTCTTTCTCCGTGTGTGGTAGAAGGAATTAGTTGGGGGGTGAGCTCTTTTGGAATAATATATTTTATGTTCCCATTGGACCTTGGGTTTGAAAACACAAGTAAATGTTTAGGAGGAGTGTTCGCAGCAAGGTAGCACAGGGGCCTGCTGGCTGACTGGACCCCGGGGAAGAGCTTGTACTGCCTTCACTCATGCCTCGTCGGATTCCCCTCCCCAGGCCCGGTCGGTACCCCAGCAAAGCTGGAAGGCAGAAACAGGGTGCCGGCCAATTCCACCGTTCCCATGAAGAAGTTAATGTCATTCCCACCAAACTCACTTTAACACCAGCCAGAGGGTCCAGGGCTGGCAAAGCACTCCCTCTTTTTCCTAGAGGAAGCAGAAGGCCCTAGTGCCTTAGAAAATGTGAGACTTGAGCCCATCCCCAAATAGTTATGGAATCAAAAGCAATTATAGTATCCATCTGGTCCTGGCTGTTCCAAAATAAATGTGGCTATGAGTTTTAGCGGAAGAGCAGCGTTGTTCTAAAGCAGCGTACTCTCGATCTGTGTCCTGGTTTCAAAATAATCTACATGTACCAACAGCCAGAGGAGTGAGAGAGACACCTTGAGAAGACTGATTTAAAACTTGGATGGGGCATTGACAAATATTATCCCAATTAGTCTGCAGACCCACCTATCAGGAGGGTACTATTATGAGCCCCAGGTTACCTACTCGGGAGCTGAGAGGTGATAAGGTTAAACAACGTTCCCAAAGTCACATAGACAGCCAGCTGAAGTGCTGGGAATTGAACCTAGGGTTTGGCTCCAGAGCTTTCATGCTAAACCACTCAGCAATACTGCCAAGAAGAACCCCAAAAAGGGCTATGGGGGCCCATGGGAGCGACCCTAACAGATGGGCTAGGTGTGGGGGCTGAGATGGAGAGAATTCTCCTAGGAGTCAAAGCTTGTGCTCAGTCCTGGAGGACGGGAAGGAGTTGGAAAGGGGAAGAAGAGACAGAGGTGGGAAATGGAAAGATTAACCCAGAATGGGAAATGGGATGTGCGAATATGCAGAGGCAAGGGAGAATATCTCAAGGTCGATGAAAACTAAGTGAGGCGGGGTGCTCAGGTCATTGAATTTTGGTTGAACTGAGCAAGGGAGTGGGGGGTTGAAGCAGAAATAGGAATTAAGACTGGAGAGCTTTCTAAGTCAGTCAAAAAGAATTTAATTTTGATTGCGAGACTAGTTAAAAGACAATGCCTTAACCTGGTAAGAAATGATGAAGGTATAGACTAAGAGAGGGGCAATGGGGAGGAAGGAACAGCCCTGAGAAGTGTTAAGGAAAGTGGGAGGGCTCTGATGAGTGATTCAGTGTGGAAGGTGAAGGACCGGGGCATCAACGGTAAAGTAACATTTATATATTCCACATATATGGCGGTATTTTTTCAGTTGGAGAAGGCAGGGTAGAAGAAGGGGCCAGGCCTGGGAAGGAGAAGGAGAAAGACAGCAATTAGAGTATGGTGAGTTTGAAGTAATTATGGGGCATTCAAGTAAATACTCCAACAGGGTGTTGGTTGAATGAGTCTGAGGCAAAAGGGCGAGGCTTGGGAAAGGGAAATAGCTTTTTGAATCCTCCTGTAGTTTTTGAGGCTATGGGGTTGTGCCAATTTCTGTCTCTCCATCCAAATTCACTCTCTGTGATCCTGTTCAGATGCTGGAGTTGGGACCGGGAAAATCACGCTTCTGTTTTGCCCGTTGCCTCCTCCTTAATATCTGCCAATAGAGGGAGGCTCCGAACTGGAAGAGGGAGAATACGAGTGCCCTTGACCTTACTTCCTCACTCCAGCAACTGTTCATTTCAGGATCCAGTGTGCGGCTTGTCTAACACCTGCAGAGCCATCTTCTTCTTACCCCCACTTGGAAACTCCAAAGCCCAGCTACACCCTCTAGCCCAGCACCTACTCCCTGCCCCCCACCCTACTGCCCCTCCGCCCCAGGTGTGTGTCCCACCCCACAGGAACTTTCTCTTAGTTTTAATAAAGCCAGCCTCTTCCTTTGTTCCTTCCGCCCTAGGGGTGGAGCTGCTCCCTGTGGGTGCCATATCGCTGCGTATCAAGAGTCTCTTTTCACCCTTTCCGTTGCCTAGTTAACAACTTTATGCCTAGTTAATAATTCTTTATATTAATTTCTCATGGTTAAAATAAGTGGCATGCTTCCGTCTCCTGACTGGACCCTGACTGTTGTAGGGTGAATATGGATAGCCGAGGAAAGTCTGAAGACTCATGAAGAAGACAGCTTTGGAAAGAACCTGAAACCACCTACATTTAAAGGGCTTTCAGCCCAAAGAGTGGACCAGGGAGGTGCTGGAGAATCCAGAAGAGTCTGTGTCTGCTAAGGAAAAGACTCAACCAAGAAAGAGGGAGAGAACTTCAGACCACAGAGATAGTCACGGAGCAAGTTTCCCGAGAAAGGAATTGTTCCTTGAAACAAAAGGAAAGGAATGGAGGTGGGTGAGGAGTAGATAAGCTTTTGAGTCAAGATGTGGTGAGAGTCCAGGATGTGGGGAATTGATGGGGTCTGAGGGAGGAGGAGAAGGAGGTTTGCAACAGCCTCTGAAGAGGATGGAAGAGAAGGCTGTCCAAGGGCGTCCTGTGGGACAGAGCTGAGGGAGGGGGAGGGGGGCACTCAGGGAACTGGAGGTTGAGGTGACTCCAATCCACTCGACTGGGTGTGTTCTTTGTTTTATACTAACAGGCCATAGCAGCGCTTTGTAAGGCATCGAAAAATCAGACGATGGGATCAATCTAAGGAAGAAGTTTGCCTGGAGCTCAAGGGAGAGGTGGGTATTAGCAAGAGAGGATGACCTTGGGTCTAGGTAGATAAGAAAATGAAGTGAAGTTCATGTGGGGGTGACGTACAGAAACACCCAACTCTGTGTGAGCTCATGGGGGTGGGGTGCTCTGTGTTTAGCTCTCTGTAACCAAAGCCTCAACAGGAAACATTTTCAAATGTGCTCTTGGCCAGAGAGAAGAAAACCCCCCACAGGGACCGGACACTAGTTTTTATTTTTATTTTTTATTTATTTTTTTAAAGATTTTATTTATTTATTTGACAGAGATAGAGATAGCCAGTGAGGGAGGGAACACGAGCAGGGGGAGTGGGAGAGGAAAAGCAGACTCCCAGCAGAGGAGCCTGATGTGGGGCTCGATCCCATAACGCCGGGATCACGCCCTGAGCCGAAGGCAGACGCTTAACCGCTGCGCCACCCAGGCGCCCCTGGACACTAGTTTTTAATCTTAATAAAACACGGTAGTTCATCGTTAGGCCCAACCTAACTTTCAAATAACCCTTGTCAAATGGCTTATAAATCTGTACGGTTTAATTTTTTATTTCAGGCAAGGAACTGTTTTTTGAGAAGTGTGATACAGAGCTTAGAAAACTTGAGAACACCTCAAATATGAAGATCAGGAATATTGTTTTAATGAGGTAGGTCTCCTTTGAAAGCCTTTTTTTTTTTTTTACTACTTTACATTTTCTTAGGGTGGAGATCAAGTCTGATAAGCACTTTAATTTAGGCAAATAATGATGGTAATAAAATATTATGCCACTGCAAAATATACTAAGTGCCCAGGCTTCCGAACCTTTCCAATTTTTTTCCTTGTAAATGCATTTGTATGGGGGTTGTTTTCCCCTAGGACAGACCATAATTTTAAAAACTTGTATTTACTGTAGCCCTATAAATTACTGTTTCCTCTTCATGTTGGCAAGTAGTGATTTATTTTAGTAAAATTGCAGACCTCACTAAGCATGCTTTACTGTGTATGTACCTCCCTCGGGCAAGTGAGACTTTTTTAGCATATTGTTTGGGGGAAGCATGAAAGGTATTAAATTCCTAATTTAATTTACACATGAATTCTTAGTTTGCTCTGATCTGTCCTATATTTTGTACAAAATGGTTCTTATATCCATAAGAAACTAAAATATACAACTATTAGTAATTCTCCCATGTTAGGATAGAGCTTTACTGTGGCTAAATATTCTCCAATTTATCTTTTTCATTTCTGCAATCCTGATTATCAAAGGCATTTGTATAATAAGTTATATCTAAGACTCATTTTTCCATTGATGAGATTTATTTCAATCCTTTTCTCATCAGATTTATCTAAGGAAGGCATAGAAAATAAAATTAAACTGAAATAGGTATAGATTTAATTCAGTGATAGAGGCTTCTGAAAATCAAATGTATCCAGATAAACACATGGAGTGGTGAATGTAGCGTCAAATGGTAAAATGCTGAATGATTTCAGGGGGAAACAATTCAATATCTATGAATTGCAGCTACTCCATCACCTGAAGAATCTGAGTATTGCTGCTTCAGGGACCCTAGTAAACACTGTAGGAATCTTTAACGCGTCGGGACAGAAGTTATTTAGTAGAAAAAACACCTGTGCGAGACAAACAGAAGTTCAATCTCCAGCTTGGCCCCTTACTAGATGTTGATCTTGGTCCACTTTAACTTTAGTAGTCACAGTTTCCTTGTCTGAAAATTAGAGATAGGGTAATTACCTCTCAAGGTCCTTGGGAGAAACCATTGTGATTACAGGTGTTGAGTGCTTGACCTCCTGTCATTATGGTCCCTGACTTCCTCCAGCCTCAGGGTCTGACCTCCCAAATGAACATCTGGGGAGACATCAAGTAAGATTTCACTACAACCTAGAGGCGGATGACACCAATAAGCCATCATCCTTTGACTGATTACAAACTTTAAAATGTGGAACTGTTTATACTTCCAAGACCTGATGCAAAATGTGTGATGGAAAAAAACAAGTTTATTCTGGAAGCTGTCTGCAACAAAGAAAGGGACAGTGGACGGAACCACTGAATCCTATACCAATGCCTTGTCATAAAAGCCACCAGGCATCATGACTTCATTTGGACACGTGGCTAAAAGAGCAGACTCAAGAAGCAGTTAGAATGATCAACGCAGTTAGTTGAACCATACAGGAGGAATTATTTCATTAAAAAAAAAAAAGCTTGGTGTAAGGAATCCTTTGCTATCACATCTGATCCAAGGACTAGCAGTGTGATTATTACATTTGACTGTTTATCAGAGCTATCCAAAAAAAAAAAAAAAAACACAGTTGTGCCATTGGTTCAGGAAAGGACTCCCGTGACCTTCTCCACAGCAGCTGTCCATTCTTCTGCTTCTCATCAGTTTCAGTCTTTGCAGTACTTGACAGCTCGTGAAGGATTTTCCTGTTGGTAACCTCTCCAGGCACGCAGGACTGGCTTCATCCGTCTGTCCTCAGCTCTGCTTTCTCTCCTACTCTACGGCAATCTTGACTGTCCTGTGAAGATCTGTGTCACCAACACCCTCACTTCCAGCAATCGTCCTTGGCAGGTAGCCCCAGGAGCTCCAGCTTGGACTTCTCTTCCATGCCCCGTTCCCGTTGAACTTGTCTGCTAGACACTTTCGCACTTGTGTCTCAAAGGCACCTTGAACTCCTCAGAGCTTTCCTCTGCATGCATTCTTCCTGGTTAATGGCATTACTATTGACTCAGGGACACAGGCTCAAAAATACCGTCCTCTCTTTTGCATCCAAAATGTAAGCATTTTGTATATTCTATACAGTCAGCCTTATAAAGCCTTTCTAATTAACTCATTTAAATTTCTATACCTCCTGCCTCATCTCAGGTCCTCATTACCTTTCCCTCGGACTACGGCCGGCAACAGCGATCTAAAGAGTAGCCCAATTTTATCCCATTCTATATGTTCCTGCCCAAGCCCAGGTCCAATGATGGTGCTTCTCTACTCCCAAATCTTTGCAATTTCTTTTTACTTTAAGGATTTAAGTTCCAAGTCCTCATTCCACATCAAAGCTCACTGCGTTATGGATCCAACCTACTTTCTGCTCCTTTGTTACCTATCTTCCAACCAAAGCACTTGAAACCAACATTTTATTGAATGCTTCTGTTTTAGACACTGTGATGAACATTTAAGATATATTATGTTATTTAATCTTTAAAATGTATAATGGTAGGGATGCCTGGGTGTGTCAGTTGGTTAAGCGTCTGACCCTTGATCTCAGCTCAGGTCTCGATCTCAGGTTTGTTGAGTTCAAGCTCCACTCTGGGTATAGAGCTTACTTAAAAAGAAATAGTGACACCTGGGGGGGCTCAGCCAGTTAAGCGTCCGACACTTGATTTTGGTTCAGATCATGATCTCAGGGTTGTGAGATCGAGCCCCACATCAGGCTCCGTGCTCAGTGGAGAGTCTGTTTGAGATTCTTTCTCTCTCCCTCTCTTTCTGCCCCTTCCCCCACTATCTCTCTCTAAAATAAATAAATCTATCTATCTATCTATATATATATGGTGTAAGGAATCCTTTGCTATCACATCTGATCCAAGGACTAGCAGTGTGATTATTACATTTGACTGTTTATCAGAGCTATCCCAAAAAAAACATACATACATATATATCTATATATATGTGTGTGTATATATATATATAGATATATAGAGATATAGATATAGATATATGGCGGTATTCTTTTGCCCATTTTGAAGAAACCAAGTCTTGGGAAATTCAGGTAAATTGTCCAAAGCATTATGGTTAGTAAGGAACAGTGAGAAAATTTAAATCTGAACTCTCCAACTACGCCTTATATTTTTTTGCATATCTTCCTCTATTTTGCATTTTCCTTCATGTGAATTTCTGTAGTGTCTTCTACATGTAACACTTGTGTATCAAAAACTTATTCATCCTCTAAGACAGATGTCAAATGCCACCTCTTCCCTGAGGTCTGTCCTGATGTCCCTACTGGTGGTACTTTGTCCTACACCTGCATAGTCACGCAGTGATACAGACCTGGCATCAGTGATTGGCGAGCTCATCTCTGGTGCTGTGGGCTTTGTGAGGACAGTAGCCACGTCTTAGTCATAGTTTTATTCCCCCCCGCCCCGCACTGAACGCAAATCCTGGCACATTCTAGGTATTCAGTGTTGGAATGAATTGTCCCACAGATAAACAGAAAAGATGCAACACTAGCGTTGGGAAAATAATGGCAAGATGTCCCTACGTTATAGTCCCTGTGTCTTCTCTGGAAATCATCATGTGCTACCTAGCAATTGAGCAATTAAGGATGACACAAAGGAGGAGAAGGTGTCTTACTGAAAGCTTGACTTTTGACATTAAACATCTGGTTTGTGTGGTTTGTATGTCTGAATAACATAGACGTTTTCTTAATCAGTAGACATGGTTACCGACCAGCTGATTTGTCTTCTTTAAGTCAGAGCTGAATTATTACCCGGTTCTTGTTTCGGCCAGAGAATTATGTAGCGATGTTTGCAACAAAATGGACTCTTTTCTATATCCATGAGAGCAACATTAACCAATACCTTCCCCTGTGTTCATCAGTTATGAAATCTGGAGTTGTCCTCGTTTAACATCGGGAAGCAGTCAAATTGATAGGGCCCCACAATTCCACTTCACATGAAATGTATAAAAACACACGTCCACACAAAAACTTGTGCATTACTCATAGCAGCCACAAAGTGGAAACACCCCAACGTCCATCAACTTCTGAGTGGGTAAACAAAAGTGGCACGTCCATATAATTGAGTATTCAGCAATAAATTTGGCAATCAAAAGGAATGAAATACTGACACAGTCTCCAACACGGATGAACCACAAGAACATGCTAAGTAAAGAAGCCAGACGCAAAAGACCCTGTATTATGTAATTGCGTTTACATGAAACGTCCAGCATAAGCAAATCTATAGACACAGAAGGTAGGGGTTGTCCGGGGCTGGAGGGGAAGGAAGTGGGGAGAAATGAGGAGTGATTGCCAATGGGCACAGGGTTTCTTTGTGGAGTGATGAAAATGTTTTCAAGGTGATTGTGGCGATCATTGCACAATTTGGTGAGTATACTGAAAGCCATTGAAGGTACACTTCAAGCAAGTGAACTGTATGGTATGTGAATGATGTCTCAATAAAGCTGTTATTTAGAAATAGTCAAAATGATATAAAGGATTAGAATGGGGTGAGGAGATATGTTAGTCAATGGCTACATAAGCTGCTAAAAATTCTGTTTGAAAGGGGAAATCCAACATTTGAAGAGACGCCTACCAAACTTTCTCTTTCTCAAAACAGATAACAAGGAAAAGAAGAGATAAAAAAGAAAAAGGCATTGGTTACTGGCTCAGTCCCCTGGTACATTTTACTTTAATCCAAGGTTATGCTTTGGCATAGTTGGGTCACGAGATACTTTTTCAAAAAAAATTTTTTTTACTCTTCTGTATCTTGAAAAGGTAAAAATGAATAGTTTATCACTCGGATAATGGGGGACTTTTATTTTTGGCTTCAATATTAATTTTGAAAGGCACTTAACACAAATGAGCATTTTGACCCAGCTGGACATATGTGTTTTCACACAAGCGGTTTTAAACGTATCTAGGCGCATTTAACAACAGGCTGTCCACTGAGACCATAAACTGAGCAGCTGTGGTGTTAATGACTGGTACGCACTCCCAGCCAGCTGGGACTTGACAGAACGCTGGACCACAGAAACCCCATAAGTGAATAACATGGGAAACAGTCTATAAATAGGAAGAATATCAGTTATTTGCCAAAACACACAGATTCTGGTGTGACCACACAGAAAGGAGAAGGAACGCCATCAGGATCTCTGACAAGTTGAATGATCCTTGAACACAAGGACAGCAATAAAGACATTATGTTCTCCTGAGCAGATGTTAGGGGCTAGCTTAAAGGTTCTCTCTGATTTCAGTGACTTTCCAGCTCTCCCAAAGGGGAAAGTGGGGCCTGGGAACCCTGCTTGCTTGAGAGAGACAGGACTTTGCCTTTTTGCTGGTCTCCCCGTGTGCTTAAAAGCTAATGCACAGGAGTGGGGTTGGCTGGTTCTGACCGTCCACTTGCTCTGGAGGTGCTGAAAGAGTCTGAGGAGATTGGAGAACACTCCTGATCAGCGTGTGCTAAGCAGAGTGGTTTTGTCCTGCTCCACTGTCCTGAGGATGGTGCATGTGGCCACAAGGCTTTCTCCTAAGAACTCTACCCTTGAGCCCCACTGAAGTTCTCACCATTTCCAAACATATTTCGTGTGGTACTATTGTGTTTGGCGCCTCTTATCCCTTTTAGTCAGAATCTCCCTTTCGTCTGGAAACCTTTTACTCATCCTTTCGATTTTACCTTTTCTGTGAAGCCCCCCAGCTGCCCCAGGCAGAATTGGTCATTTCCGTCTCTATCCTCCTAAAGCCATCTCCATCACAGCCCGGAAACCATGCATGGCTCTCCCTCTCCAGACAGTATCTCAGATATAAGGGTTACGTCTTCTCTTTCTAAATCACTATCACTTAGCATTTCTGGCATGTGTAAGTACTTAATCAATGTCTGTTGAATTCCACTAGATTGAGATCCTGATATGTTGCCTGAGAATATAGAGATGAGGAAGCCAGCTGCCTGGTCCAGAAGAAGCAAGAAGGGTGTGTGTGTGTGTGTGTGTGTGTGTGTGTGTGTGAGAGAGAGAGAGAGAGAGAGAGAGAGAGGGATTCATATTAAGAAACTATTAAACTGACCACTGAAAGCCAAAGGACCAACCAGCTCTAATGGAAGTATTCCAGGCTTGACCAAGGGGAGAAAAATTTGTTGAAACCATACTCTAGTGGGTGTATTAGTTGGCTCTGCTGCCCTAACAAAGTACTTACTGAGTGGCTTCGACAGCATTTTCTCATGATTCTGGAGGCTAGAAGTCTGCAATCCAGGTGTCAGCAGGGTTGTTTCTTCCGAGGCTTCTCCTCTCGTCTCCTTGCAGATGGCCATCATATCTGTCCATCTCCACATGGTCTTTCCCACGCACATCTGTGTCCTAATCTCTTCCTAGAGGGACACCAATCATGTTGGATTAGGACCCACCCTAGTGACCTCATTTAACCTTAATTAAGCATCTCCAAATACAGTCACTTTCTGAGGTACCAGGGTCTTCAACGAATTTTGAGGAGATGCAATTCAGCCCATAACAGTGGATAGCTATCTACTTTGCCTGAGGTTAAGTTTTGTTTTTTACATCAGTTCTGCAAGTTTTTGAACCCTTTTTGAACTGATCTTCACATCTAAGCAATGCTGACAGAGCCCCTTCAAGCACACATCGAGATGGAAATTGAAAGTGGCGCGTGTGGAGCCTGGATACTAATGCAGATTCTCTTCTCCCTCTTCCCAGCAGGGCCCGGGCTGCAGACACCGAGCCTGGGGCCCCTTTCATTGGATGTCAAGAGGTCCATGGTCCCTGACTCTACACACCGCAGCTTACGCTCGCAGAATACTTTGTACCACAAACGAATGTGCCATTGGAAGTCTCTGCCCACATCTGCTGTAGTTGCTGTATGCTTTGCGCCAACCTAACTCCAAACAGGGTTAGGGCTCATGCGTGAGGCTCAAGAGGAAAAGAAGACCAGCTCAGGCTTGCACACGACGAGAACTGTGTCCGGCTGAAGAAACGCGGCCCCAGTGCTGGACTGAAAGCCAGGCTCGTTGCAAGGTGCATCACTCAAGAGGTCCTACCTTCGAGCGCAGGCGTCCAGTTCAAAATAGTACAAAAGAATCAATATGACATTGGGAGACTGTTCAGAGCAGATTCCTCTTGGAAAGAGCAGTATTGGAGTAATTTCCTGAGATAAAATAAGTCTGGGTTAACAGGGCTGTCACTCCAGAGATGTTCTCCTCCTTCAGTTTAATATTTCTTCAAGTGAGGTCCCTGGCCACCTATGTTGGACTCACATGGTTTTTTTCTTTTTTTAAAGATTTTTTTTATTTGAGAGAGAGAGAGGACAAGCCAGGAGGAGGGGCAGAGGGAGAGGTAGAAGCAGGCTCCCTGCTGAGTGGGGAGCCCAGGGGCTCGATCCCAGGACCCTGAGATCATGACCTGGGCCAAGGCAGACACTTAACCAACTGAGCCACCCAGGTGCCCTCACACAGGGTTCTTAATAAAAATGTCAGTTCCTCTGTGCTACCTCATGCTGAGTCAGGCTCTCTGGGTGGACCTAGGACTCTGAGTTTTAATCTTGCCTTGTGTAATTTTTATCCAGATTGACATGAACACACCGCTGTTTAGTAACGCTGCCTGGAAATGTAGGAGAGGCACTGCCAGGTGTGTGGTTCTGCCTGGACTGTGGCCTCATGATCCGAGAGGCCTTCCCGTGGGTGTGGTTCGCCGAGACGCAGACGGACGGACAGTCACCAAGTCCAGGTACCACGCAACCAGCTCCTGAGTCACCCTTTCCAGGGCTCTTCCCACAACTCTGATTTCTCTCTCCTCCCTGTTCCTTTGTTCTTTGAAGTCCCAGCTTGGATCACCCTAACTTAAAAAAAAAGAGGTTTTCTAATCCTGATATTACTCAATGTTGATGACGGTGTGGTAAGTAGCAGAGAACATTCACACCCAGATGCTGGTAGTGCAAACCGGTACAGTCCGTTTCAGAGGGCATTCTGGCAATCTGCAGTGAGAAACTATGAATTCTATTTCCAGAAACGAACCCCAAGGGATAATGAGAGATTCTGGCAAAGGCTTATACTGAAGAATATTCATCAGAGCCTTGTTTATAATACTGATAAATATTTAACAGATAGGGAACTTGTCAGATTCATAAAATTAAAATGTTAGGTAGTCATTAAAAATTCTGCTGTCACACAATACCTACCAGGTTAAAAAGTACTTTAATCTATTTTTTTAAAAGATGAAAATCTCTCTATAGAATAATTCTAATTTTCTCCCCACAAATTTCTCAATTTCAATCTGCAGAGAAATAGATCTAGTACTTAAAAATAATTATCTTTCGGTCAGGAGCTTCCACAGGCAGAGAAAAGAGCAGGACCCCTGAGGATGACGTAACCTAAATCCTCGGCAAACTCAAATTTACTGCCTCCATCTTCACTCCAGCTGAGATCAGCCAGCTTGAGTGGATAGAAATTTGGCTTTGTGGTCAGGTGGAAATCGGAAATTAGAAACCGAAACATGTATGGCAGTGGCTTTCAAACCTCAGCATGTAAAAGGATCATCCGGGGAGCTGGCTAAAATGCAGATTCCTTGGCCCCACTTCTAGAAATTTCTATGTGAGAGATGGGGCTTAATAACTCCATTTTAATAATTGTAGTTTTGTTGCAGGGGACCAGAGGGTAGTACCACCTGGGGGAGGGGGTGGTTAGTACAAGCTGGAGAACCCCAGGGGAGACCTAGGGAAACAAAGGGCACTGGGAAACTAGGGGAGAGCAAAGAAGGAGGTGTCAAACTTTAACACTGTTCCTGTATTTTCCATATAAATTAGGACTATTTACTATAATACCAGGACTACTGAATAGTCTGAAAGCCCTCTGTAGGCTAAACTTGAGAACATGGCTATCATTTTAAATATGATTTCCAGTGGAAAATATGTTTCAAGTTATAAACAACTAATTCCCATTAGAACTTTTAGGATTCAATTTGTTCCTATACAGGCAACTATCTCTTATAATTTCCATCCACACCACAAGGTTCCCGACTGGAGTTTGGAAAACCACCCCAACCCTGATGTAACAATTTAGAGGTCCTTCAATTTTTCACATTGACTCTAGCTCATTTATCAAAATAGAAAGAAAAAAGATAAACCTAATTTTGAGGGAAAAGGACAGATACCCGCTATTAAACAGAAGATTACATCTAATCTCAAGTGAAAAAAACTACAAATCAGAGTTGAGCCTCTAGGTGCTTTACAAAGAGATTTGGATTCTCACCATTTCGGGGGAGCGGTAGTATGAGGAATAGGAGTACAGCTTAAACATTCTGTTCAGCTTCCTTAGATTTCGGTTTGGATTCGGAACAGTCCCTTAAAATCCTACCCATTTCAAACGCAACAGCTCTGAAGAAGTGACTGGACAAGCCTCCTCCGGCAAGCGCGGAGCAGGAAGCGGCGAGCCGCGCCCACGCCGAGCGCGTCCGCCAACGCGCAGCCGCACAACCTGAGGCGGCTGATCTGTGGTTTAAAAGGAGCTTCAGATGTGAGTTTGAGCCAAGCTGAAAAAGGTGACGACAGGAGGTGAGTGGGATGGCGGCTATTTCCACATCTGCCTCGGTTAGGGGCACACAGCGGTGAGATTAAAGAGGCTCCAAATGAACAAATAAATCCACGGCCTCCTACAGGGCCACCCTTTCCTCAGCCCCAAGAGCTGAGCCAGACCGCCGGTTTGAGCTACCGAGGACTGGGGGCGTTCGGACTAGATTTGTGATGATTCCGATTTGAATAATAAAACTATTGGTGCCAACAGAGTCCTTTGCTGAAGCAGGGGAAGCCTGCTGCCTTGCTTGCCTCGCCCCTCGGTCCCCTGACCATGGGTTAGACACATCCGTCAGGATTCTGCAATCCCAAGCAACAGAATCAGACTTGGGCCAGTTTTCCGATTGCTGGGAAAGCTCATGAACTAAGCTTCAGAAAAGCCTGGAACCAGGGAAGCTCGGGAGTTGTGGGTAGCCAGAATGAAAGGGCGGGCTCTTCAGGGACTGTCACCGGAACCAGACGTGGCTCCCATGTCCATCCCTTGATCTAGAGGGGTGGGGACATCTTGAGGTGGGAGAGGATGACTAGCAGAAGGGGGGAGTTGGTCCCAGGAAACTAAAACATCTGTCCAGTACAGTCCTCTGAGGTCCCCTCCCGCCCCAGCACCCAGGATTCTCGGACGACTGTTATTATTACTCTTCCCACTTGCTCGCAGCGCAAGTAAAAATTTCTGTAACCAGGCTTGTGGTGGTTGTTAACTAGACTTCCTGTGGTGGTCATTTTGCAGTACGTACAAACATTGGTTCATTATGTTGTACACATGCAACTTATATAATGCTGTATGTCAAATAGATCTCAATAAATAATGAAAAAAAGAAATATTTTTTAAAATTAAAAATCCGTACTAAGATACTGATTAAGATGGGAAAAGATTGGACCCATCTTCCCTCCGCCAAAAAAGAAAAAGAAAATTTCCACTTGCAACAGCAAACCAAAACAAGCTGGTTGCAGGCTTGTTCGAATTTAAAATTTTAATCTCAGAAAATAGCAGCACCAACATAGAAGTGAAAACAAAATTGGGGGGAATAATAGCAATGTCTTTTGCAATTGCTTGTTTAATGAATACGTGTGAAGGGCTCAGATTTTTTGGTCAGATTATACTTGAATTTGTGTGACACTGGGTACATTTCTTAATCTCCCCAAGCCTCAGTTTCCTCATCTGTAAAATGGGAGTCAGTGGGTTTTTATTGGGTTGTTTTATGGGAAATGCTTTTTACAGTGCCTCGCCTTCAGCAACAGTAGTTATTGTTAATTGTCTAAAAGATAACTTTATCTCAAATATTAATCATGAATATTTATAGTCACATTTTAATGAGTTCATTTTCATAAGCTCATTAAAGCTTGGAGACAGAATGAGCAGACGATATTCTTGGATTTTTAACCAAGCCCAGGGGACTGACAAAGTGAATGGTGGTAATTCACTGAAGCTGCAGATTTGTAAACTGTGACCACAAAGACATGTCCCAGGGATTGCGTCCGGGTGCATAGCTGGTATTTATATTTGCCAGCAAATGAGGCAACGCTGCAGAAAGAATATTACATGTGCTCACTCCAAAGATTTACCCTGACTTTTCCTGGAACAGTATCCTGCCCAGTGACTTCCTCATAATGGCGTGGAGTCCACATTTCAGTAGGACTGTGATGGAATCGAAATGGGTCCACCCTCCGCCCTTTGGCCAACTGAGCAGCTGCTAGGACTCTTGGTTTCATCATCGTGATGACTCAAGTACAGCTGAGCTTCAGGCCAACAGTGCGTACTGGGAATTATGAAACACAGGCTTCCGGAAGCAACTCACTACAGGATTTTAAAACAAAGAGGGACTGAAGTCTGGGGAGAGAATTCCACTCACTTAGTTCATCATAAGCACCTTATTAGGAATGGGAAATGGGGAAAGGAACTGCTTCTAATGCAGATTTGCAAATTATCCTGGTGTGACCAGAGTTATGGCTGAGAGGGAACGAGCCCTGCCCCTCCGCTGACAGAACATCCTTCCTTCCTCTGGAGTTTGGGAGCTACGGATGCCAGGGTTCAAAAACTCAATGCCAATTCTCCAGAACTCCCCCATCTTATTATTTCTGAAACCGATCAACCCAAAGCTTTTGTTTACCTTTTGATTCATCACCACACTGCTCACTGGCGCACTCAGAAGAAAGGCGTGATTCAGTACTTCTAGACTGTACCTGGGGAGACACGGAAACACACGAAATACTGAGACCAAGTAGAAAGCGGTGTGACGTGCACACTCATTTTTGTGTCTCCCAGGCCTGGTGGGGCTTGACAGCTCTGTGAACTCGGATGCACACTTGGCAAAACCCCTTGCTCGGCTGGAGGAGATTTCAATCAGCAAGCTTATCTCTGCTTAACGAAACAGCGTCCACATTTGTCACCAGGTCATGTTTGAAGGAACAGGCAACTTGTTGAAGTCATTTCGGATGCAGGAAATCCTGTGTTTACTACCTAGGAAATACTACATAAAGATTTGGATTTTTCCCCCCTTGTAATGCTCTTTCCAATTGAAATTCAGCAACAGAGCCACTGCTGATAAGAAGAACATTGGGCAGGAAATGACAATATGGTGATAGCCAACCGTACACAATAGGCCTTACTTCTTTGTTCCCCTCCCGGTTCTCAAAACTGCTTGATAGGATCACTTCCTTCGGGGAGTCCAGTCACTCACAGGTTCATGTCTCTTGAGTGCTGATGCCTTTAGAGAGCCATTGCAGTCTCCCTGTAAATGCCTGGAAGGATGGATGAGGGAATGTCTGGAAAATACTGGACTCATCTGTAAAGATGCTGGGGGATCATGTATAAGAGGGACAGGAAGATTCTCTAGGTCTCCGTTAACCTAACTAAATCAACTAAATGGGCATAAAGTAGGCCCCTTTCGAAGTCGTCAGCTTAAATAAGATCAGGGGGCCATAAACAAAATCTGATGGACATTACACGACATGATGGAAATAGGAAGTAATATATTTAAAGGAGAAAGACATCAGTAGAAGATATTGACAGAGTGCTAGAAGAAGGGTGAACAGATGCAGAGCATCGTTAGAATGTACCCCGCACTATCCAGGAGTCGCCAGTCTTAGTATTATTGTCCTGTCGGCAAGGCTAAAACAGGCAAGGTTCCTCCTTCAATTTAACTTAGCTGTGAGATAGTCCTGTACTTATGTTTTCCTTTGTTCTATTTTGGTTGTTTTCTCATTTTTAAGTTAAACTTTTAGTTCATTTTTAGTCATTTCTAAGAAATGAAGGCATCGACAAACATGCCTTTGCCTTTGAGTACAGTTTTTGCTATATTCCGTGTGTAGTGGCTATATTTTTGTAATGATGTCATATTCATAATTTTATAAATAAGACTTGACAGATTTAGCAAATAAAAATATAAGACCTCCAGTTAAATTTTAATTTTCAAACAATAAATTTTTAGTGTACGTCCTAAATACTGTACAGAACGTACTCATACTAAAAAAAATAGATTTATTATCTGAAATTACAAGTTAACTGGGTGTCCTGTATTTTATCTGGCAACCCTATTATAAATAGATCTTAGATGTAGTTTTGGTTCATTCTGACCCAATATTTTTTGGACGACGTTCCTCTCAAATGATGATGATGTTTTTTGCTTAAACCTTTATTGTTAAATTCTATTCTTTTTGTGTATGTGCGGTTCATTTTTGGGAATGTAACCATAGGTGAGTGGGTCCCAGTGAGGGTCAATTTTACTCCCCAGGGTCACATCTGACAAGGTCTGGAGACATTTTTGGTTGTCATAACTCGGGGAGGTGTATTAATGGGTAGAGGGCAGGGCTGCTGCTTAATGCCCTATAATACCCACCACAGCCCTCACAATAAATACTGGGAATACTGGACTCATCTGTAAAGATGCTGGGGGACCACGTATAAGTATTTAGCATGAAATATAACAGCTACTGTTGAGAAACACTACCATAAACATTTAAAAAGGTTTATTATTTCAACTGTATCTCTGTTTAAAATATATCTATTGATCAATTTCATCAATTGCATTATTGACATCATCTGTTTGCATATTTGATTTACCAGAGGAAGAGAGTGACCATTTATTGAGATCCTCCAGTATGTTCGACCTTGTTCCTGGTGCTGCAAATCCTCAGCGAACACAACAAACTTCTCTGACTTTATGGAGCTTTTATTCTAATGGGTAGGGTAGGATTAGGTGACATGTTAAAAAAGTGATACGCAAAATACATATAAATCTTATGAAGAAAATAGAGCAGAGAGTAGGGATAGGTGCAGGGAAGGGTGTGGGTTGTAGTTGTAAAACGAGTGGCAAGGAAGTCATTACCGAGAAGGTTATGTTGGAAGAAAGATGGGGAGGAGGTGACAGAGAAAGTGATGTGACATCTAAGGGAAGAGTGGTTCAGGAAAAAGGAAACAGAAAAGCAAAGGCTCTGCTGTAGGTTGCTGCTTGGTGTGATCAAGGAGGAAGAGGAAGCCAGTGTGGCCGGAGCAAAGGGAGGAAGAGGGAAAGTAGTGAGGGTGAGGTCAGGGGGTAACGGTGCTGGCAAGTGTCCAGGCCATTTAGGGTGTAGGAGGCCATTGTGAGAACTGTCACGTTGACTTCTAAGCGAGATAGAAAGCCTCTGGAGAGTTTAAGTAGAGTGATAAGATTTTACATACATTTTGAAAGCATCACTTTGGCTGTTGTGTTTGAAAACAGTGGGGGGCGGGGCAGGGAGGGGGAGAATGCTGAAGCAAAGAGACCAGTTAGGAGACCACCGCCGTAACCCAGAAGGGAGAGGATGGTGCTGTGTCCGGGATGGTAACAGCAGAGATTGTGAGAACAGGTTGAATTCATCAGGCACACGTACACACTGCTGGTGGGAATACAAAACGGTGCAATCCCTACGAGGGGAATTAAGCAGTCTTGAACAAAATGACCTACGTGTCTATTCTTCGACCCAGCAATCCCACTTCTAGGAATTTAGACTAGAAACACACCTTCAACAATAACAAATGAAGATGCACAAGGTTATTCACTGCAACGCCATATGTAATTGGAAAATACTGTAGGTTGGTTGCATAAGCAGTGTTACCTGCACATGATGGAGTAAAAAAAAGAGTGAGGTTGAAGATCTGTATGAATTGACAGAGAGGGTGATTTCCAGCAGGTATTAAGTGTAAAAGACTCACTGTAAAAAAGCACATGTGCCGTGCTCTCTTTTGTGCAAAAAAAGGAAAAATAAGAAAACACACATGTATCTGTTTATCATTACAAAAGAAACAAAGGAAAGGTAAACCAGAAAACACTAAAGTGGGATACCTACAAGGAAGGGTGGGGATGGGGAATGGGGTAAAAAGATACAGGAGGATGACACTTCTTTGAATATACCTTTTCATATAGTTTTGTCTTTGAAATTCTGTTAGTAGCCTACATGTTCAAAAATAAATAAAAATTAAATAATGAGACAAAACCCAAGTAACACGAAGAAAATGGACACAAATGAGTCAGAGTGTACTTCAAATGATTACTATAACCATACTGAAGGGAGAGAAAAAAGGATGAACCCACCCATGGAATTTATGAACACAGTTTTTGGTTATACATCCTCAGTCTGGAGCAGAGTAGGATGTGGGGAGGGGAAGCTCTCTAGTAGGTTAGTTTTTTGTCGTGTTATGTAAGAAGCACTTTTGAAACAAACACCGTGTGCCTCTGGATGGGATTCTCCGACAGCACTATGCTCAATTCCAGCAGACGACGGAACACCTCAACAAAACAGAAAGGAAACATCAGACACACATAATACAAAGAAAGTTATAGTTAAAAAAAGGTGGGGGGCTCCTATTCCTTGTCTTGTGGTGCCCTTCCGTCTTCAAAGCCAGCAATCACAGTGCTCCAACTTCCGCTTCTGTCCCCACATCTGTCTCTGAACCTCCCGCCTCCCTCCTTGAAGGATGCTTGTGATTACACTGGGCCTGCCTGGCTGATCCAGGATAATCTGTGTCAAAATTCTTACTTAAGCACACCTGCAATGTCTTCTTTGCCGTGTAAGGGAACTTGTTCGCCGGTTCTGGGGATTAGGACATAGGACATGCTGCCTCCAGAGGACTACTGTTCAAAAATGTCAGTATCCTAGCGCATGACGACCAGAGAGTGTAAGAGGCTGGAAGAGACGACAACTAGAGCACTATCTGATCTTGGACTAGATCCTTTTCTGGAGGGGGAGAAAGGCTCTAAGGGATATTCATTATTCCATCAACTGATAAAATTGGAACTTGGGTGGTTAGATGAAAGTATCAATATAAATTCATGAAGCTGGTAAGTGTCCCGAGGTTCTGTAAGAGCGCGTCCCTACTCTTCGGAAAGGCACGCTGGAATACTTGGGAATTTTAAGGGCCGCGATGTAAGCAATTTGCTCTCAAATGGTTCAGAAAAAAACATTATTTGTACACAAACACACAAAGGGAGAACAAGAGAAATGATGAAGCAAACGGGGCAAAATGTTAACAGTAAGTGAACCTGAGAAAAGGGCATAAGGTATTCCTTGCGCTATTTTAGTTTTTGCAATTTTTTCTAAGTTTGAAATTATTTCCAAGTAAAAAGCTTTAAGAGAAAAAAAATCATCTCTCCAACCTGTCACTTAGTCCCAAACTTCTGAGTTTACAGGTTTGAAGGTCTCTAAGAATGAGTGAACTCGGTGTCCCAGGAGGCAGCCTGTGCCATGGCTGCTCAGTTCAGGGAGTTGGAAAGTTCTCTACAAGATGAACTCTAGGGGCGCCTGGGTGGCTCAGTCAGTTGAGCGGCAGACCCTTGATCTCAGCTCAAGTCTTGATCTCAGGGTCGTGGGTTCAAGCCCACATTGGGCTCCATGTTGGGCGTGAAGCCTACTTAAAATTAAAAAAAAAAAGATGAACTCAATTCGTTGGTGACTTTCACCCGTTGGTTGTAGCCCTGCCGTCCGGTGTAGACAGAGTAAGTCTTCTCCCTCCTCTGATATGAGGCCAGCTGTCATATCTCCTTAGTAATGTGTTTTGCAGGCTTCAAGTTTCTTGTCAGTGGATGCTTCTTAGTCGGTTTTTAAACCTCCTCACTGGCATGCATTTTCTTTTGTCAGAGTTGCTCTTAAAATGCAGCGTCTGTGAGAACGCAGCACTCCAGCTTGATTTGTTCCTTCCTCCTCTTCCAACCACAGTCATCCTAGGTGACCACAGCCTCTACTGGGAAAAGCCACGTTAATGATATACATTGATTTTATGACTAAATCAATGCACGTAAGCGGTTTTGGCGCAGCCCCAGCGGGACACTGAGGATCAGTGTTACCACAGTTACCTGGTAAAACAAATGGAAATCCTCACGTGAGCTGCTTTGCTGCAGGCACGGAATCCTCCCTAAGCAATTGCCCTTCCCCCTTTCCCTTCCCACTTGGCCATGGCAGAGGCTGGGCTTCCGGGCTGCGGCTGGTAAACCGTGCCCCTGGGAGAGTGTGTTGAACTTTAGTGAGTGAGTTGGCTGCAGTGAAGCCCTAGCTCCCAGGGAGTTGGAGCCTCAGGGGCAGGACTACAACATCCTGCAGTGGAAGCTTTGGAACTTCCCAAAAAGGTGTTTGGGAGACTCACCCGGGGTTACAGCTCCCATCTGATGGCAACAGACAAACTCTGGAACTGAGTTCCTGGGTTCTGGTGTGGCTCAGGAAACAGTGCAAGGGAAGTTGGGAGTCGTCTTCTGCAGGGAAGCCTTTCATGACTATAGGTAGTTTCAGGATTGATCAGGCTCACCTTGGCCACATTCTTGTGGGGGAAAGCCCATGATGAAGGTCACTTTTGGCATGTTCTTTTGAAAGAAAGTCAATGCTAATTGCCCTCGAAGCATCATTTCCCCAGATCATGTAAGAGAATGTCGTTTCCTAAGTGCATTAATCCTTTAGTAGGGATCCCACTCCTAGCAGTGCCTCTAGCAGACGCTAGAAGTCCAAGCTTTCAGTGTGAACTCACCAGCCATAAAAATGTCAGGTCACTAAACAGCTGTTGCTTTTCAGGGTGAAATATCTCACATTCAAAGCAGTAGGAGAGCTGTTTTCTGCAAAAGGCATTTTAAGAGAATTCTTAATAATGAAGCCTTTATTATGATGGAGGTTTGAGGGAAGAAACACGGGGAGAGAAAAAGGACAGGCTCTTCTTATGAGCCTTCAGATGACAGTCAACTTGAAGCTATCTTAAACTGGAAATCCTAAAGGCTTATAATCTGAACTGCCTAAGCGTGATTAGCTTACTAGTGATTTTCTGACCCCCCGCCTCCACTCCCCTGCTTCTAAAGAGTTAAAGAATGGACAGCAACATCCTTTGGGTGAAAGTGTTAGTCAAGAGGTTTTAGAGACAGGGCTGAAGTCTTTCAAAGGGAAGTGGTCTGAATGGAAGTCCAAGGAAATATGAGAAGCTACCTGTTGGGCTTTACACACAGGGTGATACACACGGATATGAATGAACTGGGGAAGTCAAAGGGCATAATAAGTCATCAAAGGGCGTCTAGCTAAGGGGAGTGTGTAAAAGGGAGTAGGGCCTCTTGACTTGATTTGGTAGGGAAGTGTCTTGGCCACCCACACATGGGCTTTTCTTTTTTTAAGCAGCTGGTAGAGACACTTCCTTCTCTTCCCAGTGCCTGTCTTCCTGAGTTGTTGCTCAGCATTACAATCACTTCCTTTCTGGGTACCCGTTCCCATCCCAGGAAAGTCAGGTGGTTCCTAAATCTGACTGGACTCAGGAAAGTTTCTCTACACTGGAGGTGGGGGTAGGAGAATGGGGTGGGGACACTAACAAGAGATATGCTCACCATCCCATGGGGGACTGCAGATTCCTTTGCCACAGCAATGTCCCCACATGACCATGATGGGTATAAATGAAATGGGAGATGGTACCGAAGATCAATACACAACTGTTTCTTCCTCCTTCTGGTAAAAGAAACTGTAGGCATAGAAGCATAAAAAACAAATACTTTATGTAAATGACATGAGAAAATTATACTTGGGGACCTCTCTTTTTCCCATGGGGGAAGAAAAACATATCAAGTTTTGATAAAAATAAGGATCTCCTTTGTCAAAAACCCCTAGTGTTCAATCCTATGTTCATGTTGTTGGTTTGACACCATGGAAACATAGTTGATTGCAGTAGACAAAAGCATGTCAGGGAAAAGATCAAAGGTTAGATTGAGGTTTCCCCCCAAGACCAGTGAAAAATAATTCTGATTGGTCTTTGCGATGGAAAACATGAAAATCCTTATAAACAGGAAACTCCATCCTCCAGGGGTTCCAAACTTTCTCCAAGATAAAGAACTATAGATTTCAAGCCATCTCTTAATTGTAGACTGACCAGGTTTTCAGACTCCGGTAGAGTTCATATTGATAGGGGCACAGGGATATAGAGACAAACCAACATATACACCACTTTGGGAAATGGGCACCAAGCCCAACATAGTGAATGTTCTATAAATGACTCAGAGGCAAAACACCCTAGAACCCTGATTTTAGATCTACACATAGTCCAATGGTTCTTGATGCTAGCTAGTGATTTGGAACTGAAGGGTATCAAGTAGTTGTTAAACCTTGGAAGTTCTTTTTTAGGTTTACTACTTGGTAGGAAACAGCTGATGTTATTAAAAAAAAAAACAACTCAGAAAACTTAGAACTTGATCTTTGAATAACTGTGTCTAAACTAGTTTATTTAATAAAGATTATCCTTTTGCTTCACATAAACCCATGTTAGGTTACAGAAAAGGGGCAAAGTCCTGGAGGGTTCAAATTGCTTCATCCCTTTAACAGAAGCACATTTTCTCCCAGCAATGATTTTTTTAGGAGAAACCGAAAACATAAAAGAAAATGCAATGATCTGAAAGTTTCATATTTTTCTCTACTTGTATCAACACCCCATGAGCAACTGAGGGTCTAGGTGGTTTTGTACACAGCTCCACACTCAAATGTATAAATTGGTAATTGTATGTTCAGTTTGTGGGATGGCAGTCGTCTACTATGCAGAAAGCTCTCTCCCATCTGAGTGCCCTGCGTCGGAGAAAAGTAGTTGTCTTTGGATAGCATGCAGTTACCCACGGACTAGATGACATACAAGATGACTGACAATTTTAAGAGCATCATGAGTCCATTCCAAAGATCAGAAGTGCTTAGGTCCTCTATCAACCACAGGACAGTTGGTTTTCAGCCTGACTTCAAATTGGGTTGAGGATGGCCAGGCAGCCGAAGCAATGTGGGGCCAAGAAAAAGCCCCAATTTTCGGAGGATATAAGACACATCCCTTGTTCTGTACAGGTGATACTTCTCCTATTGACCTATATCATAAATTAATTTTAAAAAAGGAAATGCTTCAAAATGAAAAAGATTTTGATTCTCGAGACCAGACATTCTTTTCTCTACCACCAGTTGAATAATTTCAGCAGTAGTCACACTGAGACACTATAACTTTATGGAGTCACACAAAGAGGTTACAGCAAAGAGACAGAAAGAGGTAGCATATCGTAGTCTGTGAACACACTGAATGCTACCAAAGCAAAAAACTGTACTATTCTGGGTCCAGTACGTACAAGCTCAAAAATATGTACGTGTTCTTGACTTAGTAAACAACTGGCAATATTTAGCAGTGCAAAGTACAGAGGCGTTTCATAACGCTGTTTTAATAACTCACAGAAAACATATACATACACCCAATGAATTCATCTCTTTATTGCATATTGCTTTTTTAAAAAAATGTACGATCTCAATAACACATACGACATTTTTTTTCTTGGTACTATAACAACAGTCTTGCACCTAAAGACTAAGAAGTTCCAACTACTAAGCTAGTAAGATACAAGACATATCATTAAGTTTACAAATTATAATGCTTTCTTTTTGGCATTAATTTAAAAAAACAAACAAAAACCTTTAAAATACACACCCAAGAGAGAAAAGTGGCTACTTACACCAGCACCAATCTAAAAAGTAGATTTTTTTTTTTTTTCAACAATGGCACATGGAATTACCTGCACAAAGCTTTTGGGGAAAGAAACCAAAAATGGAAATGGTAAAGGAGGCCTACCAGGATGGCCGTATCAAAATGAGGATGATTACAAAGGGCAAGAGGGACACGCTACACGGGCTTGCTCCTCTATGTGACACTCCATCCACTTGTCCATTCCTTAAACTGTAAAACAAAGCCATTTGCAAAATACAGTTCCAAAATTGAGCCAAACCAAATTTCTCTTGCTATAAATAGAAAAGAAGATAGAGGCACTTTTGTTAAGGAATAGACACATCCATCATCATCTCCCATTCCTCATCTCCAAGCCTTTTGGAGCAAAGTCTCTGTCTGCACCTTTAACCCGATGGATTCGCAGACCTTGGTTACTAGGGGCTGGGGAGCACAACCTCTGCTGTGAATTTATGACCGTCTTATCTGCTAGAGTCAGTTACTTCCATAAAATGGGTAGAAAGTCTCTAAGTTTGCAATGAGGGGGAAAAAAAGTAAAACCACTGCTCTTGACAACTCTTAGAGTATATTTCACAGCTTTCACATAGTGCAGAGACCTTGCCATCTGCACTAAGCATTATAGTTTATACACATCATTTTTAAATAGCATGATTCCTGTACAGCGCATATTGGTATTCTATTCGCCCCTTTATCCCCATTAGAACATAAGCTCCTTGGGGGCAGGGACTTTGTCTTGCTTATCATTGTAGCCCTACTAAGCCTGGCACATAGTAGGTGTTTAATAAATATTTGTTAATTGACTGAAAAACTCAATTTAGTGAGTAAATAATGTTCTAGTGCAACAGGACAAACTGCTCTCTCCACAGGAAACCCAACCGCAACAGGATGGTTAGAAAGAAAAGAGAGAATCTTAGCCCCCCTCCCCCACTACAAATAAATAAAGCAAAGCCAAAAAAAAAAAAAAAAAAAAAGTAACAGTCCTCTTTATATATAATTTAAGGATATTAAGAGTTGGTAGGTTAATGGTAAGCATCTATAGTTTATTTTCTAATGTTCATTGTTTTTATTCATTTCTCCCTGAGAGCTTTATCTTTTGGACTGAAATTTTACAGGTAGCTTTACTGACACACAATTTAAAATGACAACATATAAACAACAAACCAAACATACTTAGAGATAAATAGATCTTGGCATCTCTGTTGGTGGTGTTGATATTTTGTGCATTCACTAAGTGTCCTTTAGTCCAGACCCATATTGACAGAAGATGCAGCTTGTCCTACAAAATAGGAAAAAAAAAAAAGAAAGAAAGAAAGAAAGAGAAAAGAAAAAAAAAGGCACCCCATAAAAAAAATTTAAATAATTTTTATCCCTTTAGAGAATTCTTCCTTTTAGGTCTTGGGTAGGAAATTTTATTTTTAAAGTTTATATATCTATATTGTTAGAACAACAAGCACATTCTGGCAATCTTGTTCTTTAACAAGAGCATGAATTGCATTTAGATAAATAGTGTTCTTTTCAAAAGCAATGTAAAGAAATCTTCAAGAGCGCTTGGCAGAGAACTCGATGAAATTAGGGGAAAAAAGTTGATGCCCAAGTTTTAAATATGTAAAAAAAAGTCTGACATTCTACATAATTCGGATTGTGTGCAAGATGTTGTCAATAAACATTTACAGACTGCACCCCCACACCAATGTCGGAAATTCTAAGCTGGTCCTAGCAATTACTGATGCAACACACCAGCATCACATTGTCAACTATCAAAAACCATTTTAAGTCGATATTTTTCCAACACCAGTTTCACCAATGAAAATAATTTCAAAGTATACCAAGCTTGGAAACCATAAAATATTTCTCAAGCCTTTTTTTTTTTTTTTTTTTGCTTTTGTTTTTCCTTTCAACGCTAGGGAATGTCTCTGTCATCTCTTTCAGGAGATAGTATTGTGCTTCTGAACAGCCGTGGTGTTCGGGGGGGGAAATGAGCCATACTCAGTACGAATGCATACACAAAGGGCTTCTGAGCAAATACGTTAACATAGATTTTTTTTTTAACCATACGTATAGGTCTCCAGACAACACTCAGACTTCTATATACATTTTTTTAATATATATGTACATGTACATTTACATACACACACATTCACACACTCACTCACAGATGAAGGAAGAAATTGCCACTGTTTGGATTGCAAGGCAGTGTAATGAAAAGTTCTAGTCACTTCAAAGGGCCGCTAACGAGCTTTCTAAAAAAGTATCCAAGGAAAATTAGAAATTAAGTTTTGTGACTGGTCTCTCTCGGCTGCTGTCCGTCATCTGGTTGGTAATACGCTTGCGATTCCGTTTCAGTTTAGAAAGGTCTTTGTCAAAGACTTCTCCTGAGCGTAGAGCTGAAACCAGGTCATCGAACTCTCCACCCTCTTCACTATTCTCTTTTGCTTTCCTCATTTTACGTTCCCTTTCACGTTGTTCTTTGAGCTGCAAATAGAAAGCAACCTCTTACAGAAGTGTCACCGTGTTGTTTTGTTTTCAGTGGAGATGAAGTCCTTGAAAGACTACTCCAGTCACATCAACCCGTGCGCATCAAACAACTGCTCAGCCCCTCGGACCTCCCAACAGAGGGGGAACTGGGATGTGAGGTCTCATTGTAGAGCAATGAATAAGAAGAAAGACGACCGCTACTTTGTGATCAGACACTCACCATCTAGAATCCAGGTAAACCTCATGATATTCTACTTGAAACTAGAGCCATCAAGGCAATTCCTATGGCTATAACGGAACCAGGAAGTTATCACTGAACAGACCCCAAATACTGGTTTCTTTGATGGTATAGAGGGACTCAAGCAAATGCTCATTGGGCCCCTCTCCTCACATCGAAGGCTTAGCCTGTATCTCCTGTGGATGCCTGGAGCCTGCTACGCATGAGCTATTATTATTAAAAGCCAAATTATACATGTACATTATAGAAAATTTAGATAATTCATATAAACAAAAGCGGGAAAATCATCCTTAATCCTACTGTTAAGAGATAACCATGGTGAAACTGCTGGGGGTATACCTCACCACACAGAAATAATTTTGTAAGCTTTCTTTTATCATTAAACATTCTTTGAAAACATAACTTTTAAGGACTGCATAAACATTCCATTATGTAGCTATTATACCATTTAAGCTAATGCCTGGTTGGTAAACATTTAGGTTGTTTTCCATGTGAGGGCTAGTATAAAGCCTGTTGTTCTCTTTGGGCAGATTTATGATTATTTCTTTAGAATAATTTCTAAGAAATAAAACTCCAGATCAGAGGAGGTAGATGTATTTTTTCAGGCTTTGGATACACACTGCCCGATTGCCCAAGAGAAACTTGCGCTGATTTAAACTCCGAGCAGCCTTCCAGAGAGCGCTGCGATGCCCTCCTTCCTGCCGGCACAGCACCGCGCTGTCCTCACACCAAGGAGCTGAGCACTGGTAGACGGTACTTCCAGGAGGGGGAATCGGCTTATGTCCTCATTCTCCTACCTGCGCTTCCATGCGAGCACGGCGTTCCTCCTCCTCCTTCTTCCTTCTCATGTTTTCATTCTCTTGTTTGGCTTCTGACACAGCTTGAAGAAACTGATCAAAAATGCCGAAGAACTCATCCGGCTGGATTTTGCCAGCCTCTTCTCCAAAGTGTTTCACTGCTTTAGTAAACTGGAAAGAAGGGAGTTTTAAGAAGTTCAGGGTTCCAAGAGAATTCTGTGATCACATAGAAGTCTCTCTCGAAGTAGTGAGGCTCAAAGAGTTAGATATAACCTGCTGGATTTTAGTGAGCCTGTATTTATCTTTGGCTGCTCAACAGGGCCGTCAATCATTGCTAAAGTAAAAAATTTAATACTCCTCGACTTTTGAAACCATTTATTCTTTTCCACTTCATTTCAGCTTAACACCAATGATTACCTACTCTGACTTTTTATTAACTAAACAGTAGTAAAAACAAGAAAGCAAAATATCATAGGGCAGAGCACTCAAGACATAAAACTAATAGCAAACTCAGCAGGGGTAGGGAAACTTGTACTTTTAACTTTTCTTTGAAGTAGTTGAATATCATTTATTGGTGCCATATGGTTAATATCAAAAGCAAATGGGATCCAGTGCTTCTTAGCTGCTTTTCCTAATCCTAAGTAATGCTAGTATTGTGATATTTCCTGGGCCTCAGTTAGAAAACAGTCATGGACTATGGAGTCATTAATGCAACCCCAATTTATGACCGAGAATACAATTTTATTCCAAAGCCTTTGTTAGACAGAACCCCTCCCACTGCAAATCCTCTCAAAACAGCTAAAAATGCAAAATATTAAGGGAGAATTAAAAAAAATTAATACAAATATATGTATATTGTAACAAAATAGTTATTTCCAGTCTCCTCAGCTTATTTTTCCTTTGGATTGGTGAATATGTCAGTTTATTTAATATTTTAATTCTTTAAACTGAAGTATAATTAACATACAGTGTTATGTTAGTTTCAGGTGTACCACATAACAATTCAACAATTCTAATACAGTACTCAGTGCTCACCAGGAAAAGTGTAGTCCCCATCTGTCACCAAATGTTATTACAATATTCTTGACTATATTCCCTACGCTGTATTCTTCTAGGTTTATTTCTCCTGGTAGTTATCTTCATAACTCAGGATCACATGCTTTTAGGAGTCTTAGTGGTATCATAACTTTCCGAATAATGTTCAATGCCAGTCATAACGTTTGTTAGAATTTTTCTTCCCTCTGTAAGGATCTAATGCTGTTAATCTTAAGCTACTAAGGAAGGTGTTTCCAGCTTGAGTCAAATGAATTCTCATTCCCTATGCCTAATCAACTACATAACATTTTCCAGATCTTTAATTTTCTTCATTTAGACTATGAAGTGCTTGTGCAGTGCCCCCAGCCCAAGACTTTCTAATTGCTTTTTTCTTGCATTACTTGCCTTTATTATATTTTTTCTGATATGTCAGTAATACTATCTCCCTATAGGAAATGTTTTCAGTATTTATTCTATTTCCCCCCCCTAGTTTTACTGAAATATAATGGACATACAGCACTGTATAAAATTAAGGTGTACAGCATAATGTCTTGACTTCAGTATATTGTGAAATGATTACCACAAAAAGTTTAGTTAATATCCATCATCTCGTACAGATACACACAAAAGGTCTACTCTCCTAATAACTTTCAAACGTAGCACGTAGCAGTGTTAACTACGATCATCACGTTGTACATTACAACCCCTATACTTATCGATCTTATAAATAACTGGAAGTTTGTACCTTTTGACCACCTTCCTCCAATTCCCCCTCAATATTTATTCTGAGATAAAACAATCACAAAGTTATATGTGTGTGCGTATGACATCTTCTTGTTGTCGTGTCGTATCTTTAAATTTATAATAAAAATGTTCTTTTGCCATTTCTCTCTTCACTGAGGAGTTGTTCTCAACGTTTTACTATTTGGAAATATTCTAGAAATCAGAGCTCTTTAGGGAAAAATAAATTGTTCCCATGCCACACGCAAAGCTCTAGCTTGCCTTCATGACTTTATAAGCTAATTTCTAAAAGTTCTGCTATGAACAAAAGGGCATTAGATGGCCTACAACTGAGTCTCTAAAACATTCAAGTTCATGCACTCCAAGCCATCCTGAATGATCTTTTTATCTAGGAATTCTAGTGATGATGAAGTCATGTATATTTTAGTCTTAGAAATCTGAAGAAAACTAGTCCCAGACTAAAGTTCCCACACTAAAATAAAAAAAAAAAAATAGTAGGTTGTGCGTAAGCGTGTGTTTTTACATCAAAAATTAACTGTAGGGTTGATTCTTATAAAAATGTTCGAGCCCTCAAGGAAGTAGATTCTATGCTGCCTGGTTTGGGTGGGGGTGGGGAGTCCCTTCCTTTACAGATCTGTATCATCCAAAGTGGTGAGGCATACATAAGACATGGGTTGGGGGTGGGGGCTATCGCAGAGGAGGTTGCTGACATCGATCATGGGACAGCAGAAGCTGCACTTTTAACAGCAGTCCTCTGACCATATATTATCTTTCCATTTATTTAATCATGTTGGAAGTGGGGTTTACGGTTGAGACTAGCTACTGTATCCTAATACAGACGTCTTCTGAACTATAAGCAGTTGTTCATGTACACTACACAGAAACAATCATCCATACCTATTACTAAACAGATGACTACCGGGAAATGATATCCATCACTCAGGTATCGAAGGAAAGTTAAAGCAAAAGACTATTGTGGCAACTGAGAGATGAGCAGTTGTGGAGGAGCCTGACAGGATGGGGGAGGGGCTTAAGATCACTTATTAACAGTGAGAGGGGGAGTGAGAGAATGTGTACACGCACATGTGTATGAATGTGTATGTATTTTGGAAGAGGAAATAGTGGGGAGGGGGAGAAGCTAAGGTCCGAGTTATTAGCCAATGAAAACTTTTCCTCTGGAGGAAAACAAAATTTTAAAATAGCAAAAAGCATATAAAGCACTGTATTATTAAAACACACCTCTTGTCATGAGGCTGTGAATTAAAGTGTATCTCCTTTAGTAAGTTCTGCTGGAGATTTTAAGAGGGAATTTCCTGCCCCAAGTCTCTATCTCAGGAGAGCATATAACTTACAGGTACTAGGACACGTGGCCTTGGTTACATCTGATCTCACATTTTATCCTGCCTCTGGTTTTCATAATCGACTCTTTTCTGGTTCCCAGAGATAAGTACTTTAATCCAATATCAACCATGAGAAAATTGCAAAATATTTACTGGTCTTACACCATCCAGATGCTCTGAGGTCTTGTTAACCTAAAGGCAACACAGACCAGTGAGACAAAAGGGTGTGTTTCAATGATCACAGTCCTAGATATGAATATGTTGAGTATCTGCCAGTCTCAGCCCTGTTCAACAACGCTCAGTCTCAAGGGGACACCTACCAGGTCTTTAGCTTCCGCGAGAAGGTCTTCCACATCAGAGAAGCTGAAGCTGGCGACTGTGATGAACTGGCTGACAACAGACACAAACTTGTCTCCGGGCTGTGGGGGCTGAGACTTCTGATATTCCAGCTCCTGAAACACAGGAAGTGGACGATGTCAAGGTAGCCTTCGAATGCGGACACACCTTGTCTAATTTTCCATATGCCTCAAATTTAGTAAGTCAGCGTAGCAAACACATCAACAGCTCCTCTGAAACACTTTGTGATACCCAAGCTCCCCTGGCCCTTCTGTCCACCACGCCAGACCCATGCCCATATGCACCAACATATTTGCAAACAGCAATTTAGCGGATCATCTGAGTACTTTAACCATATGATTTCTTACACTAGCTTTAGGACGTGAATAGATTAGCATTTAGATAAAATTAATAGAAGTTCGGTAAGGAGAGCAAATTGGATTCCAAAGGAGTGTGACTGAAAGCAAAGGAGTTGACTGTTGATATTCTGTACTCAGAATTCTGGTAATTCTGGTTCCTTGATTTTTCCTTCTTTCCCTCGGGCCAAGGCTACTGACTTTCTACCTGAGGATATCTGGGTCAGTGGAATTTCAACTGTAGGGTTTGGCACCGTAATTGTCTACCATTTTTCTTGTTGTCTGTACTATTTTGTTTTTGGGAACAGGCAGGTAGGAGTATTAGTGTCTTATTAATTACCCATATTCTCTATTACCAGGGTGACGAACACACAGATTTTTCAAATCTATTTTTAGTAATTAATTTCAACCATCACCAGATGCACTTTCTCAATCCCACCCTCTGTGAGTGAGGGATTATTTTCCTCATTGTACTGACACATAAATTGAGGTTTAGAGGGATTAAATTCTTAGCTCAAAGCCAAGCAGCTGATACGTGATAGAGCCAGAACTTGAACTCAGGTCTGTCTGACTCCACTGTCTCAGCAACAGCCACCCTGGGCACCAACTGACTTAACCGGCATCTATTTTCTTCCGTAACTGCCTTGGCAGGGGCACTAACAAACAGGAGAGAAGTCACAGGCCATGGGTTCTGATTCAGCATCCACCACTGATTCGGTTCTTATCCGTGACAAGGGGCCTGGGCCTCAGTTTCTTCACTTGTAAAAAGCAGGCAATATCCACATCACCATGAGAGTCAATGAAATGACAGAAGTGGAAAGTTATAAGTATGGAAGTTGCTGTGATTGGAATAAATTGCCACAATTCTAGTACTTTGGCCTTGAAAGTGAGCATCTATGTATGCGAGGTATAGAGATATAAAAGCGATTTCAAAGTATTTCATTAATGTATAATCTCATTTCATTCAAAGACTGAATTCGGCATTCCGTCTTTGATATCTTTGAATGATATAATCCATTTGTGTCAAGCACAATTAGGATTCATGAATATTTAGACAGGCCAAGGTCTCCCTCCCAGTATTTCCTCCCAGTGCTACATCTCGACATGTATGCTGCCCCTTTCCTATGAAAAGCGTGTTACAGTATACATGCCCCAGGTGCTGGGGAGATTTCAGCAAAACTACTTTTAATAGATCCCAAACCCAAAACTTCCTCCCCACTAGGACCCCTCCCCACACCTTGCTCTGAACTAGCTTAGATGCAAAGGTGAGAGCATCTCTTATCAGGCTTTAGGGCTGTCATAACTGCCACGCTAGTCTTGAGAAAGCCTTCCACTGGGAGGAAATGGGAACCCAGGGAAGGCTATAAAACCAGTCTCATCCCAAGCTGCCCTTATCCAGCTGGGCCTCTGAAATCTGAGAAGGACCATCCTACTTGCTCACTCAGTGTCTTGGGCCACTGGGGTTGGCAGAAAAAGATTTCATTCAGCTCATCTCCTTTACTTTTGAAAGAGCATTCCCCATTCCCCCCTGCCCAAAAGCCTTACATGCTCCCTAGTTTATTAAAAACAAACAGAAAAAGATTAGACATTGTGACTTTAACTTTTATTGGAGTTATGTCTTTAATGAAGTCAACTGCTTTCTCTGGCATAGTTTTACTATTAAAAAAAGAAAAGAAGGAGGGTCCTCATGGCATTACTAATAAGTGATGTGAAAGATACTTAAGAGACAGTCACCCTTCCAAGCTGTCTATGGAGCAGTGTCCTTTGTCAAGTGCCAGGCCAGAGCCAGGACCACTCTCCTGAGCAGGTCTCTCGTCCTGACCCGCCTCCTGGCTTGAGGCAGCACTGGGCGGTACCCATGGTACCCACGCGGGGCTCGGCTGCCTCGGTCATGTGTAAGCCCACCAACTCCTCCGCCTCCAGCGGCCTGGCCAGCTATCCCTCCACAGCGGCCTGCCCCAGGGACAACCCCACTGCTATGCTCGCAAGTTCACCCCCACCCTCCTTCTAAGTCACAGCTCAAAGTTCACGTACTGCAAAAGAGAAGCTTCCTCTAATAAATGCCAGTCATTCCACAAGCTTTGGACGAAGCTGAATCCACCCACCTCCCTCAAGGCACCTTTGTAATCACTGTGCTTATCTGGACATGTTCTCAAGAGCAGACCCAACTGCTCCTGGCCATTGCAACACCTGGAGGGCAAGGACTCTGAATCATTGTCACCCCTGGCCTTGAGAATGGACCGTACACCCCAATGTCTATTCAGTAAATACTCCCCAAAGGACCAGCTCTGCGACAACAGAGGTATTCCACTGCTCTGCCGAGAAACAACATCACTTATTAATAGAACGTAGACACGGAGAGGATCCTTGAAGATTACCTAACCCAACCCACTTTAATGAGTCCTGCCTCACAGGTAGGAAACTGGGGCAACCCTAGGTCTGGCTCCCCAGTTCCTGCTCCCACGATACCCCCACGACATCCTGTAGCTGAGTCACTAGGGTGACACAACCTGCCTTTGCTTCTTCATTGCTGTTGTTTTCCTACTTTGTTATTTTTTAATCAGTAACTGTTTATCCTGGGCATACCACCGTGCTGGACATCATCAGCACTAGAGGTAGTGAAGAGACTGGGAATCAGAAGAAACACCTACTCACCATCTCTACTGCTTTCAGGCCACTTCTCAGGGTGCTTATTTCCTTGTCCAGCTCAGTCATGCTGTTGTAAATAGTAACATTTTAGTAACCAACATGTGACTTATATGTATTAAACAGATGATGGGTTTACAGATCTCATGCTTGGAAGTCCACACTAGTTTATTTTAAATGTTTAAAATTCCCTTCCATGCTCCGATCTCACAGAAAGATAACATTTTAAACTTAGGAAATTTAGATATGGAATGATGGTTGGTTTCTGTTTTCCACAGCCAGCAGGTATACTTTATAGCTGAAAAATAGCAGGATAGAGATATCTCCCATGTGTACAAAAATACTTCATGTTTCAATCTCACAAAAATCTCACTTACACAAATTATTATACATGGAAATAAGTGTTTTTGCCATACTTGGCTCCCTTTGATCAAGTTAAAGAAACGGTCTTATCCACAATCACGTTCACATTGTACTCTTCGTAATGAGTGCAGTGCTTCTCTCTAAAGTTCTCGTCATGTGGATATTATAAAGTAATGGCTTAAACTTCTTTTTTTTTTTTTTTAAAGATTTTATTTATTTATTCGACAGAGATAGAGACAGCCAGCGAGAGAGGGAACACAAGCAGGGGGAGTGGGAGAGGAAGAAGCAGGCTCATAGTGGAGGAGCCTCATGTGGGGCTCGATCCCATAACGCCGGGATCACGCCCTGAGCCGAAGGCAGACGCTTAACCACTGTGCCACCCAGGCGCCCCACTCTTTTTTCTTTTTTAAAGGATTTATTTTTAAGTAATCTCTACACCCAACGTGGGGCTCAAACTCAACCCTAAGACCAAGAGTGGAACGCTCTACTGACTGAGCTAGCGGGCACCCCAATGATGGCTTAAATTTCAATCAACAATGATATTTCTTGGGGCGCCTGGGTGGCTCCGTCGTTAAGTGTCTGCCTTCCGCTCAGGGCGTGATCCCAGGGTCCTGGGATCGAGCCCTGCATCGGGCTCCCTGCTCGGCAGGAAGCCTGCTTCTCCCTCTCCCACTCCCCCTGCTTGTATTCCCTCTCTTGCTGTCTCTCCCTCTGTCAAATAAATAAATAAAATCTTTAAAACAAACAAACAAATGAAATTATATTTCTTAAAGTTGTGCCAACTAGATTTCATTGTCTCTTTGTATAGAGAAAGTTTCCTGGGCTTCTCCTATAAAATTTTCTGTTTGATGGCTTTTAAACATCAGAGATTGTAACATAATCCTCTCAGATAATTCAGATGTAAATTCACCAATATTTCACTTAACATTTTAATTTCATGTCTCACATTTCTACCAAATTCTATGAAAAGAGGGAAAAAATAAGCCTGCTCATCATACTTTTCAAATTCACTGCAAAAAAGATGAAGTTTTAAATACACACACACACACACACACACACACACACACACACACACACACATATATTTTTTTAAAGGGCCAAAAGGAGGAGGGAAGAAGAAGGAAAATTGCCTATTCTTCAGTCTCTGAAAAGTGGTGTGAAGTCTGTGGTGAAAGTTTGGCAACATTCCATTTTATTTTTAGTTTCTTCATCTGCATAAAGATTGCTTTCCATTAAAAGGTTGCCTTGGTTTCTGAGAGTGTGTGCACATGTGAAAATTACTAGCAATGTCCTGACGTTTAAGTTGTATTTGCTTGGCTATGTATCCTTGTTAACTAAGGGTGCTCCTACCTGTATTTAATAGAACTACCTTTTAAAAGTACTAGTGAAACCACATTCCTTTGTTATACTTTTAATAACTCAGAAAATTAGGTTTCCTGGAAGTTAACAATTACATGCAGGAATAGTCCAAAGGAGCTAGAAAACATATATATCCAAAACCATGTAACATATTTCAGTGACTTGGATAGGATTCAAACTTTACTTCATATGCCATTCAGGGAAAAGCAAACAGAAGGACCCTCTTCATGCAATGCCAGCTAACTACCTCAATGGCTGAAGCACCGTCCAAGTGATTAAAAAAAAAAAAAAAAACCTAAACTAAAACAATTCCCTGTAAGTACTTACTTTACTTTTGCTGCTTGAGGAATGTCCCTCAGTTCTTCATTTAGATTGAGGACCTTGGGGTATTTATTTTCCACAATAGTTATGAGATAGTGCAAAAGTGTGATGTTCCTACAATTAAAAAAGGAAAAAGTGTTAAACATGGTTAATATCTGTATATGACTTGCATATTCAAGTGGCTGAACCTGCAAGAACTCTATATTCCTACATGGACTTCAAAATTTGGAGATTCGTTTCAGGCAGGGATTCTCAAGAGAAGGGAGTAGGGAAGAGCCTACGTGAGATTTACATAACTGTATGACAAAAGGAAGCATAGATCTTCAAAAGGGAAGGGGACAAGATTTACTACTTTAGCTCATAACGAGCATCCTTCAACATCTGGATGATGGAAATGAACTGGACCCTTGTCAATGGGGACATACCTACCAAAGACAAGGTGTGCCCCAAGGTTCACAATAAGCAGGTTGGGGTGGGAGGGAGGATGGGCACTGAGGGATGCTTAATTCACTAAAAGGGACAGCTATTTTTCAAATCTAAAAGTACAGAGCAGTGACTCACTAATAAGAATTTATTGATAATTCTCATTTAAGCTTTTTCAACTCTATGATAACTTCCCCCTCCCCCAACTCATTTATTTTGCTAGCTTTTGTCCCCTCTGACTCATCTGTTTTGCTGTCTGTAACAAAGGGTGGTCAGAAAGTTAGAAGGTCCCCTGCTTTAGGGCTGGGCCTGGAAGTGGACCAGGACTGTGCCATCACGGCTATGACATCCTTGCAGCCAAGAATTCATTTCCTAATTTTAGCAACACTTCAGCTCCTAACTGTATAACCCAGCTCCTTCTTTGGTGGTGACAGGACTGAACCCTGACTGACCTGGGTTGAAAAAGTGGATGCCTGATAACACTGTCTGTTAGGCCAAGCTGTGGTAGTCTGGTCCTGCTGTCCCTGACTCCAATGCACATTACAGTCACCTGGACCCCAGATGCCTGGGCCAACCTGAGATTCATTTCACTGGAATGGGGGTGGGGCCAGGCACAGGTATTTTTAAAAACTCCTCAGTAATTCTAAGAGCCAGGATCAAGAACCACTAGTCTACTGAAAGTTACATAATCAAGAGGATGCAAATGTATTTCTTCAAAGACATGTTCATAATTTGTAGGCAGTTTGCTAATTTACGATGCTAAATCACAACAGCGCCCCCCCCCCAGCCCCCAACTAAAGCGAAGCAGAGTTGTCAAATAATTTCCTTTCCTATAATCATGAAATGGTTTTCACTTCTGGTTACCCCGGCATCTTCCCCGAAGTCAATGCAATCCCATTCCTCTGAGTCAACTGGCCCAGGTGTGAAAGAGATTTTTCCTTCATTTTTCTTGCTTTCAAGAAGTAACTGGAAAAGACTAGCTCAGCAAAATAAAGTAATGGCTAATTACTTTAGTGGCTAATGATTCTGGCCATTTCCTTTACAGATTTTGAGCTGCTATCCTTCCATTCCAATTTTGCTGTTCACAGAATCTAAGTGTCCGCCCAAGTGCCTGCTGAGGGAGGGAGCCACATCCCAGCAACCATGACAAGAAAGGGTAGAGCCATTTCTCCTCACTCTTTCACAGAGATGCTTTGTTATTTGGAGAAACTAAATTTTATTCACCGCATATACTTTACTTAGTGTAGAAAGACTTCATGCTGGATCAGAACGTTCACATTTGTTGGCTATCCAAATAGCACCTCATTTGACTGAATATAAATTCTTGAAGAATGAAAAACAACACAACAGCCACACATTTGATTATCTGCTGGTATTACTGGAAACAAGTCTTTAAAGCAGGGTGAATGTACCCTACATTGCTAACTGACCCACCCTTGTGCAGTCTGATCAGATTCAACCGAACATGTACCGAGTGACTGCTTACCAATAAGGCACTCTGCTAGGCACTATGGGTTTATAAGACACTGGTACTATTTCTAAGGACCAAATATAGGAAGAAGAAGAAAAAGAGATCAGAAATGTTGTTAATTTAGTATTTTGAAAAGGCTTGTGTATTAAATTCTATGGTCACTTCAATAAGCAGATAATCACATAGTAAGTGCCAGGTTATCAGTAATGAGGGGGCAGAAGGTATCAAAGAAAAGAGAGAGAGAGAGAGAGAGGACTAACTGAACACACTTCCTTAAAAAGGTGACTGCTCTTTATATGCAGGTAAGATGTTGCAGTTTTCCTACTACACCTTCCAGATACAATCCATCTGTTGTTGGAGTAGAGCTGAGAACAACAGAACAGGTGTCAAATACCTGCGAGGCCAAATACCTTGCTTGTGATGTTAGGCAAGCTAAATGAGCCACTTTACAATGCCTCAGTTTCTTCATCTGAAAATAGCGATACAGCACTTTGGCCTGTGTCCGGCATGTGACCAAATACGAAAGTACTCTGGAAGGTCAAGGGCTTACATTAAAAATAAGGTGGTAACGGCATAGCTGCCCTTTGTTAATCTATCTCTACATGATGCAAAAAATAAGCTTTATGCTATGCATCATTAATCTTATAGAAAATATAGAGTAAAAAGCCTTACTAGTGAGGGAATAATTAGGGTGAACAGCCGATATTTCTAGAAAGAATCTGGATGCAGGGAAGTTCACCTTAGAGACAACTGTGCAAGGTGCTTTGAGGCCAGTAAGAACCTTAGCGAAATGGAGCTCCCGGGGAAACTAGTGCTGTTACACTTAACAATCCTACCTGTGAATGACACCAGAGCGTTTCTCACCTCTTGGGTGTTTCTAACAAGAATCCATTCACCTAAAACACACTTTCCAGGAAACGTTTTGAGGAGTCTTGGAAGGAGCAGCTTAATACCAACAGCCAAAACACATTTATACCTCATAATTTTTTATAGCGGCTAGCTTCAACCTATAAAGGCAGGCAGGCATACCCTAAAACCCCAACAAGCTTCACATTCTATCATCAGCTGTCAGGTTTTTTTCTTGTCCCTGGAACGCAGTTCTCTGTGAAAGGTCACGAGGAGACCTGTAGCATGCGGGTCACTTTCTGTTTCTTGACCTGGGCGCTAGTTACGCAGAGATTCAGTGTGTGAAAATTCACCCAGTGCACATTTCTGACTGGCGGACTTGTCTTTAGCATATTATACTATAATAAAGGGTTTATCCAAGAAAACCCTAAACCTTAGACTAGATGCTACCCCTGGGGACTGAAAATGGATGAAAGATAATTGGCCCAGTGGGGATTTAGGGTTATTTGTGATTAGGAGAGAAGAGAGAAGTCACTGCTGGAGAGGGAAAGAGCATGAGACAAGCAAACCAGAGGCTGCAGTATTGGGGAGGCCCAGGAGGCCCAGAGGGATCCTGACTTCAGCTCCTGGGTCCTCCATGTGTTGGAAGATACTGTACTTACTTGTCAATACTAGATTTTGTGTCAGCAATCTTGTTTAGGCTGGCTATCTTGAATCCATATGCATTGCCTCTTTGGCCTTTATTCATGTAATTTCCAAATGCCAAAACCACTTCTAGCAACTGCTTCAGGGCGCTGCTCCGAAACACCTCTTCTGAGCCGGAACGAATTGCTTCAAAATAAAGCACACGTAAACACAACTACTACAACCAAGAGTCTTCAGTGGTACCCACCCTAAATCCACACGCCGGAGAGCAGATACTGAAGATGTTAGACTGGGTCATCAGACGACCAGGGAGCACTTACAAAACACCTAAGCTAGAAGCAGACAGTGAGGGCACAGGGAGAGCCCGCTGACGTTGCTCAACAGACCCAGACATAACTGCACCGTCCTATCCTTTCTTAGTCCTTTTCTTGGCTGACTCATCAACCGTAAGCAGTTAAGAATACATAGAAAGCGACTGCATTTCCCACATTCCTGTGCAAACACTTTCTTGCCTGGTATGAGTCAGATCAACAGGATTACTGATCAATTCTATTGACAAAAAAAACCTGGCCAAATGTGTTTCATGTTGCAGCTTGCAGGTGTCATCAGGGATTGGGGCTGGAGCAGGGTCCTGAGTCCAGCCTGCATTCTGTGGCTGTGCTCTTCAGCTGCCCATGTTTCAAACACTTAAAAATTTTATAGCCTTAAATCTTCCCCGAGAAATATCTAGTAAAGCACCATGGCAATAAAGCTACTTACAGATTTAACACTAGTAGCAGTTAAATATATTTCTCACCAACACCCAGGAAGTTAAAAGCCCAGTTCTACAGAGGAGCCCAGGAGATGTGCTGTGAGCTCCAGAACCCAGGCTAGGCCAGAGGGCCAAGTGTGGGCCTTAAGTAATTACCCATCAGAATTCCAAATGATTTTAAGGAAAAAAGAAATCACCCAAGGGATCTTGCTAATTATCTGCACTAGGACTGTACTTGCAAACGGGCACTTATGACGAGCATCATTTTCAATCTGGAGGCTTGACTTTACCTTCTACTTTAGGTTTCACTTCTGCCACACGCTCTGCAAACTTCTTCTTGAAGTACAGTGATTGCAGTCTTTGCTGATAATGATTAATTCTGTAAGAGCAAGCATGGACTGATGAACATTTATTAAGATGTCTATGTTCGCTCAACGGATATGGAGGTGGAGGTAGGGTAGAGCACGCCTCCCCAACACACACACACACACACACACACACACACACACCCACACCCACACCCACACACCCACACACATAGCTACGCATTGCTATCTTTCAGTTAGGTGGTCAAAGGTACCAACTTCCAGTTACCACGTAGAAGTTCTAGGGCGGAGCATACATGAGGACTACAGCCAACACTGCCTATCGCTAGGACAGTTGTTAGGTCAGTTCTAAGAATGGTCATCACAAGGAAGGACCTTTTTTCCCTTGTTTATTTTATCATAGGACACGATGGCAGCTACTAACTAAACTTACTGCAGCCTCATTTCACATCTGTAAGTCAACTACTAGCTGTCCACTATAGTGATGTACGTCAATAATATTTCAATGAAACCGGGGAAAATCTTTTCTTTTTACTTACAAGTAGTTAAATTGGTATAAGATGACCTCCTGCGCTTTCTAGTCTATATTGTCTCTCAAGTCAGATTGTGGAAGCTCTTTACCAGGATCCAGTTTGCACAGACCATTGGAGGGACTTTGGAGATTCAACACTTTCATTAGAAGATGATGTGACTGAGGTCCCGCGAGACAAAGCCACTTACCCAGGATTACTAAGAAAGTCGTGTAATGCCAGAAATAGAACTTAGGTCCCTTGACTCCCAGCTCAGTGCTTTTTTCTATTACATCATGCTGGAATGAGTAATTCTATGTGTATTTTCCATTCAACTTGTTTATTTCTGGCTTATCTAAGTCCATCTCA
>NW_024425008.1:38672962-38783275 GCF_017311325.1 Ursus maritimus
TTTTTTGCTCCGTGTCGAGATGGATGAGAAGAACACAGTAGGATTTGGGTTTTGATTCCATATTTTATTTTGGCAGAAGAAATGAACATGGAATGCAGGAGAAATAGCAAGAATATTTAAAGTTGAAAAAGTACTCTGTGTCTGATTTCCTTTAAAGTTACTAAATCGAATTTAAATGAAAAAAAATAAAGTTACAAATATGTGTGTGTATATACACCACAGCCTTGTCCATGTGTGCTATTATCTGGATCAGATGCCCTTGGATATATACATTTTTTAATGACATTGACCCTCTGGACCCCAAGATGCTCCCCATAACTTGAAGCTGGCATTTGGACGGTTCATTTAGTAGGTTCCCAAAGTTTGTTGGATTTAGTGAAGGGACCTCAGAAAAGGCAGTCAGTCTGGGTGCCACCAGCAGGGAAAGAGGATTAGAACTACAGGTGAATGGTGCGCAGTGGGAAATATATTCCGGTCAGAGTGCTTGTCATGTGTCAGGGTCTGGAGTGGGTTGCACAGCATTTATGCAAGGAGAACAGCTGTAATGGCAGTGGGGGAGGGCAGCAGTGGTCAAGGGCAGGGAGAAGCAAGGACCTTATAAGAAGTTCAGTCTTTATTTTGAGGGCTCTGGGATAGAACTTAAAATCTTAAGTAGGGGAATGAATTTACATTTTAAGAAGAACACCATGCTCAGAGAATGGAGAAAGAATTAGAAAGGATCAAAAGTATTGGGGGGGGGGTTGTGATTACACTGTTGGTACAGTAATCCAGGTGAGAGAGGATGGTGGCCTGGATGGGGTAGTGGGCAGATTCTAGAGCTATTTAGGGGGTTGAATAGAACAGGCCTGACTTTTGATGGATGATGAATTATGGTAGAGGATCAAAAGGATGAGATCCAGGCTTCTGGCTTAGGTAACAATGTATACAGAGTGGAATAGGAAACCCAGGAAGAAATGGCTGGAGGAGAGTGGATGGGGAGAAAGTGAGTTTAGTGTCTGAAATACTGGCAAGAGTACCAAGTAGCGATTCCTTGTTGGCAGGTAGACAAATGGGTCTGACATCCTAGAGAGAGCCGTTTAGAAGACAAAGCACTGATACTGGTTGTAACATGCAAGGATGTAAGGTTAGGTAACCAGGGGAACCATCAAGAGAAACAAAGCAGGGCTGGAGAGAAGCCAGTGTTTGAGGAATGAGGACAAGAGGAGGAACCTTCAGAGGAGACAATGAAATGCCAAAGAAACACATTTCACCATGGGGCAAGTGGCCATTGGTGTCACATACCAGCAGCAAATCAAGGAAGATAAGGACTGCAAAGTGCCCCCTAGCTTTGGCAACAAGGAGGTGGTGAGTCCTTGGTGAGAACAGCTTTAGGGAGGTGAGGAAGAGTGAACAGGAGGTGAGTGTGGACAAGCTTTCAAGAACTCTGCTTGTATCAAAAAAGAGAGAGGCCAGTAGCTAGATGGGCATGTGTGGTATTTTTGTGGTGTTTTGTGAAATGGGGAGACTCGAACAAGTTAAGAGTCAAGAGGAAAAGGTGTAGGATCGAGAAGAGGGGGGCAGGGTGCTCTGATCCGGCTGGGTGTCTGAGCAGAAGGAAGGGCTAGGCCAGAGCAGAGGGCAGAGACACCCCTCTTTCCTGACGGGATGTAGTGGATGTGGATGCCAGTGGGTTCACTGGTCTGGTGGCCTGACAGATTTGAGGCACTGATGTTCCTGTGTTCAAATGGTGCCAGTGGACAGGATACGTGTCTTCTTGCTCTTCCTCAGTTCAGGGAGGAAGGTAATAAGGCAAGAGGAAGGGAGAAGGAAGAGAGAGAAAAAGACTTGTTTCTTCCCCTTACTTTGGATTTTTATCTACTGGGCAAGGAAATTCAGTTCTAGTCTTAGGGACTCCCCCTCCCCCCATGACACACGCACTGCTTTGTGTGTGCTAAGCCCACAGGCCCCTGTTCATGACAACACAATCACCAGCTCCCTTTTGTACAGAACGCTGTGAGAGGGACCTGCCAAGGCTCAGTCCTTCCCAGAGCAGAGTCAAAGGACGGTGTATGGATAGTTTTAAGAGAGGAATGAAGAGTTAGACAAACACCTGGGAATGAGGAGAAAGGTACACATTCCAAGAAAGAGGAGTGTATCAATCTTGTCTGAGTTCTGAGCTCAGCAGCTAAAAGCAGGAGACGAGGGAACGAATGTGGTTCAAACACAAATCATAACTAGGAGTAAAGAGAGGCTAGCTTCAGAGTTCATCTGGGAGAAGCGCTGTGTGGAGGAAGAGGAAGCAGAGGAAGAAGAGTAGAATAAGGAGGGAAGGGAAGAGTGTGGTAGACGACCAGAGGAGGACACACAGAATTATCAGGGCAGACCAGGTCAAAAGTATCCCACTTGGCCAGATTCTGTGTCAGTAGATCGATTTTCTTACTTGTATTTATTTGAAGTACATTCTATTTGCACTGTAAGCCCTTTTGGCAAGATCTTGAAATCCCTTCCCTCAAGGAGGAATTTTGCTGGATGCAATTTCACAGTAAACAGATCTTGTGGAATTTTAAACATACGACCTTGTCAATAGGGGCTGAAGGCCTAAGGACCAATGCAGCTTCCCGCCTAGTTCCTCCCTCTGTGAGAGCAGCTTCTGATGCAGGCAACCAGACTGCAGGGTCAGCTGGGGGCCAGAGAGGGGCAGAGGGGCAGTGGGCTGCACTTCTGGGCAGAGACTCTTGTTAGGACTGGTATACAGATGAAGAGGGAAGAGTGTGCAGAGAAGCTGCAAAATGCTCTAAAAGATTAATTTTTGGTTTAGGACTTCCATTTAAACTACTTGTACACAAAGTATCCTAACAGGTTTGGCTACACAGTCATTGACCATTGGTAACTAAGTCAAGCCTCAAAAAGGACAGCCTGACAACTTATTCCATTGCTAAGCGTGAGGGTTTCCCCAGGACGACTGCAGCTGCTGGATTCAGGGGGGCAGGTGCACTGAGGTGTGGTGACACCACACACATCACTCCTCCCTGCTCTGCCTGTGTCGGAGGAGGCCTTTTTGGACATCAGTGAGCACACTGTGGAAAATGCATAAACATACAGGCACTCCCCCCGAAGCAGCCACACCAGCCAAGATCACTGTTAACAATGCAAACGGCCTCCTTCTCTGCTTCTGGAGGCTGAGCTTGCCTGCAGCTGAGACCTCAAGTTCAGACGGCATCACAATCGCTGGCGCCCACAGTTGACCTGCAGTGGACCTGGCGCTGACAAACGTGGACCTCTAGATCCAAATCACTCAAAACCGGACTTCGTACCGAGGACAATGAGAAAGCAGACAGAACAGTCTTAGAGTGTGGAGACGGTCTCCTCGGAGCACCAAAAAATGTAGGGCCAGACCGAGAGACAGGTAATGATCCCTGAAACATCTGCTAGTTCAACGTTGTCATTTGGGGGACAACTGAACAAAGCTGCGGGGAAACACATAACAGAGTTGGAACGGTGCCACAAGACGTGTTAAAGGAATACAGCACGGAGAGAGGGTAAGTCACTCCACTCAGCTTGCCTGGCCTTGGTTCATATGAATTATTTCGACGTAGATGACAGAGCTAGGGGTTTAACAGTAAGTCCTGCGGCGTAGGAATGACGAGTCGAGGCCAAGACACAAACTACATTAGGGATTCAGTAATGAATCAGTTTACGTAGTAGTCTGTGATCTCACAGTACTAGTGAGATTCTCTATATTCCTGTCCAGCAGACTTCCCTGAAGCTAACGGGTTTGTATGACTTATGAAGGCATAATAACTGCGGCATGAGGGACAGAAGCTGGCATTGTGGGTCCCAGGCATCTGACAACTTTGTGACCTTCCTTTTCACCTAACATTTGGAGGAGAATGAGAGAATCAAGTTTCTTAAGAGAGCCACATTCAACCTTGGTTCAGAGATGAGGAAATCATCCACCAGCAACAACCAGATTTTCTCACTATCCCACTCCCTGCTGACAGCCAGCTGTCCCTTGTGCTCTAAGTCTGGCGACTCACCTGTTCCAACATGTCCTTGGGCAGATCCTCTTGCTCGTCCATTGTCAGAATTGCCCGCTTGATTTCATCATTGGACAATTTCAACCTGGATGAAGAATATTTTATTTTGTTAACAATATTGGCTTGAGTATTAAAATTTAATGCAAGATAATTCATTCTGCTACTCCAGCTGCTGATTTTCAAGAATTGTTTTTCTCAAAATCTCTTAGTGAAAGCTTATTTCCTGACAATATTGCACCTAAAAATAGTATTTTGAAACGGCTTTAACATTCTTTCAGAACTCCGTAATGCTCTGCTGACACAGAGAACAAAGCTGTTATGTTCTATTGTTTAGTTTCCTTAAGTAAGGGATTGGAGGATGAGAAATAGGGAAAACACCTATACGCACAGTTTCCTTTACTATATAGTATCCATGAATTGTAGACGAGAAAAACTAAAGTCTTTTTTTTAAAGATTTTTAAGATTTATTTATTTTGAGAGAGAGTGCACGAGTGTGCAAGCAGAGGCGCAGAGAGGGAGGGAGAGAGAATTTCAAGCAGTCTCCACGTGCAGTGCAGAGTCCGACCTCACAATCCTGAGATCATGACCTGAGCCAAAGTCAGGAGTAGGATGCTTAACTGACTGAGCCACCCGGCACCTCCAAAAAACTAAATTCTGAACTTGATTATTCATCAGGAGTGTTTAAAGTTTGCTTTCAGATTAAAAACAGATTTTAAAAAGATTGAAATCTGTTATTATTAAACAGTAGAATAGTTAATACACAGAATAAAATGCATAACGCACTTCATGGTTGAAGAGTTTGCACATATATTACTTCGTTAGAGGTTTAAAATAACTGTGATGGTCATTTTTTTTTTTAATGGAGGGAGAAACTGAGGCTCAGAATGGCTAAGTGATTTGCCCAAGGTCAAACATACGGAAAACGACAGTATCTAACACAAACATGAAACTCTTGATTCCTAACACCAAATTCCTTTCACAAATCTGCTTATCTAGTTGATATCTTCTAGGGAAGAATTTAAGCAAAACCACAAATCCATTTTCTGTTTACCATAAATTTATATGATTTACTAATTTAATTAAGGATTTATGTCTTGATTACGTCCGCACAACAAAGTATGGACTATAAAGAAGAGTCACTAAAACATACTTGCAAAAATGTGTTTTTATTAGACACAACCAATAGTCTGAAGCAGGGGGAGAAGTCTTCATCACATTATTAGCTAGAACAACAGAGTCACTCTTCTATTTGTTAAGCATTAGGTCCAGACTTACTTTTAAAAAATCTTACTTCCTTATTAAACTACCACTAAAGTGGCATATTAACCTTATTTGGTAGGTTCTAGTCTAGGATCTTCAAGAAAAGTCACATGAGGCCCAGAGATAAAGACATGACGCACAAATACGGAGCAAGCCGTACAGCCTTCGCGGGCAACATTTGAAGGCGGGGGCTTTGGCATCAGGCTGGGCCCTAGTCCTGGCTGACAATGCCCGGCTGGTGGCACCTTGGATGAAGTTTTTCTTAAGCCTTGGTTTTCCCATCTACAGAGTGGAATAAAGCATTTAGCCCTCTGCCTGGCCACGGATAAGGCTCACTAAACCATAGGTATTACTCTACAACAGACTTTTCTGCACCGGGGACAAGAAGCAGTACTTTTAGTAACCTGAACACACTCAGTTCCGTGATTGTTACACCGCATTTAGCAGGGTTACCACGAACACGTCCCAAAGCACTCTCACAACCATTATTTCACCAGTTTCCTCCCTGTACACAACATCCATTAGGCCCAGTATTAAACAAGAATTAGAAGACAGGGTTCTTGTTTTAAAGGTGGTTATCGTGTTTGGGAGAATCAAAGGATAAGCTGAAACACTCATGCTCTCCAGAAAAACGAGAGGGCAGCCTGAGCGTAGGGGTGGACACAAATGTCACAAGAGGAGAGAACCCTGGGGGAGAGCCGGACAGCATGCACCCTGCTCTGGACAACTCGGGCTTGTCCTTTTCTCTAGATTTTGACATGATCTTGTTAAAACCAGCCATCTTGCTATTTACGCTGAATGTTGTTTCATGTGCCAGTAAGTAGGACATGGAAGGAACAAATTTGTGAATCGTATCGTACTAGTAGCATTCTCTTTTATCTCATGTTTTCAAATCCAAATACAGCATTGTAGGCGGTATATGAAATTGTCCCCCTCCCCCCCCCATTTTTTAGAGAGGGAGAGAGAGGAGAACATGTGCACTGATCGGTACAGCGCTAGAACTCAGGACCCTGAGATCAAGAGTCGGACACTTAACCCACTGAGCCACCCAGGCGCCCCCAAATTGCTCATGTTCTAAAACGAGACTCATCCTATCACCTAGTCTGAGGTACGGTGCCAGCGTAATTTCCTGGACCTGCACAGACTTCCGATTGTTATTGTCACTCTTGGGACAATCAACACCCCACAAACATTTTCACCAGAACATCATGATGGAAAACCCCCAAACTTAACTGGAACAGTTTAGCCAAGTTGGCATGGGTAAGACAGATGATAGGCTAAAAACTGTCTCCTGGCATCACTCTACCGGCTCTGGGTCGCCCTCAATTCCAGGACACTAAAGGCTTTGAGTCAGTTAAGAACAAACACCACAGTTCAGCCACGCAGTGCCAAGGAAGAGGAACATTAAGGAAGGTTGAAACTGCCACTAATGAAAACCAACTGGCTGTGGAAACATCTATAGTCATCCTGAGAAAAGCTCCACTTGTAAGAAAAAAATAAATGAGTTCTGTGTCCTTTTCACACTGAGTTGAAGAAACTACTTTACGGTGTGGTTCTGCTGAGTCCTTCTGTTTTGCATTTAAAAGAAAAGGAGTTGAAAATCGGAGTGAGAACAATACTTGAAGTATCAGATTTGCATTTCATTAGCTCCCCATATGGAGTGCAGAACTTTTGCTTTTGAAATTGTATATATTTATGCTTCTCAACCCCCAGAGGCTGTCTGGACTAAACACTAGTTCTAATACATAACAATTTTGGTTTCTCTTTATGTGTCCCACAAAGAGACTGGAGACTTTAATGGGTAGTACTTAAGAAAATCTACCTGTCACCGTACTGCCTTGCACGTGGCCTGCTGGAGCAGACAAAGAAACTGTACCCTGGGGGAAAGAGGAGAAGGGCACTCCGCCCTCTGGGACGGTTCCGTAGGTTGCCGAGTTCTTAGTATCGTCTGTCATCCACCGAATGAGTCGCTAATCTCTGTAATTTAAGGACCCTACCAGTTCTAACGTTTTAATTGCTTTTAAAGCTTGGCAGTGTTCTGGTGTGCTGGAGGGTGGCAACTTCTGAGACATCCACTTCAACTTTCTTTACAAGGCAGGAAGCAAACCGGCCATTTAAAAAACAGTATTTAAGTCTACCTTGCTCCACTCAAGTATTTCAAAAATTTGCCAAGAGAATTGGAACATCCAGGCATAATTAAAATCAGTTAGGGATGGACGGCTCGATCAGCCTTAGCTCTGCTTCAGTGGATGTAAGCCAAATCCCCCCACTTTAAAGTAGCTTTTTGTGGTTTACTGCACCCTGGCTGCCATGGTAAGTGAGCATCTGGAAAAAAAGGACGGCAGAACACTTCATAAAAGTGTATTTTAGGTGGGTTCATTTTGCAGTATAAACCAGCTTCCAAGTTTCTTTTTTTGGGGGGGAGGGAGAGGCCTGTTTTAGGGACTAAAGCAGAGTCAATTTTAAATTGCCACATGTCGCCTGTCTATACCCAATAAGTTGTTGCTCACTCTGCCTGGGGCCTGAGGGGGGGGGTTCTTAGTTTGAGGAACATCATGTCCACTCCACTCTCAAGTCTGTGACAGGCAGGGTCCCTCGTGGCCTGGAGCTTCTGTTTCAAACTCACACCTGCCAGGCAGTCTCTTTTCAGGAGCTGCAAATGATTCTGGTCACTTAGCCAGCAAGTTCCACTTATGGAGCCTGCACGTCCCTCCCCTGCTTGGCTTGTGGGACAGGAAGGGCTTTGCTTCCGACTCCCTTCTCTGCTCCTGGCAAGGCTGTGGCAGGTGCTCTTAGCAAAGGGTCCGCTAACTTTTTCAGTGTGGAGTAAGAACCAGCTTTTAAGGATAACCAAACACTACAGACATATGTGCTCATTAAGATACCCCCATGGAATACACCACAGGCTTATACTGTGGGGGAATCTGGAGAGAACACTATGTTGCTGGGAATTAAATTCCTAGTAAGCAAGGTAAGAAACAGAGGGTCACCATGAAATAAGCAGAAAAGCAGACAGACAGTAAGTGTGGAGAGGAAGGAAATCTTGACGTTCACTTGGAAACATTCCTATTCATTGTCCCCATGCACAACACCGGTGTCCAAGTCCTGCTGAGGGTTGTGTCTCTCTCAATTCTGTCTCTCGTCAGGTCTCACCTGGACATAAGGAAGAGCCTCCTATCTAACGGCTGCTCTCACTGCCAGCTCGTGACTCCTTCCAACCTATCCTGCAAACCCTAGAGAGCAGACTTCAAACAACTTGTACCAATTCCTGATCCCATGGGCACGAGCACAGGCCACTAACTGAGCAATGACCACATGCAGGTCCCTGCAGCTGCTTCACACGAACTGCGTCTGACATTCCCAACACTGAGAGAGCCCACTAGAAGACCAGTCCACTCATCTCCATTTTACAGATGAGGAGGGTATGGCTTGACTCTGGCTGAGCGGTGCCCTCACTAAGGCACCAGTCATGGCTCCCAGGCACTCTTGCCCAGTCTCATTCTTTATGACTGATCATCGCTAAAATTGTGGGGCTCTCCTTACTAGCTGTGCGCCGACCCCTCGCGTGCCTTGGCTTCCGTGGCATGCCTCTTTGGAACTGCCTCCCGTCCCCCTGCCAAGTACCTGTTATCGCTCTTTGAGGCCCCCTTTCTCTGTTGAGCCCTGTTGGTGTCCTCACTTGGCTGAGCTCCTGGCTCCTTCCGGTCAGATCAGTCTAGGCCTGAGCTGTTCACAAGCCACCTCGCCTGTGCCATTTCTCTTCTCCAGTGAGCCACGAGCCTACAAAGGCAGCTGTGCTACCCCGAGTCATGGTCTGCTCTGCGGCACCCTGCACAGTGCCAGGCAAATGAATGCTCCAAAGTGGTAGCTCTAAGAAAAAAGCATCGTACACACTTTCATAGATTTCTTCCTTCCTTCTAGCCCATAGCTCCTTTCATGTGTGGTAATGCATTGCCAACAAAGAGGGGAGAATGAAAGCAAGGTGAACTGCTGACCGGATAAACAACCAAATATAACCCTAATTAAAACTAAATCCGCTTCACTTCTGTTACCCTTACCACATAGCACATTACAGGTCAGTCCTGTGCTTTCCTGACAAGAGTACAACTATTGATCATGGAGCAGAAAAGCCATGTAGGGCTGAATCCTCTGTGGGAAAGAAAGTTTTAGAACCTGATCCATAAGGTCTAATTACTGTAAGGTCAACTGGGACTCAAAATTACCTTATGTACAATATGCTCTTTAATTATGCTCATTACAATAACACTCATTCGTTAAATTGGATTTTAATAGACAATTTAACAGATACAAGGCAATTTCTCAAAATTACCTTCCAGAGAGTTTAGATACACTCAAGTTCTAAGTCACCTTAGGCTCTGACACTTCTGAGGTAACAAGGAAATTACACACTACAAATATGAAATACTTCCTTCAATAATGAGATGGGAAATTTGCCAGAAACAGCTGTAACCTTATCTATAAGTAGTGTTACTGTTATTACCCTCATTGACATCTCATGCTGAGAATAATCTGTCTATGAGGAACTAGGTCACAGATTTTACTGCAATAAGCACTTAAGCACTGCAGAAATGCAGAGTGAGAGCTCCTTTTGTCAAGCTGTTTAAAAGTGTTCCTCAAGACTGCAAAAGCACAAAATAGGCAGAAAGTCTAGACTTTAGGGAAAAAAAAAACTTCTCCCAAATTTTCATTTAATGTCACTATTAAGAATGTGACTTGTAAAAAGAAATTATAACAAAATGAATTGTACATACTATAGAAGAAAAATAAGTAGACCTTCAGATTATTTCATTGGTATCTTCCTGAGCATGTGTTCAGGGAATAAAAATGGGGCTAAGGACAGGGCCTGGCCATTTACATAGCTTCCAGCCAGAGGCAGAAATGAAATGCTAAAAGGATGGTTCATGTTACCTTACTGGTTATATTAAAATTCAGGGATCTCACTAAGCTTCAGTTTCTCTTTTACTAAAAGAAACATTTGCTCCCTAGAGTAATATATATCTGGCTAATAATCAAGCTCCATGCGATAAACCAAGCAGCAGCACTTTGTGTTAAAAGAAACTCACTGTGAGACCATCTAAAAAATAAAGACTGCCGGGGCGCCTGGGTGGCTCAGTGGGTTAGGTGTCTGACTCTTGATTGCAGCTCAGGTCATGATCTCAAGGTCGTGGGATCGAGCCCCATGTCGGGCTCAGGGCTCAGCGCAGTCTGCCTGAGATTCTCTCCCTCTGCCCCTCACCCTGCTTGTGCTCTCTGAATAAATAAAAAACAAAAACGGCCACTTTCCCTCTTTACTCTCCCTGAAAGCGAAGCCACCTTACATCAGCTTTAATACCTATACAACTTTCTTTCCAGAACGTGACCAATGGGGCTTATGCTTAACGACCCCAAATTCAGGATCTTCATTAGGTATCTTTGCCTGACATAAAAGCCCTTTTAGATAAAAGATGAGACACAGAAAAACTACTTGAAATGCCCAGGACGACCTGACACAGTGCCTGAAGCCATGAGTAGATTCCAGCCTCCCAAATTTCCTTTCTTCTTTTCAAGTTCCAAGGCCGTGATGGTTCACTAATTATGAGAAAGATTTCTGAACAGGGCTGAAATGGATAAATTAGCATTTCACTGGGGTTTGAGATTTACATATCTCTTTAGTCATAAAAATGTTCAAAAAGAGCATGAAATCATAAACTTGAAGTATAAAAAGGTGACACAGAAAAGCAAAATGAAACAAAGAGCTTTCATCATTGCTGCTGATTCTGGGACAGTGTTACTCAACAGTCAAAATATCTCTAAAGCCAGGAAATATAAATAAAGGTAAAGTCCATTTTACAGGCTCTCTGGAAAAATAAACAAAAACAAACATTGACTTGGGACGTTCCGCTCTTTAACTTCAGGAGTCTGTGGAAATTAAACTCTAAGAAAGGAAGCATCTAGCTCGGACCCATTCCACTCAGGGAAAGTAAGGGCCATGAGTTCTCCTCACCTTAGAAGAGAATCCAAAGAACGGAATCTCAGCAGAGTCCGATTAAAAGAACAAGTACAAACATGTGGTTTGGAGCCACAGGAGAGAAAAGTTGGTCCTACCAGAAATATTTATTCAACATCAACAATACCTCGATAGAAGGATGTTGCAATTCTGAGCTCTCCGACCATCAATCACTGAAAGCTCTTTGACTTTAAGTTTGGAACTCAGTGTGTCATCAATGGCATCTGCTTCTTTCTATAAAGAGCATGAAAGAAATCCATCAAAGTCAAACAGGGACATTCTGACTTCAGACACACACTCTTCCTTTATATTTTCTGTTTACGTACACACACACGCACGCACGCATGCACGCACACACATACACACACAGGCGAAGCTGAGATGGTGAGGGAGGGAGCACAGGGAGGTGGTGGAATTGAAACGAAGGGCTAAAATCGAGTTGACAAAGGGAAATAGTAAGAAAAGCTGACCACCCACATTGGAAAAAGCAGTTTTCGAAGAACAAAGTGCATCTCTAAGTTGAAGATGCTAAGCGTGCATAAATTATCAGTGAGTGGTGCCCTCCTTTTGTCCCCCAAATCCCTATGGATAGCAGACAGAAGAACTGTCACTATGAATCAAGCTCGGCTGAGGCTTGCCATGGCCAGTCCCGGCCTTTGCAGAGCCCGTTCACTCCAGAACCATTTGCATCCTGAGCACTCAAAAAGCTGAACAATAAATCCTCCCAAACGTCCTCATGTGCAACAGGAAGCTCCCAAGCCCAGATGGTACCTTTCATCACCCTGGAGTCTGATGGATAACAGACAGGGGGCAGTTCAAGGCATTAGTTCAATTACTTGAATTAACAACAAAACACTACTTTGCATACTCTGCTGCTATACAAAAAGCTATAAGCAATGATGGCCAGTCATAATTTATGGTGGAAGAGGCAAAAAACCAATTATATATAAAATACTATTTGAGTAAACTGGGCACCAAGGTGAAAATACAGACTAACCTGATAGATAGCAAGTTTAATTTTATCAGAGGTCAGAATCAATTTAAAAAATGGATCATGGCATTTTTAAAATGTAAGAAAACGAAAGAGCTCTGGAACTGTGTAGCAGTTTCGGAAAACAAAGACAATATGGAGTTATAGTAAGAGGCACCATGTGATCAGGCAGACCTCTAAATATCTGGTCAGAGTTGAAACCCAACGCGGAATTACCTAAGCACTGCGTTACACTATCTGAAAAAAAAAATTGAATAACCAAGACATTTTGAGCTTACAGTGAGCCAAGAAGTTATAGTAAGCAAGGTTTACGTAGTTGCTTACTTACCTGCTTGGAGTTACTGTTCACAAAGAAATCCTACCGCCATGGCAGAGGCATGGAAAAGGCAAATCAGACACACGCAGTTCAGAAATCACAGCAACAAGTGCAAGAAAGTCAAAGCAGTCAAGGAACTCAGTGACACAGGGTAAGAGAGGATTTATGCCCCAAGGACCAGCAATGAGAGTTGATGAAGATGGGAGAGGCTGGCTGAAGATACAATGAAGAGCACGAAACTAAGCATTCTGGGGAGAGAGAGATGACATGTGCTGTACACAATTTTCAACAGGGGCAAATCAACTTCAGAGAAGAAAGGACTTAGAACACCCCAGAAAGACCCAAGTTGGGAGAGGAAAAAATTCTCTTTGAAAGAAAAATGGGCTCCATTTATTCAACATGACGGTTTTCATTTGAAGCAGAAAAACATCAATTCCATCAACTTGAGCAAACTACTCCCATGGTCATGTCTACCAGCAAAATATGCTTTTTTGGGGAGGGGGTTGAAATAATCTCCCGTCTTCTTGTGCCGTAAGGAAGGATTAAGAAAATTCAAAAGACAAGTTCAACAATATAGGTCAATAATATTAATCCTCAGTATCCCCTGAGAGTCTAAACAATGCCTGGTGGCACTGTGGGTAGGTATGAGGAAAGAGACAATGTGCAATTAAGAGACAATAAATGATCATGTTGGTGCAGCCCCTTGGTGGCCCTGTCCCAGCTGCCTGAGGGCTGTTCAAGTACGCACAGTCAGCAGCCCCTTCCTGAAATACTCCAGACAAAGAGGAAGAAGTAAGTGACATGTGAAGAGAAAGTTACAGCTTTCCTTACATATTTTTGCCATGCTGGAATGAGTAGCTTTGGTGTGCAAAACACACCCCAGCTTTCAGGCCAACGGCTTGCACAACCAGCAGTTGCTCAGCAGAGTCCCGAAGGCCTCATTGGCCCTAGCAGCACTGCCAATGCCAATTTTATACAGATGAGCTGTTCCACATCATTCTTCCAGTGGGAAACAAAACGTGTCCCTCTTTTCTCCACCCATACAAGGAGGGATTGGTTTTCTAGAATGGCACTTAAAAATGAGCTGATAACCACAAGAAACCGTTCTTCTTCTCTGATGCCATGGTTTTCTTTTGTCCTGGTTGTAACTACCAGGTTTTCCACTCTGAAACTCCTTAGGACTCTAGCCCTGTGAAAGCAGTTTCTCCTTCCAAGGGCAGAAAAAAACTATGGTGACGTGAATTTCATGTGGTCATTTTATCCTACTGTTCTCTCTTAAAGAGCCAAGTTGCTAGTTGAATTTAGAGCCAGCTCTTACTGTCTGGCCTTCAAAGAAGAAACTTCTATGAAGTTCTCTAGCAACTTACGCTCCATAAGTTCCCACTGTCAGAAAATTAGGACTTCTGACCTTTACCGTAGTGGGCTATGGAATCAGGCAACTATCATTTACTCGGTGTGAGGCTTGCAGCTCAGTCTTACTATCTGCAAAATGGAATTCACAACTGGATTATTGTGATGCTTAAACATGATTCATGTAAAGCACTCTGTACAGTACCTGACACGTATTTATGAGCTCAATACTTGGAAGCTATCATACAATACAATGATCTTTCAAACTGATGATCAAGACCATTTTTTTCTCCTGTTGCTCTTTTTCACGGAGCTGAAGGACACTGGTCAAGATCTCCCATTTGTTACCAGCAGCAGCGTAAGTGTATCTAAGTAATGTATCTTATCTTTCCAGAGGTGAGGATGAGGAATGCCATGGGAAAGTTCAGTTAATTGTTAGCCTTAAGATTTCCCTTCTTCAGGGGTCCTTTAACCAACATATATTAAATTAAACTAAATCACAAAGCTTATTAGATGGGGGTGTTAAAAATAATGATGCTTCCAGGCCTCATTCAAATAAGTTACCATTCTTTTTGAAACTTTAAATCACTCACTAATTGGTTTGGGCCAAGCACCGCAGGATCACCTATATTCTACCTAACAGGATGTCTGATTTTTTCAGATGATTTTTGGTGTAGGGCCTTGGTAAATAGAAAGTTAGGACTTGCATTTTCAGGAACCAATGCTGATAGATTCTTAGAGATAAGGTTCTGCAATGACATAATGATTCAACACTTCACAAATAATAATCTTTACCTGAATGGTTCTTAATCTTTTTGAGGTTGAGGTCCCTTTGTAAATCTGATAAAAGCTAGGGATCCCTCTAGAAAATGCATACTATTCACATAAATACATACTATTTATACAAAACCTTGCCTTTAATTAACTCTTACCATGGAGTCAATTACAAAACCTCTACCTTATACTTTGGTTTAAGAAAAACCATCACTCAAAATTTTCTCTTCTTTCTTCATGTGCCATGGCTAAGGGCCAAGATTATTGAAATAAATATCCTAATTCATAATTTTTCAACTGTGAAATCTAGATCTACAGAATAATGAAAATGTAAAAATAAGAAAGAAAAATTATTTGGACCGTTTATATTAAAACAAAACAAAACAATCAGAAGGTAGCATTGAATGTTCCAAATGGGAGCCCAAGAATGACTTGTCTATTACATATTAGCAGGAGAGGTCAGATTCCGGAGCTTGGGATAACAGTTATCCTTTTTCCCTAAATCAGGGCAGAGAGGCTTTCAAATGTTATATTATATGCTGATAAAGAAGGAGTGTCCTCAGGCAAAGAACTGGGAGAAGGAATGGAGATATGAGCTGTTAATTTATTGCTACAAAGATATGACTCCCTTTAGGTAAATGGGAAATTCATTTTCCTCTACCCAACTGCATGGATAGGGAGAATGAATTCATAACATCTCAACATTTCCCACAAAACCAAAATGAATATTGTTTAACTGAAACAGTACTACTATGCAATGCACATTATGTATTAAAATAAGTCTTTTGTGGCTGACCTGGAAATCACACATAATATAGTTTCAACAACAAAGAGAGGTTCTGAGATTCAAGAAATTGACTTTCAAATGAACTTCTGGAATGTAAGCAGGGGAATAACTGCACGCTATTAAATTCCATTTCATGTGGCACATAAGCTTACATAATCAGCTCTGCACACCTTTGCTATCCACACTGAGAAAAAAAAATCCTGAATAGAAATGTTCTTATTCTTAAAACTGGAATTACAGAAAATCCTCTACAAAGCCTGACTTTCACCATGAATGAGACCACCGCGTAAGAACAAAGCAAACCTGAGACCTTATGCCACTTTGTAACCTGGCTGTGCCACCTGTTCAGACACTGAATATACTCTAAGCCATGTTTCTATTATCAATGAGGTAGGAATAAAACCTCATAGAGCTAGTGTGAGGGTTAAATGAAAAAGTAAGTATGAGAGCGCCTTGAGAATTAAATTTTGGGGTTGATGAGATTGGGACTGTGCATTTTGTACTCAGCACCAAAAATGTAATAGATACTTGATATTATCATTTTTTAGTCTATATCATGGTTGTTTGCAGATTGCTGTCCTCTCTTTTATACTGCCAAGTTACACTGTAAGCCTGGGTAACAGTTTAATACATTTGCAAACTTTGAAGTATTTCATATACAAAGCGGACATTATAAATATCTGTTTTGATTTTAATGCTGAAATATTTCTCAGATCAGGCGTATTTTGTGTATATGTACATATTTATATAAAATCTCTCCTAAATATCATTAATCAGTGTTCACCTAAATTATACTAATCTCATACCTGAGATTTTGTTCAAAATCTTACTCTGTGTCGTGTTCTTGTTACAGGCATGCAGGTAATGGTATTCGTGTGTTCTTCTGCCTCTCTCAGAAACTAACTTGTTCAAACAACTGGCTGAAGTTCAGATCGTCTAACAAGGGTTTTATAACTGGAGGGAAGAAAGAGGAGATGCCATAGAAAAAAAATAGGCTCCCAGTATTCATTTGGGAGTGGAAAAGAGAGCAGTTCAAGTGTGATGATAATTACACAGTGCATTGCCAGGGTTAAAACGAAAACGCACGGGTCTTAGACGTTGCCATTAGATAGGAGCCTAGGGAACACTCAATGACAGGCACCCCATTTCCTTTACTCTGTCCTACATATTCCTACTAGAATCTCTGCACCTTTAGATTTTTTGGGTCTCTCAACATTCAATAAACTCAATAAAACAGCTCAAAGTACCTTCATTTGGGAAATATATCTATGGTTTAAAAATCTCATCTCAAATTGCTGCACCAAGAGGGGAAACATACTTCAATTAAGCTGAGCCAAGTGTGTTGAAATTTTTTTTTCCAGAAAGTGCTATCAAAAATGTCACAAATGATTCTACTTACCCGTCTACTTAGTGTTAAGTACAACTGAAATGTTCTGGTCTATACTGACTGGAATGACTACTGATTACTTAAACAGCGATTGGTTGCTAGGAGACAATTACCCAACTGCTAGGCTTTCTGCAACCCTGTCTGCCAGAGCTCTTGAGGACTGTCCACATATTCGTCCCAGAGCACTTTGGCAGCATCCTTCTGCACCTTCTGCTGAAAGCCTGTTAATTACGACTCTTGTAAACTTGGGTCTTTTAGCCACCTGCCTTCATAATAAATGCAGCCTACATGCTCAGACTGGAATAGCCTCATTTGGAATAACTGCTGTTCTCCCTTCAATTCGCTTTTCTGAATTCTCAAACCTTCCCCTTAGGCAACCAGAAATGGACCAGTATTAGTGACTAAAACTGAAATCGGAAATCAATGGGATGTGTAGTGAGGTCAGAAGATCATTTGAATCTACTAGGAAATTTGCTACAATGTCCTACAACTTCATGCCAAGGCCCAGAGAACACCTTCCTGGGTAGCAGAGAGGGACAGAGAGAGGAGGCCCATTTCAGCCAATCGGGAATGAGGCTGATCCAAGCCCCTGCCATATGAGGGCCTTAAAACATACCCTTTGTTTGTCCGTTGGATAAAGTGTCTTGCTTTCTACTGGACATGTCTTTCCTTCTTCTTCTTTGTTTTCCTTTATTCTGTGCATACCACTGCTTCATACTCATGGGGGAGGGAGGGAGGTCCCAGCTAAGGGCTCCTGTTTTAGGGTCATGCTACCATAGCAGACAGCCACCTGCATTTTTGTGCTTTACTAACATAGGCATAAAATGCACTGCAGAGAAGCCTTCCCTCTTGGTGAAATATTCTGGCTAAAAGGCATACACTACCTTTTCTTTTCAATTTCGGATGCACCAAAGGTTCTGAAATAAAAACCTGTTAGCTTTTGCTTCTCCCCAGCCTCGGTCCATCTTCTCCCTGGTGCTTGCTCGTTCTGTTCTCAGGCACTCTTTCTTGGGGACCAGGCCCAGCCTAAGCAGACTAGGAAGTGTGCAGCTCATCTGAGGATACCCACCCCCCACCTCCCCCCCGGCATGAGTCATGCAGGCATGAAAGGCCTCCCAGCAAAGCCCAAGGAAAGCCCCTGTGCAGATGCCTGGCATCCACGAGTTCCTAGTAAGGCCTGCTCCGCTCTCCGCAGCAACTCTTCAGTCACGCTGAAGGATCTTTCTGCTCACACTCCAGGACACAATGCTGTCCTTCCCAGGTGTCTGACTGACTGGGACCCTACTCCACCTTCTCCTTGTTCTTCTGAAATTCTCTGTACCCAGCCACCTTGCTGTGACCTCTTCTGGTCCAGTGTTAGGAAGATCTACTAAGATGTCCTCTGCAGGAGTAAGAGGTCCCACCCAGATGTGACTGGGGCTTACAGCGTAACGTTCACTACCTGACCACATCAGCACGGAGGACCAGAAACCCTCAAGTTTCACTAGTATTCTCACTAGTATCACAAATGCTTCGCTCATGTTTCAGAAGCTTCTCTGGTCCTCTCTGTATCGGTGCCTTCCACCAACCTGTTTTGCCTTCCCAGCCCCATTTCGAAGTCTACCATGGTCATGACACACAGTCAAAACTCCTCTCTGGGGTTCTAGCTAGCTGCTCAATTACAGTTATTTACAAATGTCTGCACTTCAAAAGGCTCCATCTACTTCAGGGCAGTCCACTTCTGATAATAACCATTTGATATATATATTTAAAAGCCAGATAAACTAAAATGGCTTGAGAAACAAATCCCGTGAGGGGACAGTACAAGTTAGGAAGCTCTCCTAGTACTATTTTCTCCCAGTGACCCATCTGGACTAAGCACAAGTGGTACTAATAATATACAGAACTCCTTCCATCCATGGAGATCCAGTCTTGAACACACACCAGGGTATGAGCTGCCACGCATTCACACACATAACGACGGGCACCTAGACACACGTGGACACGCACACACCACGCTGGTGGGCAGGCTCCATCAACAGCCTAGAACTAAGATGCCTATCACATCATGGGGTGGCAGATGACTCAGGGACCGTGCACAAGGACGTGATTTTTTTACTCTTTTAGCATCTTGGAGAGCACATGTTACCTGCTGTCTTTGGTAAGCAGAGAAAGTTCTTTCCAAGTCTTCAAGATCTAGAATTTTGAAGACTTTTGTATCATCAATTTCAGTCCATACTGTTCCTTCCAGTTTATTCTGCAAACAACAATAAGTGCTAGAGTTTACAGTTATATACAAAAAGAACAGACGTGGTTATTTATTTTTTTTCCTCAAAGTGCTGCTGTCCCCAGTTTTTCATTCTACCAGATGCTCAAAGTGCGCTGGCTTCAAACAACATGTCATTTATCTCAGCTTTCTCATGTAAATATCTGAGCTAGTGAGAACCTGAGTCCATACCAGAAAATGGAATCATTTAACAGCCAGGGCTGTTTCCCTTGTCAGTGACAACATAGTGAGCTGCTAATGCTCTCCATTAGAGGGAAAATGAGAACAAATGGCTTACCTCGGGCAGCTTAGACCAGTTGAAGGATTTCAGGGCATTGGTGGGCTGGGGAATGTTTTTCTTCTTGAGCGCCAGACCCAGTGGAGCTCCGGGAGGCGGCATGATGCCCCCTAAGGGAGGCGGCCCTGGGGGAGGAGGAGGGCCGCCTGGAGGAAGGGGAGGAGGCGGAGGAGGAAGCATTCCACCTGGCAGGGGTGGAGGTGGTGGCGGCGGAAGGAGGGACCCCGGTACAGAGGAAGGAAAGGGCCCCCCTGGGGCTCCAGGGGAGGGTCCACCTGGGATTGAAGCACAGACAGCTCTCTGAAAAGGTAAAAAAAAAAATAGGACAAGAGAAGGTCAGTGGAAGAAGTCAAGTCTTCGGATGATTCTGAGAGTCTGAAACTTTGCCTAAAATATATGTTATAGAGAAATTCACATTTCTGAGAAGATAAAGGGGCAGTAAATCAAATGGACTTTAGGGTCTTCATGGACGACTGAATCCGCCCTTTGTATTTGGCACCTCAGTGCTTACTTGTAAAGCACTCATTCATTCACATTATCTCTCACTTCTTGTAACACCATGGTCTGGCTTTCACAAAACCAGTTTTCATTTTCAGAAGTCAATGTGACTGGCTTTGCTCTGACGGGAGGATCTGTATTAAACACGCACACCCCGACACGGCCTCCGCTGCCTAGCCCACATGATAGTGGAGGGAGTGACTCTTACAACCGCTGTGATAAATCATGAGGCTTTATTCTCCCAGGCAGAAGCCGTCTGCCAAGGTGAGGGGCTCCAGGGAGAGTGAGGCCTCGGCAGCTGCCCAGGAACGGAAGACCCGGCCCGTGGCCCCGGCCCTCACCCTGCTGAGCTCGTGGAGCTGTGCCGTGAGATCCGCCACCTGCTGCTTGACTTGCTTATGCTCGCTGGTCTCCTTTTCGAGTTTCTCCTTCATTTTATTTAAGGTCTGCATCATCTCTTCCTTCTCTTGGGTTTTGGCGTCACATTCGCGCTCCTTCTTTTCCAGTTTCTGTTGTAACTCATTGTGCTCTACACAAGAAAACAACGGGACATGAAAACAGGGGACTCTTCCAAGCTGAAGCGCTTTCTCTAAACAGAAAATTGGCTGAGGATGATTGTGAGGCTCTTTATTCGGTAAATATTATTCCTCCGCTCCCTCAAAGGGAGCGACTTGCGGGCTCGGTGGTGTTCGTGCTTGGAGGGGTCCTTAGATGAACAATGTTATTAGCTACATTTTGTAAAATACAGAAGAGACCCTGAAGTCACAGTGCAGAAGATGGACACAAGTGTGAGCACCTATTTGTGGGGAGAATGGTGCCTGTGGTATTTACTTCAGGATCCTGTCATAAAAATGGCCCTTTACCCACTCTAGGGAAAACGAGTATTAAAAGGGCCTCTTTTCACAAATTAGAAATGAGAACCAGAGAAGCCATTGTTTATTAGCTAGGTTGCTGGCTCGCGTCCAACGAGCACAGGGCTGAAAGGGAGGATCTTGCTCTGTGAGATGCTGATGCCAGACCGCATCTGTCCCAACACGGACGGAGTCCCCTCTCCCATTCTCCTCTCAGAAGGCTACTTGGACTTGAAGTATTTCATGCTTCTGACAAATAATTCTTAAAACTTGTGAAAGCAAATGTTATCATCTTAGCATTAAAAACCCTAAGGGCAGAGCACAAGAATCATCATAATCTGGGGAGAAAAATATTAGCTCTCCACTGTAGTTTTACTGATTTTCCCAATCCTGCCCTAATGGAACAAGGCATCCAATTTAGCCTAATGCTTATTTACATTGCCAATATGCCTGCTGATTGCAGCCCTCACAGGAGTGAGGGGCTTTGAGAAAGAGGACTAATGAAGTTTAGGCTGCAGATTTTTATTTCAAATACTTGGCCCCAATTCTTACTCTTTTTATTTAGTAAACCCACTAGAGATATAATCTACTGGGGCAGAGCTACAAAGAATTGGTCTCTCTTTCTGAATCTGATAACACATTTAAATTTTTGCTTTCTCCATCTCTTACTTTGAATCCCCCCAAATCAGTTCACAGAGAAGAGTTCAAGCCACTAAAAGCCTTGAGGTTAGGATAACGACCAACCCACTTCTACCACTCTGCAAATGCGTCCCTGACTTCTTCAGAGATGTGTCCAAAAATGACCTCACTGCACCCCATTTTCCTTCTTCTATCTCCACTTCATTCCTCTTCCACAATTGTAAGGCTCGCCCCTTATCACTGGTCATGAAGCTCTGACAAATCCAGCTGTGCCTCAGAACCACCTGAGAGATTTTAACATTCTGGGAGTCTGTTCTATGGGTCAGGAGGACAGGGCTTAGGAATTTGTTTTCAAATGCCCCTTAGATGATTCTGATGTAACACCAGGTCTGTGAAGCTGCTGCCGAAAGGATTCTCTCCACAGTGGACATCCATTTATCTCCACCTTTCAGGTCCAAAGAACTTCCCATCTCCTCACAGCCTCCACCCTCTGATTCATCAACGTGTGACCTCTTTAATAGAGCCTTGCTACTTGAAGCTTTCGGAAAAGAATTAATTTTATCTACAGTATCTCCTTTCTTATACACCCCCGTGACCTCACTGACCTTGGCCATTATCTCTAGTACCACCTCAGCCGCCTAAATCCTACCCCAGTCCCTAACATTTACTGTGCAACCGTATGTGCCAGGCACTATGGTAGAGTCTTTACATTAGTTTTGTCATTTAATCTCTGCAAGAACCCTGTGAGTTGGGTGTAATCTGCATCTTACAGAGGAGGAGCGTGGAGAAGAGGACATGACTGCCTACACAGGGAGTCACCTGTGTAGTGCTCCCAGAGCCCAGGACAGTGCCTGACACACACAGGCATTAGACAAGCATCCACTGAACAAATGACTGAATGACTCCAAAGCTCCCATCCTATGAACTGTCCTCAGTTTATACCCCTGAATCCCCATGCTCTAGAGTGTACCCCTAAAGTACTACCCGACCATTTTCTCTTCGTTATAATCTCTCTTTACCCCAACCTTTTAGTCAGTGTTTCTCTTCCTTCTATAGCAGTTTCTAGAACCTATTAATAAAAAGGTATGTGGCAACCTCACTTATGTGAGAGCACTCTGAATTCATGTGGGGAACCTGTAACATAAGCGTACTTCACATTTGGTATTTTCTGCTATCAGTGGTGGCCCTGCTTTTCTGCTCAACAGAAAAGGACAAATGTGATGAGGGAAAAGGAAATACTTTGGCATCTCTTGAACCCTCTTTTCAACACACTAAATATCGGGGTGAGTGCTATTGTGTTTCATTGGCTGTGGCTAAATAACTTGGACAAGGAAAAGGAAGTCAATTAACCAGCATAGTGAAAGAGCAGAGGCCAGGAATAGGACTGTTTTTACAAAACGGCGAACTTTAGTTGCTAGTATTTTGAAGGAAGTGGGGCAACTTATGTCCATTCTCTGAGTGGTTGGCACAGTAATGGGCACAAATGACCCTCCCGGCATTTGATGCTGAGAGTTAATACCAAAGGCATATTCAAATACTCACCAAGAGCTGGTCTATGAATATCTCATAATGTATATATCTACAATGGTCAGTGATTTTCTACATGATTTTTCTTTTTATAACTGGTGCCAAATTAAGGTCATGTGGTGAATGGGGCTGCTGAAACCAAGCGGCCTGGGTTCTAAAATTCTGGGTCATCCCTGGTTTTCTTTATTACATTTCTTAAAACCTAGTGTGACTTAACAGTTATGGGGTGGGGGGAGGTCTGGAAGGAGTAGTAGTTAGGAAAATTTGAATCAATGTATACCAAACAGCAAATGCTACAATCTCTTCTCAAAAAATTTACATAATTATAATAAAAGGATAAAATATTTGGCAATCAGCGTGACAACTAAAATAGCTCGATTCAAGAGAAAACAGGGCAAAAATACCCTAAAGACATAGAAAAGGAAAGACTGTTTGATGCACTAAAGACAGTAAGAAGTATCAGCGCAAATTTCTAAAATATACAGAGAGCAGAGTTGCCCAATAACCAGTAATACAGCCTCTTTTCTTGTCGGGGCCTCATTATTTACCTTTTCTCATCTTTTCTGCTTGTTCTTTCCACTGTTTAACTTCATTTTCATTAACCAACCTGTATAATAGTTAAAGGAGTATTCATTACAAAAAACGTAAAAGGCCCACTGGCAAAATGCATGCTCTCTAGGTACAAAAATAGTCCACTGCACAGAAAACCCTCGGTATGCTTGAAACCCATTTAAACCCGGATGTTACTCAGATATATTACATATGTATATATAGGAACTCATATTTGACATCTAGAACATTTCAGTTCTCCCAGCTATTTTAAAGTAGGATAAAAATAAATGTCTTACATGGTGACTATTATCTCATAGACCAAAAAATAAGACACTTACATTCGTACGACATTCTTAATGTTAAAGTTTTCCAAAGGTGTGGTGTCGGGGTCCTGTCCTTTGTCATTCTGAATAACTATTTGCTGTATAATTCTATCTAGTAGTAGCCAGTACTGAACGGTGTTGCCACTTCTCTTGTCTAAAAAAGAAAAGAATGGTGGAAAAATACTTCAAGTTGTTTCTAAACTAGGATGAATATTTTTCAATAGTGGTCACCCTCCAGAGCCACAGAACCAGACATGTTTACAACATCTGCACAAACACTTCCAAAGTTTCTGGAATTCTGACATGCAATGATCACTTACGTGATTGAGAGGCACTTTCTACCCCTTTCGAAATGTGTTGCAAGGCATATATTTATTTTTAAAATCAAAGTAGGTTATAATTCAATTCAGTTTTGGAATGTCACAATACCCCTTGAGCTGTGTGGAGACACTTTGGACTGTCACAAAACTAAGGTTTGGAATCCCTGGTGTGCACCCAACCTAATCAGCACTGCTCAGAAGGCAAAGCCCTTTGGATGACATCCAAACATTCAAAAACACACATGTAAGTCACAAGCACACTCACAAGGCATTTGGAGGCAGTGGTGCAGGATGGACATGAAGTGAGGGTAAGCTTCACTATGGGTCAGCCTCTTCCTGGTCAGCTCAAACATCTGAGTCGCACTTTTTGTGTCTATGTGAACCTATTCCATAAGAAAAAGAAATCTAAGTCAAATACCCAAAATCCTCAATACCTGCAATGCAAGGTAAGCAAATCCAAAGGAAACAAAGCTAATCCTGCCACTTAGATAGCAGGTTATACCTAGTCCATGCCAACTCGACACTCGTTACAACAGGGAAATTCCATGAGTTGATGAGTTAAACCCGAATAACTGTGATGATACCTACCAGTTCAAATCTTTTGGCAAATTCTAGTTCATCTTCATTTCGGAGCATTTCAAAAAAATCTAAATGCCTGAAATCCAATAAAAGAGAAGCTATTAAAAGTAGAACATCTTATAAACACAAGCACGTGGGAATCAGGACATTAATACTAAGGCCTTTCTTGTATATTCAGAGATTTTTCTAAAAGAAATAAGACGACAAAATTTGAATGCCTTTGCTTAACTATGTTCTAAGGAAAAAGACATACTCTGACTGAAATGAGATCACAATAAGAGACAAACTTAAAAGCCTGGATGCCTAGTACATAGCACACAATTAATAAATATTTGTCAAATTCAAAAACAATCAAGTCCAGATTCTGCTCACAGACTCCCTTTATGGAAAAAACAAGCCCCTATATCTACATTTGCCTGACTGATGAACTAAGGCCACAAAAGAAATATTCATGCCATTCACTTATTCATTCAAGTATTTATTGAACCCCTACTACGTATTCTAGACACGGGATGGTAAGTTCTATGAAGACAAATACATCAGCGTAAAGGGAAAAGAGAATGATGGGAGGTGAGGTGAGTTGTGTACACACACTGGCTGGAAAAGTTCTCTATGAAGGGAAGACGGGAATAAGCAATTTGGACATCTGTGGGAAGATCTTTTAATGCTAAGAAAATAGCAAGTGCAAAGGCCCTGAGGCAAGAGTATTTTGACATGTTCACAGACCGCCAAGGAGAAGAGCATGTCAGAGTGCATGAATGAGGGAGAAGAGCGGTACAAGGAAAGATCTGAAAGCTAGTGGATATCTTAGAAATAGTAAAATGATTATAAGCAAGAGCAAATGAATAAGAATGAAAATTCACATTCACAGAATGCCTATCAAAGGTGCCAAGTGATTCCATGTTTTATAGTCAATCTTCAAATAACAGCCCATAAAAGAAAGTGGTCGTCATTATCATCATTGTTATCATTATTTCTTGGGGGAAAAAAAAAACAGTAAGATTCAGAAAAATTGACTAACTTGACCAGAATACATAGCAAGTTAAGAGGTAGGACAAGGACGTCGATTCAGTCTGATGCCACAACCCGCATCAAGTTCTCTGTACAATGTGCTGCTCCTTTCACCGACAAAGTCTTAATATAAAAGCACCATTTGCTGAACTAATAATATTCAGGGGCCAGCTCCTTATGGTACAGAAAGGTCACATGCAATTCACAGGCACTACGTACACGGAGAAAGCATGAACTATCTCAGATGACAACAGTCTGACTTACCTATCTAATGTTGAATTTTCATGTTCCCTTAATTTATCTATTACAGGCTGAATTCCTAACATCAGAAATTCATAGCGAAGATGAAGTCTAAAGTCCAAACTTTCCTGAAAGTGAAAGGGTGATAAAATACATATTTATGCTTTTTGGACTACATAGAAGTCTTCTTTAAAAAGATTATTCTTTAATGATACATGTTTTCAAGAGTAGTACAGAAGGTTCTTACCACTCCTGCGCCTTGGCTTAGCACTGCATTGATGAAGGACATGATGGCAGTCTTGAGACTCACTTCATCTCGATACCGCCCTGTGCTTTTATCCAAGTCATTAATTAACGTCTACCAAGGATACAAACATAAAAACAAAGGACTGAATCATCACTAATCTTATACTCATTTTATTAATTTTTATACTCAGAAGTAAACTTTTTAAATCTTATGTTTAGTCAGAACTACATGGATCCATAGAAAGCCACCTTTTATTTCTCTTAAAATTACTTCAAAAAATTCTACTTTCAAAATTCCTACATCACCTATGTTCATTTATACATGTATATAAAGTACAAAAGACTGTGCTTTATTGACCTGGCTTGCTTTTTATATTTGGGTATAAATATGGTGACATAATCTCACTGTTCATACTGATACTAAATCAAGAATGGTAACCTGTAAAATTTTCAGGGAACACTGCATTTAGTGGACTCAAAAGATATGTGCTCTATCATGTGCAGGAAGCAGGGCCACATTTTCAAGTTCAGTAAATCTAAAATCCCAGGTTGATCAACTATGGAAAGCATATTTTATTCTGGTACTAAAACCCAAGAGGAAGGAAATACTTGAAGAGTCATCACCACAGAGGGAAATCTCAAGTTATGTTCCCCCTTTGGGGCCAGGAAAGCACCTGTCAGAAGGGGTAGATGAGAAAGTGAAGAGCGAGCGTGCCCACCTGAAATCGGGTTCTTTCGCTGGCGTACTTCTGGTAGTGCAGCATGGCCTGTAGAACCTTCTTGTGGCCCCCAGGAACCAGACACACGGCGCCCAAGATTTCCAGTACGGCCACCTTCGTTTTAATGTTCTCTGTGCTCAGACTCTGAGCAATCACATTAATACTCTCAGAGTGAGCTAGGACGTGAGCCCGACCTTGAGAGTTGTTCATTAGTGCCTTTATACAGCCAATGAGAGAGGTATGTATTCGAGACTCTGAGGTCTCGTAGTCCATGGTCTTTAGAAAGTTGAGAATACATGACAGGCCATCCAAGTCAATGAATCTGGTTACAAACCTGGTAGGAGAAGAAGGTTAAAATAGATCAGACTTAGGTCTCTTTGGAATTCTCTAACAGCCCTTAATGGATAAGTTTTGCAGGAGCAGGAGAAAGGAAGATGTATTTCCTGAAGTACCAAAGACCTACGTGGATGAAGTCTTCTTAATTCCTGACCTCTTCCTCGGCACAAACCCAATGGTCAGGTCTACCAGAAATGTGAAATTATCTCTATGAGATAAACAAATCTCAACCAATACAAAGAACCAATGAACAGATCACACAACCGCAGTAAATCAGGAACAAGAAGACACACAGAATATGTGTCTTAAGCTAAAGTCATCTGCTGATCCTATGTTATTATAGCATCCAGCCCCTAAGCACCTTTATGTTGACCACTGACCTATATCAATGAAAGTCAAAGAGCATCCTTAAGCTAAATTGCTAAAACAAAACAAAAGCAAGCCTTTGTTACTGCATGTTAATTGATATCTATGGCACTTTTTTACTGTAAAGTTGATCAATGAGAATAATTCATGATGCATATATACGTGTGAAGCTCTGAGTATTTCAGAAGTAACATAACTTGTTTATATTACTACTCCAGAAACTTCCAGACTTACTTAGTCTTGGATACATCTGAGAATGCAAAACACACACAAATAGGGAAATACTGATGTAGTTAGGGCTGGCTAAAAAATCTCTGTCATACAACTGTATAGAATTTTTGATAAATCAATAGATTTTTCTTAGTTAGCATTTTATAGTCAAATAAAAAAAAGGAAATCTTTATTTTCCAGCCATTTCATGCAGTCACACAATGCAGATATAGCCCAGCTGGTTAAATCAGTTGGCTTCATTCATAGCTCCTGTGTTAATGAAATGTACCTGTAAGCACCCCAACATCCCATCAAACCTTAAAGACTAATGAAAGGAAAATGAAGGTGTGGGAGACACACAGTGGAGAGTGACTGCCCATCTTTTTTAAGTAACAGCTTTATTGAGATATAACTCATATGTCATAAAATTCATACTTTCAAATGTACAATTCAGTGATATTCACAGAGCTGTGCAACCACCGACATCATCTGATTTCAGAACACTCTAGTCATCCCCAAAAGACCATTTCCCCCACCCCAACCCTAAGCAACCACTAATCTTTCTGTCTGTATGGATTGGTCTTTTCTGGACATTTTATATAAATGGGATCATGCAATATGTTGTCTTTTTTTATCTGGCTTCTTTCGCTTTGCATAAATATTTTCAAGGCTCATCATGTTGTAGCATGTATCAATAGTCTATTCCTTTTTAGGGCCGAATAATAATTCATTGTATGGATATATCACATTCTATTTATCCATTCATTCGCTGATAGAATTTGGGTTGTTTCCACTTTTTGGTCATTATGAATACTGTTAACATGAACGTTCCTGTTCCCTCGGCTATATATCGAGAAGAATTGACAGATGATAGGGCAACACTGTGTTTAACATTCTGAGGAACTGTCCAACTGTTTTCCGAAGCGGTTGCACCATTTTACATTCCCACCAGCAATGTGCAAGGGTTGCAATTTCTCCACATCAGCAACAACACTTGCTAGTCTCTGTCTTTTTAAAATTTAGCCATTTTAATAGCTGTCTGCATATCTTTTAATAGAAGAAAATCAATTTATTGAATGTTCTATGATTTAAGTATTTCATCCATGGTTCAAGTGAATGCTTTTAATTTAAGACTTCCTTGAAAGTTTAGCTATTGCAGAAAAAAGAAGAAAGTAGGGTAGGAAAGAAGGAAGAAAGAAAGGATAGAAAAAAAAGAGAGAGAGAAAGAGAGAGAGAAAGTAATACATGCTACCCAGGAAAGAATTACCTCATTGGTTTTGTCCTTAGTGCTGTCTTCAAACTCTCTATAGTTTTACTTCTCTCTTCTTCCTCTTCCTTCTCCAAAGCCAGGAGAGATTTTCTCTATGCAAAGAAAACTGAAGTTACCTCTTAATTCTATGATTTAATTAGGGTACAAGCAAGACAAGTCCACAGATTACATGCTATTATCACTTTTAATACAAATAAGCAATCAAAAATCTATGACTACAATTATTATAAAACCAAAATACAGAGCAAAAGTACTAAGAATCCCAGATTTGTTATCTCTACTGAAAGTTCTTTCAAAATTTAGATACGGCTTTAAGAAATGTTTAGAAATCTTCAGTAGAGATTAACTTGTCCAGCTATAGTTGTATAACTACTCTATAACTACACTCTGATGAAGATATTACTATTTATATTTGATAGAAAGAGGATTGGATCTGCAGTTAAACACAGCATTCTGGCAACTAAAGTTAATAACATTATCACACTATCACACCAAGGCAGTTTGTGTAATCCTTAAGCAGAAAAGTAGAATCTTTTACACTTTGTGTTACATCAAATTATTTAACAAGAACAATCAAATCAGACGTGATACTAAGATGGACAATTCCTTCAGAGTAAATACTTAAGTTTTAGAAATGATTCAACATCGTTTGGAAATTAGGCTGTGGAGTGTGTGTGTGAGGGATGGGGTGGTGCTTACACCCTCCCTACCCAGGGATCTGTTAGGCAGCGCTTCCCGAACTTTAATGTGGGCACGAATCTCCTGGGGATCTTGTTAAAATGAGGGTTCTGATTTGGCAAGTCTGGAGTAAAGACCACGATGTTGCATTTCTGACTAGTTTCCACGCAGTGCTCATGCTACAGGTCTACGGGCCGTACTCTGAAAAAGAACGCTCTAAGAAAGCAGATCTCAGCTGACATTACAGTCATGGATGTTAGTATGGTTTACATTTGTGAAAAAGTCTTTTCCATTCATTTGAGCCCATGATCACCTAGTTGCACTGAAAGTATCCTCAAGTCTTAATGGCCTCAGGGGCCTCCACCCACAGAACCACTGGTCCCTTGCCATCATCCTATTCTGAACGCGTGCTATTCTCATCTCAGTCTCCTTACCTGCTACCAATTCTGATAAAATGCATGGCTGGAAAAAAGACTGGGGTATTGGGGAAAAAGAAAAAAAAAAGTTTGGTTCTTATCCCTGTGTCTCAATGATCCAGTCTCCCCCTTTCTTTCAGGACCGTAAATCATCAAAGGGTGACTTTACTTCATCTTTTCAAGTTCATAGTATCAGTATTAAGTAACTACATGTTAACTAAAACCTAAATTTGACTTCACAATTAGGAAGGTTAAAGCACCAAACAAAGAAATATATCAGTATCATTTAAGGCAACTGAAATAAAAATCGGTAAAGTCTTATTTTTCAAATGTGTTATTGTTTCTGCTGACACAGTCCTCTTGTTGGTGATGCGCCTGGACAGCTGTGACCAGAGGACAGTAGGGGAAGAAGCTGTGTGCAGAAATAAATTTCTTCACGGCTCTGTGAGACCCATTCCCTGGAAAATTCAGCCCAAATCCAGCCAAGTATGTTGAATCTCCTATGGCACAGCTGAACTCAGTCAGACTCTGAAGCATTCTCTTTGAATCTGCAGCTCAGAACCAAGCCATTCACAAACATCACTGCTTGTTCCTAAGCTTAATCCCACAAAACTATACGCCAATTAAAGACACACATTTCTTATTCAGGCTCACTAAGGCCAAAGAAGGATGTACGTATTTATTCTTTTAACAACGTTGGGGAGGGTGGACCATCTGAATAAAGACGGACTACATTAAGTCTTTCGCTAGTGGAGCTGGGAGAGTTACGGAAAGTCAAGAAAATTGAATTAGAATTTCCTTTCCCAGTGTAAGGACATTACCTTCCTTTCAAAATAGAGGCAACACACTCTTATGTATGTGATACAATTAGATTTGAATCAAAGATTGTGTTTGTTTTACTGAGAAAACTGAGGATATGCAGATGAACGTGATATTCTAATGTGACTTTTCAAAATAAAAATAATTATATGAAGTTTAAAGTTTTCAAGCTTTACATTCAGGAAGAAGCCTTGATTTGCAGCTTTTGCAGAAAAAGGAGACACGCCTATCTTTCTAAAGATAGCTGCTAGGCCAACCATCCAGTATGCACCTCGGCATATATAGGCCAGGCTTGCGGTGGCCTCCTTGGGCGCTCTATGCACTTAGCAAATACCCGCTCACCTGAGACGCGGGCCAAGGACAAAGTGTCTCCTGGCAGAGCATCTTCTGATAAAAGCTACTAAGGTGCACACTGGACATGCAGGTCTGAGAGAGAGAGAGAGAGAGAGAGAGAGAGAGAGAAAGTGGGCACAGAAATCACTCCTGTCTGGGAGTCTGGAGCTAAGCTCCTATTTGAAACATTTCACTGGTGTGAAATCAATAAGCCAGTCAGCTAAGCACACTGAACTTCCCCTTACATTCTTCTTCCTCCCTGAGAGCACACGGAGAAGCCACATGCAAAGGAAGCCCAGGTCCTTCTCGAACCCGTTGGGCTGTACTTTTTTATTATACTGTTTTTTACTCTTTAAAAGCTAACAGATCACTCCGGGGTCCTTTAACGAACAAAGCATTCTTGTTAAGCAGCTTAGTAAAGTAACTGAACTTGTTCCACTAATGGCTTCACAGACCACTGAGTGCCGCAGTTCTCAACCTGGACTGCGCATCAGACTCTGGAGGCAGTAAAGAAAAGAGAGGCCTGCCCCACCTCAGGAAAGTCGGGAGTTGGGGGTGGGATGACCAGGCCTCTTTCACTTGCCAAAGGGTTTTAAAAACTGAGTGAGAGACAAATTAGAATGGAATCTTTGAGCTCAGACTGATAGGTTTAAATTCCAGCTCTACTGCTCCTAATTAGATGACCTTGGGCAAGGTAACCTTTCTCCAAGTCCCAGACTCCTTATCTATGAACAGCACTTCTAGCACGGGGTGCTGGGAAGGATTTAAAACAACACGTAAAGTGCCTGTTACACTGCCTGTCACATGCTCCACGCTCAGGAGCAGTGGTGGCTCATGATGCTGAACACAAAGGACGAGAACAATGTGGACAGACGCCCCTCGACAGATCCCTGAGCTAGAGAGCGCAAGCTGACCTGCCGGCCAGGAAAGGATGTGGAGGAACTGTAGGTCTTTCCAGTCCCTGGAGACAATGTCCCGGGCTCTGTGCTGTGTGACACGGGGAAACCTCCAAGGCAGTGAGCAGAGAGATCAGCCCAAACAACAGGACAGGGTAACCGATTTGGTGAGAACAACAAAAAATTCAGCATAGGTTTTTGGTCTCATCAGACCTCCTTGTTCTTTACACATGCAGGAGTTCTGAGGTCTCCTTAACTCTGGAGTTGTTACTGCATTTCACCGTTAACCCCAGAAAGAGGCCAGCTCTGTCCTTAAAGGAGCATTGGAAGCTTTGTTAGGTGCTAAACACAGAGAATAGCTGAGTGACTGACAATTTAATTGCCTTGAGATACTCCTGGAAAGGATTTCGGATGAGGAAGCAAATATAATTAAAATGTAGATGACTCATGAATGCAGCACGGGGGTGTCCAAGATGCTGGCCGAAGGAGAAAGGAGACTCGTAAAGAAGTGCCTCACACTGGCACATTGCAGACCGTCCTGTGCAGGAAATGAGCCAGGCTGACTCTATACAAGGCAGGGGTTAAGTCACTAAAGGACAAATTAACCTAACTGCTCCCAAAATTTGATGAAAAGAAAATGCCATAGTATTTAGCACTTCTCCATTTATAGAAGTGAATTCATTAACGAAGAGGCAACTTCCCTTGTAACATCAAACAATGCTGACTTAATTAGAAAGAGAGATGGCCTGCCCCGCAGCTTTTTTTCCCCCTAACAGCCAGGAACAAGAATTGAGAACTTAACCTTCACACGCAGGAAATGTAAATGGCTCTAAGTTATTATTGCTTAGGCTGTCCATAGAAAAATCCCTGATGGTCGTCACAAGCCCCACACTTTGCTAACGTATTCATACAAATGCTGAGATCACCCTTTTCTCATCTTTGCCATTGTGTAGGATGCCTTGTACAAGGAGGCTTTGGATGCTATTTTCTGCGGTGCTTTTAGACTAGAAATCCCCAGGGCAAAAGCTTATGCACTTTCTTCTATAATTTATACAGTCCTGTCCACATTTACTAGGCTGTTTATTATTCATTGTGGAACAGCAGAAGAAGCATCTTCAAAGAAAAAGCTAGAAAAGAGGAAGTTACTAAAAGCCAACGTTTCTGAAAGTTTAGTAAAAGTGTGAGTGACTCACATACTCTAATCAATTTTTAACTTTTGCAGCAGCAGCAAAATACTAGACAATGTTTTTTAAAAAAATGTTTGCCTTAAGTGTTAAGCAGCTAATTCACCAAAAAGGACCTGGGGAAGGAAGAAGAGGAAGAGGTAGAGAAAAGTATTTATTATGGAAGCTACCATCTTGCTTGGGTATTATAAACTCAAAGTTGAATCTAACAGAGTGATCTTAAAATAATGAGCGTACCCACAGAGGCAAAGACTGCTGCACCAGGGGCAATCGCCAATTTTTATCTACATGAATAGGACTTTAGTTACTAAGGCTCAAAGGCTGATGACTTGTTTTCCACTGCATATTTTAGCTGGATCAATAGGTGCCCGTCAAGGTGCTCAGAATGCTGACATTCACAGAAACCCATGTGATCACAATGCATATTTTAGGCACTGAAAATACATTTTAAGCAATTACGTAAGCAAAGATTTCCCAAGGACATCTCAGCATAACTATTATGTCTTTTATTTACCACTTATTCCATAAACTCCCTTTGTTATTTATAGGAGTAAAAGAGCACCTGGCTGCCCTGTAAAATCAAGAATCCAGGAACTAAGCAAGTCCTAGGTGAAAAGGAGAATGGGAGGCTAACAGTGAAGGAATAGTTTCATTGTATTATTTCAAAATAGTATTAACTTGTAGAACGGTACTGCCATAACAACGCTCCAAATGACTGGTAAGAGCAATTGCAAGTTAAAGCTGAACATAAGCCAGATTTAAGATTACATTTCCTCTTATAACATTAAACTCATGTATATTTTAGTGTGTGCTGATTTTATGTAAGACATACTGGAAAAAATCATTTTGCCAAGTAGAGTGTTTGGATTGGAGTTTGAAAGATAATGACGTTTGGTAGTTCTTCCTCAAGTGAACTGATTCTGCAGTTGTGTGCTAAATTTGCATTTTAAGCTGTGTGCCACTGAACAGAAAGTATACCTACAGCAGCCATGGAATTCAGCTGATCAATGTAGAATTCAGGCCAGCTTGTTGCTCCTTTGTTTTCTTCCTGGTCCTAAACAGAAAGCAAAAAAGAGTAATATACCACCAGATACATACACACAATGGCCATAAGCACATCCGACTTTCAGAGCATCTAGACAATGGCCTATATAAGCCATCAGAAGACAGTGAGATAGAAGATATTTGTCTTCAAATGTTGGCCCTATCATCAGACCGTTCACTTACCTAGGGACAAGACAGTGCTATAGAGTTAGGTGTGACAAAGGGGACATTTTCTGAACCATGGATCAAAGGGAATCTATTATTTTATCATTTTTTAATTTATAGTTTTAAAAAACTGAAGAACAGGGGCGCCTGGGTGGCACAGCGGTTCAGCGTCTGCCTTCGGCTCAGGGCGTGATCCCAGCATTTTGGGATCGAGCCCCACATCAGGCTCCTCCGCTATGAGCCTGCTTCTTCCTCTCCCACTCCCCCTGCTTGTGTTCCCTCTCTCGCTGGCTGTCTCTCTCTCTGTCAAATAAATAAATAAAATCTTTAAAAAAAAAAAAACAAAACTGAAGAACAATGGACATAAAATATTGTATTAGTTTCAGGGGTACAACATGTGATGTGATATTTATATATAATACAAAATGGCAACCACAATAAATCTAGTTACCATCTGTCACCATAAAAGTTGATACTACACTAGGGGCACCTGGGCGGCTCAGTTGGTTAAGCCTCCAACTCTTGATTCAGCTCAGGTCATGAGATCAAGCCCCGCATCAGGCTCTGCCCTGGGCATGAAGCCTGCTTAAGATTCTCTCTCTCCCTCTGCCCCTCCACCCCCACCTCCACCCCAGCTGGCCACTCACTCTCGTTCTCTCTAAAAAAAAAAAAAAAAAAAAAAAAAAGTCGTTGTAGTATTATTGACTATAAAGGGGAATTTAAATGGGAACTTAGCCACACCGTGGTATAATCTTGTTTTCCTTGGGGGCACAACAATATTGGGAAGGGCACAGTGTTTGTTGTGAGGACAAAGGATCTCCAGGCCCTGTGTTGCACTGAGGGCAGCATCGCTCAACTATATGTTTGGATGAAATCCACAAAAGAAGGAAAATTGTCTTAAAAAATGACCACAGGATTTGGCCAGTTGTTAATTAGACTATTTTAGTTAGTTTATTCAAACTCCAAAAGACAGTAAAAATATTGAAGGGTTTCATTTGATGTAACCAAAACTAGGTACTGCTTCAGATGAAAAGGTAGAATAAAGCCTGACACCGGATGGAAGGCAGTGAAACGAACACACTACTTACAGGCCTAGCCCTTGTGCTGTGACAGACTGCAGATTTGAGAAATGCATCTGAGCTGACGGGAACTGGAACCCCAGGAATTCAGGAATCCCTTCCTAAACCGCTCTGGCCAGTCTTACAAAACAGGGTGACCTGGAGCCAGCACCAGGGCCCTCAGGGCTTCTGTGGATAACAGCCCCCAGCCTGAACCCTCATCTTCCCCCCAAACCAGCAGGCTGCAGCTTCTGCTCCGTGTGAACACCGAGTCCCTCAGAAGATGGCATTGTAGTTGGAGCTTTCCAGGCATGTTTGCACACCTATGTGGCTAGGAGTCATTTGTGTGATCAAATAGACTCGAAGAGGAAAACTTCGGTATTCTCTAGTTTCACATTCAGAGAGCACTTCAGTACAACTGATACCCCCTGTCCCCTTGGAAAAGATGCTGGGCTGGTACACGTAGCTGCTATGAGACAATGAAGTAGTTACTACCTATTTACAGATGTCAGAATCCTAATCTTTGGGATAGCAGTTTCAAGGTGGGGCTTTTAACTTCAGCCCTATTTTACCTCAAAAACACTTTTTCTAAGCAAATCTTCTAGGCAGGTCTAATGCAGTGAGATAAAAAAGACGTAATTTCAAAACTATTCGTTAAGTAGTCACAAAAAGCAGGCAAACTAATGAGTGCTTATGGTGCCTTAAAAGCCGTCAGTACCAGGTATCTGAACTCCAGCAGCTGCACGAATTTCATCGGGAGACTGAACGAGCCAGATGATGGGGACAACGGCTACAGCAGCTGCTTTGAAGTTGGACTGCATTACACTTGCATGGTTTTAAAAAGCTTAGGAAACCTGATGAGTTTTTACAACAGTCCTTGGTTATTATTTAACATGTTAATAAAGTAGCTACAATGGCCGTGGAAATGCTGAACCCTTCTCTCCTCCTAAAATGGAGTATTCAAGTTAGCAAAACCCTGCTGTTACTGATGTATTCAGCAAGCCAAAACCCAGTGATCACCAATGGTATTTGAACCTATAAAATCAAATAGAAGGTGCCAGATCTTTCTAGTCCCTCAAACTACGGCAAGTTTCCAAACCTACAACAAAATCCTGTCCCGTGTCTGGAGTCCCCTGAGAGCCTGTCTATTGTAAGCTTAATAGTCACGGTTAACAGAACAGGAGATCATTTTAGAAGCCGAAGATTAGTACATAGAAATCTTTGCACTTTGGAAATGCTTTAGTAATGTAAACATATTAAGAGTAGACCTAGATACTGTAGTCAAAACAGGGAAAAGGCTTCATTTTTATTTCACATGCCTCAGTGCTGAGAAAATCAAATGAGCTAACGTATGTAAAAGCTTCTCATAAAAGTACTGTTATCACTATATTCCTAGGGGTGATCCTCAGAGTTCTTCATTTTGGCAATGTGTCTCCAGTTTCCTCTGTACAATCCTGGTCCTTCTATACAGATGTGTGCTCCAGTAGCCAAGTGAAACATCTGTGACTCAACTCTCTGCTCCTACTTTGTGTGGCTGCTGGAGTCTGTAGTTATGCAGAGCCACAGGCCAAAAATAGGTGAATGCAATTGTTCTCAGGGGGTGGGGGGAGGTCCCCTAAAGAGCACTGGACACCGAGACATGCTGAGGGGAAGACTCAGCACGATGAAAGTCAACATGTCTGATATTCCTGGAAAGCAACTGGGTCCTATGTGTTACTAGCCTGTAACATGTGTTATTCTTTGAGCCATCTGCCTCCCCTCTATTTTGTTACGCATAAACAAGTGGAAAAATAAACAAGATTGTATAGACTGCATTAGTTGTAATGGAAGCAACAGCAATAGCTAACACATTCATAGCTTACGATGCGTCAAACATTGTTCTAAGCACTGCGCTCCTCGAGTCGTCCACCGCATGAGGTAGCCGCCATTACTTCACTCATGTCAGTGAGGAGGAAACAGAGGCAAAGAGAAGACCGGTGAGTTGCCAAAGGTCATCCCGCCAGAAATTCAGAGGCAGTGGGAAAGAATCGGGGCAACCTTTTCCCTTAGACCTCAGATTAATCACAAGCAATATACAGTAAGTGCAAAGCTGGCCTTTCACTCTTAACCACTTTACTGTATAAGAAACTCAAACATGGTTAGTGGCCAAAAATGAGTTTGCTTTTCCCTAAACCTTTATTGCTATTTTTGCTACATTCAACATTTCTGAATATTATTCTAATTCTGAATATTATTCTAAGTCTGATGTCTTACTTGGATGACCTCTGATCCCTCTTCTCTAGACTTTTTCTGTAGACTTTCATATATCTATATATATGTGTGTGCATACAGACAGCACTTACGACACTTTTCCCTAACCTGTCCTCCTGTTCTGCTATACACTTGTCTAACAGCCACCTTCATGGGGATTTCTCAAGAGCCCTTGAAGATGAGCTAATAGCACTGAGTACTTCTGGACGCTGGAACTGCAAACAAATCCCTCCCTAAACCATACACATCTAACCCTGCTTTTGACTACTGCCTTGACCAATTCCATTAGAACTTTTCTCTAGCAAGCAAGAATATTAGCTTCATTCTAGTCTTTAAAAAAAGCCATTTTTCCTTCTTTTAAAACAGACTGTGGGTAACACTAAATGACACCTAGAGAAGGTTTTGCCCTATGAGAATACAAATTCTAGCAATCACATTAAATCCTTTTTCATTCTACTTACAGAATGGTTAATTCATATTAAAATCTAGTTTTGATTCCTTTTAAAAATGTTATAAACATGTATGTTTATATGCCTATCTTTAGGTCTATTTAATTAGCACTGATCTGACACAAACATTTTATGTTGTTAAATTTTCTGATTACTGTTTTGAGATAATATTTGCAAATATCACTGATTTTCAGAGCGATGGGATGGTGGAAAGAAGACCAGATTGGCCATCTGAAGATGAGATTCCAGAACTTACTTTTTGGTTTACTCAATTGGCATTTCTTGGTAAGTCTGAGTACCTCTGGGCCTCATTCTTCTCTCTCCAAATTGAGTGGGCAAGACCAGACTGTTTCTAAAGTCCCTATAAGCTCTAAGATTCGATTAAACTCTAATAGTGAGGTGTCATGGAAAACCAGTGTGTACTGTCCTCAGTTTGAGGGCCCAATTTCTAAAATCAATGATTGTTGTTGTTGTTTTTAATTTACGGTGTTCAGTGACTCAATTACAAAACACTTAACTTTCAACACCTACTTCTTTTATAAGGTAATTGGAGAGGGGAAAAAACCCAACATTAATTTTACTATTTCTCTAATCCAACTCATCCTATTTCCTTGGTAGGTTGATAGTCATGAATAAGAGAATATTGGTGGACAAAACTTCCTGCTGGATGGAGGCTCTGACATTTCACTTTGCTTTCAGCCTGTACTAACTAGTTTGAAGCTCTTTTCTTATTATGTATTTTGTTCCCATTATCTCAAGTTCTGAAGAAACAAACAAAACAAAATAAAAACCCTTTTGCTAGAAAAGGAAACTGGTATAGCACAAGGGACCTTCAAGAACATTCACTTTTTTCCCCCTTTAAATCAGGCTTTAACTAACCAACTCATTCAGAAGATAAAGAAATACATAGTTTTTCTAACTTGGCCTCATTTTCAACTGGCACATTTTTCATTCCAAATCTCTGGTCAGCGGCTAGTGAAAAAAATTCTAAGAGATCCTTCCCGATTCTTTTTAAATGGACAAGGGCGCATTTATTTTTCTCAACATCACTTTTCCCATGAGAATAAATGTTGTATTATTTCTTTGTACTCTTTCCGAGGTAAACGTTCACAGCTATGTCCCAGACTTCTGTCTCTCACGTCATAATTACCTCTCTCTACCAATCCAAGCTGGCTGTGTTCTCCTTTTTCTATCACCATCAACAGACACATATTTGAATCCTCAGCCACTCACTACTTACAAGCAGGCAAGTTAGGTAACCTTGCCATGTGACCCAGTTTTAGTTTCCTTTATCTGTAAAATGGGTGCCTACTTCACAGGGTCAGTATAAGGATTTAATAGGCTATTACAAGTACAGAAAGCACCGAGAACAATACACACAGAGCATGCTTGATACATGTTAGTATCTATTTCAGAGGATAAGGATACTATTTCAGAATCTCCAGCTATGGCCATTCTAAGTCCTTGTCACGCTAGGACTGTAAAAATTTGGAGACACATTTGGCAGTAATTGCCCAAATTTAAAACATACACACAGCCTGTGACCCTCCGTTAAGTCTACTTTCAGGAAGTTAGCCCACAATTATATATTTACACTTTTTTCACTGCAGTGCTGTTTGAGTTAGCAAGTAACAAAGTGAACAAATACAGGGCAAGGGAGATGGTTGAATAAATTACTTTGTAGCAGTAACACAGAATGAAGGAGAATTAGGTAATCACATTCAAAATGACCAAATATAGTATGGGGGTGGGCAGGGCAGGGAGGAATGCCTCCGAATATCACTTCTCGTCTGTAGGAAAAAAATGTACACTTAACATACAAACATTTCTGGAAATAAACACAAGAAAATTCAACAATGGCTACCTCTGGGTAGGTCTTTTACTTACTAACTTTTGTATAATTCAAACTTTTATTTTGCCAAGAACATGCACTATTCTCACAGTTAAAACAGAAGTTGTAAAGCACTGTATATTCTGTTAGGACAAGCGCTTTACTTTTTCAGATGTTCTGTATAACACGAAATGCATCAAGTCAACAAGATCCTGCAACACCTGGGAAGTCTCTGTTCTCTGCACCTGGGGCACCCCTCTGTTCCCCACAGCAAAAATTTGAAAACATTTTGCTATTGTTTTCTCACTGGATTTTCTATTTCTCTAACACACTACAACCCTAATATCAAATGTTCATGTAAAGGAATTTTGATTTGGACTAAGATTTATGTACCTGAAGGATGCTAAAATTTTCAGAATTTCCACTTACATATTTGTGTGGCAAACAATTTCTTAAGTAACAGCTGAAGTTTTTCAGTGAGACTCAAAGCACAGTTTAAAAATTAAGTCTTTAAGAATAACTTCTTTTGAAATTACCACAGGGCAAATTTTTAATAGGATCATTTTCCAAGTAATAATATGTAAGAACTGGTAGCGTTTCTCTTCAGTTTCAGATGCTGTTAGTAAGACCCAAAATAGGCTCTACAAAGGTCAATTAATTGCAAAGGACATGTTCTGTGGTTGTTCACTAGACCACAAATCACAGGCTGAAGCAATACGCACTTGGCCAACTAAAGCCATAAATCTCCACGCTCGCTGTTACAAACCTATGAGGTTCTCAGATAATACTTGTGAAAGACACGTCCTTTCACTGTCTAGGTTGGCTAAAAATCCTCTAACGATGTATAATAGTACCACTAACTCAAAAATAGTAGAGATATATTAAGGTTTAACTAAATGAACTTCAAGAGCGGAAAGGCACCGTTTCAGTATAATACAAAGTAAAATTCATTCTGATAATTTTTATTATAGGACAAAGGCAACTAAATATAATAAAAAACTGCCCCATTTATGAAGAAAACGGTACTAGAAAACATGGTAACTGTGATCGTGTATAGGGTCAAGGGATCCCACCCCTTGTTAATGATCAAACTAGTTACCTGTGGCATTAAATTGTCGGTGCTATTTTGTCTTTCATGGACCCAGCCCCATATACTAATGAATGCATTAGATGTTAACTAAATTTACTCTGTACCTAGAATTTTTATAGAATACTAAGGACAAAGGGGCAGACAGGCCAAAATATTTTATTCTAGTAGGTATGACTCCCCGATGGGCATGTCATCTGATAAACTCAAGTGAATGACAGGAAATAGGTGCTGAGGAACAGGTATCCAAGGAACAGGGAAGGAAGAGGAGGTCAGATGGAAGATGGAAAAATATTTTGTGGAAGACCTGCTGATAACTTCTGCTGACTTTCCCTTCTGGCTCCGCAATAGTGTAATCAGCATCTTCTCAAAGGACAGTCACGGTGAAGCAGGGAACAGCCTGACAGACCAGGGGTTGGCAAACTTCTTCTGTGAAGGGCCAGGTAAGTGTCTTAGGCTTTGTGGGCCACCACAGTCTGTTGCAACTACTCGACTCTGCCCTTGTACAGTGCGAAAGCGGCTACAGCTAACACTTACATGAAGGAGTACTGCCGTGTTTCAGTAACACTTTATTTGCCAAAAACATTTAAGTGCCTGAATTTGGGCCATGGGCCACAGGCCATCACGCCCTGTGCTAGAACCAGCTTGGCTCTCAAGAAGCAGGAATGCATCAAAGTTTGAACTTGGTCATCAATTATTTCCCAGGTTTTCTCCTCTCCTGGAAGTCACTCTATCTCTAGGAAACCCCAGCTGTAAGTTAGGATCAACTCACAAAGTATGAGGAATTTGCCTGCACTGTGTTCTAGAGAAGAAGCAGGACTTACCATGCCTGAAAAGTCCACCATCTTCCCAAGCTCACTGCTCCTTGAAAAGCAGTTTAATCCTACTTTGTAAATTAGCATAGGGGCACCTGGGTGGCTCAGCTGGTTAAGCGTCAGGTGCTTGGTTTCAGCTCAGGTTATGATCCCAGGGTCCTGAGATCGAGCCCCGTCTCAGGCTCTGCGCTCAGCAGGGAGTCTGTTTGGGAGTTTCTTTCTCCCTTCCCCTCTGCGACTCCCCTTGGTCTCTCTCTCTTTCTCAAATAAATAAATACATAAATACATAAATAAAGTCTTTAAAATAGCATAGCATCATTTGGTCTTTTAAATCCTGATTTTTGCCTCTAAATCTTTGTCTTGTTCTTTCACTGGGAAGAGAAGCAGCAGCAGGTCTGCAGGCCTGGATGGCTGAGACGGCTGCTTGCTCAGTCCTCTCAACGGCCTTCCCTACAGCCCCTCACAGTGGGCTAAAACTATACCCTACATCTGAAGCTTGCCAAAGGGAGGCAGTTGGTTTCAAAAAATAATTCCTATGTTGTCACAGTTCAAGACAGTCATGTGGTCCCCAGGACTGCCAATCTGGTTATGTTGTTTGGCCACTGCCACAATTACACATCAAGTGGACTGGCTGCCCAAATCTGGCTGGGCCCACACAAAGAACGGTTACAGAACAGCAGCTTCTGCATCTGCCAGGAAACCCAGCACCTCCTCCTCAGCCTCAGAATGTCAGTCAGTTTCTGGAAAGACTGGAGGCTGACTTGCAGTAACAATGGCTTTCGTATTTAGCATTTAGAACCATGTCAGAGGAGCAAATCTCCTTCCCCGTTCTTCCCGGTGCTGCAGAACATCTGTATGTTTTTAAGGAAAGCCATCACATGATTATAGAGCAAGGGCTCTCACCCTAGAGACACCCTAGTCCAAGTTTTCCCTCACAGAGGTCCCTCATATAAGGTCATCAGCAGGTGATCGATCCTATACTCTCCGAGAGAAGGCTTCAAAGAGTCCACAAATGTTTGGAACCAGTACCCTCACTGACTGTTAGAAAATTCACCTTAGACTGAATTGACAGATGTCTCCTTGTAACTTCAAGCACTTGTTGGCCTTAGTTTTGCCCTTGGGAACTGCATGGAATAAGTCTAATTTCTCCTATGAACAATATCCCTGCAAATATTTAAACAATTTGAATAAAGCTATTATGTCCTCCCAAAGTCTTCTCTTTACCAAGCCAAAAATTCTCCACTGGCTATATAGCAAAAGTTTATCTTCCTCAATTCATAAATAAATCTCAAATTTTCCATAAGTTTATCGCACCCTCATGTCTACTTTTTGCAAAAATAACTCCAACAAATGTATTTAAATTCCTCTGAAAGGGATCTGCTCACATGTCAGTGATGCATAACTCTACACAGTCTCTAAAGGGCATCTGGAAGATTTCTGACCAAAATATCTACCCAAGAAGAAACACAGCAAGTTCTTGCTTTCTTGATGGTTCACAACAAATAACATTTATGACTTAGAACAAAAGATACATGTCTCATGAAGCACAGTAAAACGTGTAGTTCATGTTTCATTAAGTACACGTATTGTAACAACATTGGCCACAAACCCAATAATAAAATAGGTCATTATTATTATAAGATTGAGGACGCTTAATCTCTGAAACACAAATGTACGTTAACAGAGTTAGAGAAGGGTGAATAGGACCCAGGCTCACTAGCTGCTGAGAAACTTTTCTGGGAAGTTTAAGCTTCATTTATGAGATCGTTGCTTTTCAAGTTTGGATTCCACTTACACTGCCGTTGCTCCTCTCCCGTCCATCACCCTTTCAAACATCATAGAAATGTCCTCCTTGTATGTGTGTGAAGTTTAACACCTCTTCTGAACCCTGAGCTCTGCTCTTTCCAGACGTAAAAAAGCTCACTAGAATCCACATACGATGCACATTTTCTCAGAGAGCTTCCCGCTATCATATCATGTACTCCAGTCTAAAATATTATTCAAGATCTCAGAGCATTTAAAATAAGTTAGCCCCTTCTCTATCAATTCTTGAAGTTTACAATTCTATATTGATAAAGGGTAATTTTTAAAAGGTAAAATCATGGCATGAACTGATGTCAAAGATTTTGCTGAACTCATTAATAAATGAGGGAACTAATAAGATGTTACAACAGGTTCAAAAGAGAATCTAAAGGCAAAGGCACATATAATTATGCATGTGTAAATGAACGCAAAAATGGTCATCAGGGCATAATTAATTGTACTGCGGCTAGTTTTTAAAAAAAACATCTTTCAGATTTCTTAAATAGCTCAGAGATGGTAAGAAGAACACTCTGAAGAGCGCTACAGCCAGAACTTCTGGTACATCCCCCCCCCCCCCGCCATTTCAGTATCACTACACTCTAGCAGAATAACAGATGCATGACTAGTACTTTCTGGATGAAGAGGACACAATCTATAAAAATGCAATGCGGAAGCCAAGCTGTATGACTAACACTCTATCTGCTCCAGGCTCCTCGCGCCTAAATTACCCAGATGCTCAGGCTTGCCCAAAGCTCTTGCTCAAGAACACCTACTCTCTCCTGAGCATTTCACCTCAGTCTTCTGGTTTCCGTTGCCTTGCCTTGGCTGTGAGGCTGAGTTTCTGACTTGAAACCACTGAGACCACTCTACCCTGTCCCCTTATACCCACAGTTACACCCGGTCCTCTATCTTCCCCAGAAATTTGTTGGACGAATAGCTGGGGTATTTCTAAGAATTCTTGCACAGCTCATTTGAGGGGGGGGGGGGGGCAGAGAGCTGTGAGCTCAAGTGAGTTTAGACCTGATCCTCATCCCTCCCTCCCATTGCCCAGCCAGAAAAAAAGCTATAATACTCGACCACTCTTCCCTAATAGTTTGTTCTGGAGCCCAACACCATTTAAGAGTAACACACCTCCTAAATTGAGAGCAGCAGGACACTACACTGTTGAACGCAGGATTTCTCCAGGGCACCATGGGTGCAGAATCCCTCTGCTCATCACGCCCAATAATTCAGTGCTGAGCTGAATCTAAAGAGTCACTTGCTTTCCTTCTCATTTACTCACTCAGTAAATATGTATTGAGTTTTATAATGGCCTAGGCAGTGTACTAGGTGTTAGAACACATGACTAAAAGAACAAAGCTTCTGCTTTCCTTGCTAGTGAGCCATGAAGACAGGACATATGAGACTGAATGAGAACATGCTTTCAAACATTAGCATTGAGTTTCTTAGAATATCATGAACTTCTGACAATAGGTTCTCGGTTATTACAAATACTTTAGTTACAAAGAACTGTACCCATTTGTAGACTTTACTCCCTTTTTTCATCATGATAAAAAGGAACAGCCAAGTATTATCAACTCTCCTGCCTTTTTACTAATCTCCAGTCTTTATCAATGTATCTTGTAACTTCAAAATAAAAATCAAATGTAAGCATTCCTAAGCTCAACTGAGAAAAATGCTTTGAGACATTTCTTGATAGCACAAAATGTTACATTCGTATTTTTTTAATCTGTCACAAGCTTTATTTACACTAGTAAAAATGATCAAATATTTCTGAGTGAGCTGAAATGAAATACTGAGCATTAAAAATTAGGCTTGTGCTACTTCTCAGTCATCTATCATTTTTGTTCTCCCCCAAATCACAAACCCCAGAAAAGAAAAGGGTGCCACTTGAAAGAGATCTAGTCTATGAGGATGGCAACAATGGAACAAAGAGAAGAGGAACAATAGGACTTCAAGAGTAAAGAGACCAATGGCATTCTAAAACAGCTCAGGGCCTCAGTCTGTTCCAACACCCTGTTCTTTCCTGAAAAAGCCCTGGCTGACTTTCCAGAACCCAAATCTTAAAAGTCATATGCTACAGGATCCAGGGGAAAATGCATTTCATATGCTGATATATCTAAGAAAATAGCCACATACTTTACCTAGAACTAAAAGCAGAGACTTTATAGTCCACTTCCTAAACTACAAGGCATTTATTTTATTTATTTTAACAAGTCATTTCTTTGGCAAAGCACTTCACAGCATGGAATATGACTGGAGCCTAAAAATCTCAATCAGTATAACTTCAACATCTGAAGCCAATTTTAGATGACAATTCCCCCTCATTTTCATGGCAAAGAAAAAGAAACATTCTCCAATTATTATTTTCAGAAATGATACAAGTCCACATTCCCCTGTTGCCTACGACACGAAGGTATACAATGACATAAAACAAATTACTTCTGTTAGCTTGTTAAGAGTCAAGTCTTTGACCTACATGCCACCATGGAGTGCTACAGACCCAGGTACAATTCAGTCCAGCTGGTTGGTAAATTAACATGTTTGGACACACATCACTAAACCTGTATGCAGTGTGGAAATCCAATCAGTGGGGTCAATGGCCTTTGTTGCCTCACATCTTGCTACCAGATTTGCTGCTACCAGACCAGGCTTTCAGAAAGTCATAAAGCAGGTTTTGATGTTCTGTAACCTGCGCTTGGGAAAACAACCAAAGTGTGTTTATGATTTGCAATATAATGCTTAACACAAGGCTATAAAGAGAGGGCTTTGGAAAACAGTAATTAAACTAAGCAGAGAATCAGGGGAAACAGTAAGCCCGTATAGGCATACATATTCTCAGGATGACTGTGAAAAACTCTAGGACACGATTAATTGTCCCCAAGAAGGGGAATCATAACCATATTTCTGATTTTAAGTTATCATTGACTCTACGGCATACTACTGAATTTACAACAGCAACCTGGCAGAAGAAATAAAAAAGAAAAACATCAGTTAGAAGATGTCATCATCTAAGAAATGCCTAAATGTGAGGACGTGGGGGAAGTACGTCTTAGAAACTGAGGACACATAGCATGCCTTCCCCTACATACGACAGATAAAAGGATATTATCTTAAGACTGCTTAACACAAATGTTGTTCCCATACTGCATTGAAGAACAACAAGAGAATTTAAGACACTGTAATTTAAAGTCTGTATTCTTTGGTAGACTTTCTACTGTAACCCATTTCTAGCTCCACAAATTACTAGGTTCCTGGAGTATAAGGAATTCGGAGAACCCCAAATTAGAAGTATTAGCAGCATACTCTAAGTCACACTGGAAGCTCAAAGTTTCTTCCCACTTCACGAGGCGGTGAAGCTCTGAGATGCACCGAGCAGAATGTGGATTCAAAAGTACTTGGAGTGCTAGTGCTATCAGTGAAAAGAATAAAATGAATACATGTGTAGGAAAAACTCATGAAAAGGGGCTTTTGTTCTTCTCTGATACCTCTCCTAAAGTGGATACTTCCTTCCACTGATGACTTTCATAGACCTATCTCCAGGAGATGGTGAAATTAGGCAGGCTTGGGGTATTCGTTCTATGAAAGAAGGTGCATAGCACCCACAGAGTCTGCAGAAGACTGGGGAAGATACCGGGGGAAGGGGGGGGGGAGAAAGCATGGAATACGCTATTTTCATCCAACTACAATCTCGAAGCAAGAGGAGCCCTCAAGGGCAAGGATGGCAAAATTGGCTACATACGCCTCATTCTCCCATCATGTGTCATGGCAGACATTGCTAATTAATTACCACACTCGTCTTATTGAATCCATCCACAACCTCTGATTGTTTCTCAAAGTGCTCCAGGCTTCAACCCCCAACTGTTCAGAGCTGGTAATCAAGATAAACCTTTTTGCCAGCTCTGCTTGAGGTTATTCACAGTGCATTCAGTCAACCGGGGAAGGAAGCCACAGTGCTAAGGAATACCGAAACCAAGGCTGTACATCAATCTGGAGGCTCTCTTGTGCTATATGTCCCTCAGGGACCCACGGAGCTGGTGATAATCAGAATAGGCAGCTAGTTCTGGATCCTCAGACGTGAGATATAGTGATATCCCTTTTCATCAGAGATACAGTTATCCCTAAGACACTCAATGTGTATTTCTACACCCGTAGATTACAGAATTTTGGAAGTAAAAGAGAGTGTGCTTATGTGCTTCAACACACACAGGCAAGGGGCTCAAAGGGCCTCACAGAGTCGCATGTAGAGCCTCGGTTCCACCATAGCACTGCGGACAAGTACTCTATGGCAAAGACTGACAGCGCCAAGACAGTCCTGTACTCCTAACTCTGCAATTAACACATGATGGAATCTGTTCTGTACCAGAGCCATCAAAAGGGATCTGCTTAAGAATGAAGATTTGGAGGCCAAAGATAGCTACGCTAAGGCAGTTGAGAACCACTGCCCTCCCCGGGATTCCATTCAAACCTGAAACTACAAATCTTTTCTAGTGACTGGAGCTCAAGTAGGAGCGTTCTCTCCATAGTGCAGCACCAAAGCAGGCATGAGTGACAAACAAAGAGTGAAAGCTGGGGGAGTTGCTTCTCCAGCCCCCATGCCAGAGGGAAAAATAGATCTCCATAGGACACACAACACCTCTCCCCATGACCCACATTCATTGATTTGTCAAAGCAAAATGGCCTACTTTTTCCAGCTTTGTATTACTTACTTATTTTATTGTTGTTTGAATGACTATAAGTGAACCTAAAAACAGGCTCATTCTCTCCCACCCTCTTCCAGCTTGGTGTTCCCTACTTACAGGGAAAGCAAGGCCTTTGATAGAGGGGTGTTACTCACTGCAGAAATGCAAGCATGAGGAAGCACAAAAGAGAGCTGGTATCCACAAACCAGATATATACCTGCTGCTTTTACAATCCTATCAAGAACCAGAGTATTTACAGATTGAAGAATCAACAGTCCCCAAACCCAGGAAATGACTTGTATGCAGAAACTAGTTCAGAATTTAGGCATGGGGGATAGACACACAGCAGTTACGCATCTCAATTTCTTAACATCCAAAGGAATCGAGGAGTATAAGAAGGGAGAAAGGCTTCCTCGATTTTTACAGATGCTCAAGATAAAGGCACTCTGGTTGAGGAAGAGACCAACCAGCCACGGCAGGTCGGCTTGCCCGTGCAGACGTGTCGGCTCTGCACCTGTATTCTAGCTGCCCGTCAGGGAAGTGGCTGGTGCCTCGGAGCGACTTCCTTTGTTGGGGGACAGCAGACACCAGTCAAGGGCTTGCTAAAGATAGAAACACAATTTGCCTGGGTCTGGGACTGAGGGTGTAAAGAGGTCTAGAGGAGAGGAAGAGTGAACCACACACAGAGCAGTTTCCTTTGTAGTCAAACCAAACAAACATAATGCTGAGTGAATTGTCCATTTTTATACACTTCTAACACTTTATGGGTATTTGGATGGAATGCTTTTCATTTTCCAAACCTTGGGTTTTTCTTCTTTAAATGAGCACTTTCTATTCCAGTAATTTTTACTTCGGTTTGATTTGCTAAGACATATTGAAGAAAAAAACCTGAATGACAGTTTCTGTATCTGAAACATTCGAACTTCAATAAAGTGACTGATCAAGGCAACAGAGTATCGGTCCCCCCCCTCAGGGGGTACCGATCCCTCAGAGGTTGGCAACGAAGCTGCTGCAAGTATAAACTGTTACAACAACTTTGGAGAGCAATTAAAGGTGAAAAATGTTCTTAGCAAACAACCCAGTAATTACATGTCTTGGTGTTTATCCCAGAAAAATTCTCGAACACATGCACAAGGTTGTTCATTGCCACATTTTTTTTAAATAGTGAAAAAGCATTATCCAAAGGGGTATAAAATAATTAAACTGTGGCGTGTTCATATAATGGAATATTAGACTGTGGTTAAAATGAAGAAGTACCATATATTGTTTATGAATACAGACACGCAGAATAAGCTTATAAATACATGGGCGAGGAAAAGAAAATACATAAAGCCTCCAGAATAGGTCCCGTTTGGGCTTCCACTACTATACTTATAATGTTTCATTTCTTTTTAAAAAAGCCATAGTGATTATGATAAAATGTTAGCATCGGTTCAACATGGGTGCTTATTACACTTTGTACCATTTTGTATATTTAAAATTTCACAACAAAAATAAAATCACCAACCAGGAAATAACAGTTTATCCCATGAGTGGAAGGGAAAGTTATCAGAAATTTGTTAGTTTTCTTTTTTAAAATTTTAGAGAATGCCAATTTCTTGGGACCCAGAACATCTGCGCTTGTAATTAGGTTTAAGATTTCTAACAATAGCAGTACTTGTGCTAAAACACTGTTTCATTATCTCAACACTGAAGTTTTGCTTCGTTAGCTTAATTTTGGAAAGCACACAGCCAGAAAGCACTACTGAGTTATAATGCGGCAACTCTGGACAAATACTGTTGCTGAACAGTGCACTTGTAATTCCAGCTTGCTTCAACCTAATAAATGACTTATTTGTAAAGCTGACTCGTTTAGTGGAACCTCTTGGTGGTGTGTCCTATGATGGGATTTTTTTCCCCCACTGCAAAAAAACAGCAGGAGCAATGTTTTCATCCAAAAATATGTTTAGTCCTCTTATTTCAGAAACTGATATTTTTCAACCACTTGCCTCTTCCAGGCAGCAAAGAAGGAATTTTAATTTTACTGAAAAACTGGCTCGACCCACACACATACCCATTTCCCAGAATTCAGTGGGTGTTCAAAACTGCTTGCCAGGCAAGCCCAATGATGGGAGCATTTCCGGCGACTACAAAGGGTCAGCAGGGACAGAAGCATTGCAACAGGCATGGGAATGAGAAGAAAGAGGTAGAGTAGAGACTGATTTTCTCAGGGTCTCAGTCTTCCTAAACATGGTAGCCGGAGCTACCAGGTTCAGGGCTCCACCCAGGATCTTAGGGACTGCATGTTGGTCACCACCGCCCTAGAACTTCTGACATAAAAGGGGACCTCCTTTTACCAATTTCTGGTGCCAACAGCAAAGATTTCCTTGCTTTCTTTCCTTATCTACACTGTATCCTCCTAACTTACTATTTCTGCCTCCAAAAGTTTCTGAAGTTCAACTAAGGCAGAGGGCTTTTGAAATCTTTACTACTGTTCTAAGAAAAACAGGTATTATGAGTACGAACACAGGGAAAGTGAGTCCACACGACTACTTTGATCATAGCCACCATCACTGAAGTGGACAGTGGCAACAGTGGTCACGACCATGCCCCAAGCTCTCTAACTCTGAAATCGTATTATCTCCATTTTCACAACCACTTGATGATGTTGGTCTCATTTTACAGAGAAGGAGAGAGAATCAGAGGGGTTCAGAAATATGTCCTGGTAAATGGCACCCTCCCTCCCCCGGTCACCCTTCAAATGGCCTTTAACTATGCAAAGTATTTTCTCATAGCTATTACTTGCCTTCTGTTTATTTTAGAAAAAATAGTGTTGCACACACATTACAATACAGTTTAGAACAATTATGAGGGGCAAACATAACTTAGGAAGCTTGCAGGCAGACCCCTTGACTGAAAAGGCTTTTGGAGATAATCCGCCTCAAGGCAAGTCCTTTTACTGACATCTCAAGGCTGAAAAACAGAGGCCTGTATGGTACCAGAATGGAAAGCCCCAACAGAAGACTACAGAACTTATCCACAATATTTTAGATTTGTTCACTTCTCCAAGCACCAAGGAAGAGATATGTTTGGGCTCATTCTATAGGCCAGCTTGCTTACTGCTTCTGTATTAATGAAGCTGGGGGCCTACTGGGTATCAATACAAAACTCTGATATCAGGACCATTCCGCACACTTCAAGACAGGGGTGGTAGCAGGCACAGCTGGAATGACAGAACTGGTTAATCCTGGGAGGGAAAAAAATGCCCCAAATTGATGTTATTGAACAAAGGGATTACAGGACCAGGAGGCACATAAATACTCATGAACCGACCACCCTTTACTGGAATACAGCACTGGTTTAAGGGCTGCCAGCAGCAGAGAATCCTTGAATTTTCTACTCCAAATCTAAAATCATTTTGATTCATTGTTCATTTTGATAGCACTGGCTTTTGCAATAAAAAGAAAATAAAGAAAGGAACTGGGTCACTAGCTGTGAGATTACAGTACTTAGGGAGGAAAGGGGAATGAGAAACATGGCTTCAGTGGGTTTCTGGGCAGAAAACTGAGGAAACCTCACCAGGGCCAAGACCCTCATGTTTCCACAGTTATTGCCTAAATAGATACATGGTACTGAAAAACTTTGGGTGGTTTACAGATTCACCTTTGTTTTAATGTCACCAGGGAAGAGTGAAAAAAGAGAGGCGATAGAAGGGGAAAAAACAGGTCCCCGAACTAGACAAAGGAAGGGGGGGAAGGGGGAGCCAGGGTTGCCTTGACAACACAAGCACTGGTTGCATTTTAAATAATATTTCTTTTTCCTCCTAATTTCAGTAGAAGTGTGTGGTGGCTTTGCACTGTTCGAGTTGGCTAGGCTGAACAATCTCCTTTCTTGCAGGTTTCTGGGTACGGTGAGCCACAGGAGAGATTCTCACAGGAGATGTGGAAGGTGGAAGTGAAGCAGCAGCCACTTTGTACTTCATGCATGTTGTCCTTTATCTGCTGGCTCACCTTGTTGGTGTGGAATAGCAGACGGGTCTGCAGCTGCTCCACCTTCCCCCGGGTCCTCCTTCAGCTTCTCCTGGGCCAGGTGTGTGTGTGCTGAGCTCCATGACTAATAGCTCAGGCCTCTGCATTACACCCACACCAGAGTCGGAGGCCGAGAGAACTGACATGGGCTTCAGTCTGTCCTTGTGGACTCCAGCCTATCCTTGCTCTCTCCCAGTTTATATCTACCTTCTTTCCCAACATCCTGCTCCAAGGACATAGAGCTTCAGCAACAGAAATGAAGACAACAGCCTTATGAAGAGTGCTCAGTCAGCTTCCATGATTATGTCAGGGTGAATCTCTTCACTCTGTGTGTCGCTGCCAATAATCCCACTTCTCTGAAACCTGACTGATACAAATACACTGTATGTATGTTTTAAAAAGAGCAATTTTGGGGCGCCTGGGTGGCACAGCGGTTAAGCGTCTGCCTTCGGCTCAGGGCGTGATCCCGGCGTTATGGGATCGAGCCCCACATCAGGCTCTTCTGCTATGAGCCTGCTTCTTCCTCTCCCACTTCCCCTGCTTGTGTTCCCTCTCTCGCTGGCTGTCTCTATCTCTATCAAATAAATAAATAAAATCTTTTAAAAAATAAATAAATAAAATAAAAAGAGCAATTTTATTTTTACAACTGGGGGAAAAATATTCCAAAGTAAGGGGTAGAATGTACTGTTGAAAATTTGGGAAATATCTATATAAGGAAAAAAATTAAAATAAATCACCCACAATCCCACCCAGCAACTGTTTCTGTCTGTCTACCTCTATCTACACTCCCTTGCAAACTTTTGATCTTACTGATTATGGTTTTATGCCTTTTTTAAAAAAAAACTTATCATTACATGCTGAGCAGTTTTCCCTGTCATTAAAATTTCTTTGAAAACATGACTTTTCAATGGCTCCAAAATACTCTATTAGGGTTGTGTATCATAACCATCCTCTTCTAAGTTGGTTACAATCATGGGCTTTCAGGAGCAATATTATAAGGAAATGCCTCACCCTAGTTCTTTGCCTATATTTGTCATCCCTTCCATGGGATCAATTCCTAGAAGAGGAATGTTTCAGGCTCTGAATACATATTATCAAATGGTTCTGATCACCATCTTCAGGTCAATCAGCATCTCATACTTAGGCCAATGTTCAAAATACTTATCAACCAGCACAGCACAGGCATGAATGAATCGGAACGTTAAGCCATGGCAGGAGTTAATGCTTGAATTATGGGGGAAAAGTGGTGGAACCTTGAGGGAAGGGTCAGACTGCCATGGAGATTTTTATCAGGAGGGTTTGAGGCAGCAGCTCTTTACCAAGGAAGTTGGCAATATTTTGACAGTTACCATAGTTTCACTGGGGTAGTTACCATAGTTTCACTGGGGTAGACCCAGGGAACATCAGCCTATGCTGGAGTTTTTCTTTTTTTAATTTTTATTTTAAACTATGTTGGAGTTTCTACCTGACTTTCTCTTCCCCAGGCTGAACAAACCTCAGTTATTTCAGTCTTCCCCCACTGTGTCTTCTTTTTTCGAAACTTTAAGCCTCTTTATAGATTTCCTAACAAGCCCTACAAATTGTGCTTAGTGAAGATCAGATTAGGCCAACAGTCTAATGTTGACCTTTTCAGTATTGGAAAAGGGACAAAGAACAAAGTACAAATCAAGAGGAAAAGTGTGCAGTCCATGTGAACATAGCTCAACTGTTAAAAATGGAGTCAGTGTCTAGATGATGGGATAAAAGCATGACAACATCAGCTCTCTCACTGGTGTAACTGCTAGATAGGACAAAGTGGTGAAGGAACCGTTGTCTGAGTCACACACCTCTACCCCCAAAGATTGGTGGCTCCTTCCTCTGTGCCCCAGAGCCTATCTGCTTACCCTATTATGGAGCTCATGACAAGTCTTGGCAACTGTTTGATCTTATCTGCTTCTCCCACCAGGATCATCCACTCCAGGAAATTTGATTTATTTGTTTAATCATCCTCAGAATTTAGCCAAGCATCTGCCCTAGAGGAAGGACTCAATACACCTCAGGTGAATCACAAGCCACCCTGCCCTTCACCCACTGCATGGCTTCGTGGAGTGAGGCCCCAGATACTCCAAGCTAGTTGTTTCTAAGTGGATCAGTATGGAGTTGTATGCAAACCCTCATCTGTCAGAGTCAGGGAACACGGATAAGGCAGAGAGTTTCACAGCCTGCAGAGCCTGGAGATGCCCACTGTCCTCCCACTACTGTGCTCCCCTCATCTATTCTTTTAGAGAAGTAGAGGGCAAAAGACAGCCCAGTCTTATTTCTGAGCACTTCTATTTCTGCCACTTTCTTCAACCTCTGAGCACTTGGGAGTACAAATGCCAACTGGAATCCATTATCCAGGTGAAAACTCAGTGGCAGGAAACCAACCCGAGTACTTGTTAAAAAGTCTAGAAACACAATTACTGAAATCTAGTTTTTGCCCTTCGACTGACTCCCTCTCCCAAATCTCAAGAGCTAACAAAGTGAACACTTGAAAATCCAAAGCTCAGTCTACTGTATGCTTAAAGAATTTTAGTAAAGAAAGGATACCTAGCTTCTCTTGCTTAAACAATTTTAGTAAAGAAAGGATACCTAGCTTCTCTTCCTTCTCAGGTCTTCCAGGTCCAATGCCCAGCCCTGCTTCTTGTCCCAGCCTACCCATAGCAGCTTCTCGTTAGGATACTGGAAGCAACTAGAGGATGAACATCATCATCTCGCCTCCTCACTTTACAGCTGGTTTGTCTGACAGTTGTGCAGAAAACCAATGGTTCCTCTTGTCTTAATTCCACCACTTTAGCATATGTTCCTTTAAACTCAGGAGGGCCTCAACTCTCAAGGAACTGAAAGAGCAGCAACCTGACGACCGTACACAACACAACTTGAATTTGTGTGTGTCTGCGGTGAAAGGAGAGTTGCTTTTTGTGGAGAAGAGTGGGGAAGTGATCCAATTAGGATATGCAAACAAAATGAAGGGAGTGAGTGAAAAAGTATCAGCTGAATTTCCAGCCTCTTTTCCTAGAGGTCTTCAAAATGTCCCTAGCACCAGATCGGCACTTTGCACACATCGAGACAACTCCACTGCAGCCAGGTTAGGCAAGATTCTTAAAGGATTTAACGAAACTACAAACACACACTCGGCGGCAGAGTAAAAATTCACCTTCTCCACAGAAGACCTGAAGAGATACAGGAATGCAATACGGAGGATCCAAAGCCATTTACTTAAACTTGGCTTTAGTGATTGGAAACAAAAGGAGGGCAATTGGTGCACTCATCAAATCCTGATCTTTGCCTCAATACCTGATGACACAGCTCGCACTGTCTAGTACCATTCACCTACTCTGTAAGCTTGGAAGCTCAAGGAGGGGGAGCAAGGATTTTTTGGATGCCTATCAGGACTGGGTAAGTGGACACAGCTACTGCAAATCGCTCCTGTGAAGAGCTACAATGAAAGGTTTCTTCCAGGGCCAACGCGATCGTGGTCGCCATGACACAGTGTACACACCATTTTCCTCTCTCTCTCCTGACTTTTCCCAGGGTTTAAAAATCATGTTAACAATAAGCAAATACAGCATGGCCAGATGCCTTTCGTGGTCAGATGGTTCATTGTTTAAAAAGTTTCAGTTTAAAATCCAAAAGATTGTTAACAGATGCAGTTTCTGGCTGGAGACTGGGAAAAACCTCACTTAAACAAAAGAGCATGTTGTGATTGGAACTAAAAAGGGAATTACCTTTAAAGATAAGAACCACAAACATTTCCTATTTGAAAATACCTCCAGCCCCACCAACAGGACCTTTTCGTGGTCCTTTCACGAAAGTCAGAAAACATTAGATGGTGGACTGCAGCATGGGACAAACCATGGGTGAGCAACCAGTCTAGTCGTTTTTACAGATTTGTTTGGACTTTCAACAAGGCCACAACATCCATCTCTTACTCTCCCCCGGATTACTCCATTAGGCAAGCCTCCAATTAATTTCTTTCCAATTCTTTTAGCCCCAGAAATACTTTTGCTGCTTTCATTTTGGCTCTGGAAATGGGTTTTCAACTAGAGACGCAGATAGAGGCAAGTGTGAGAAACAAGCACAGGGCTTGATAAGCAGACAGCCGCTGCTGGGACTCAAGTCACCATTGGGTGGAAAAGAGCCACTTGGCTGAGGAAGGCCTGGCCCCATCCTCAGGTCCCAGTCTTGTTTGCCTCCACAAGTGCTGTGCACTTTTACACAGAAAGCCAGCTTTTCACCAACTCATGTGTCTGTTTCTGTTGGCTTTCACGGGCCCTTACTCTATGGCTTCACTATGTGTGAGAATGTCTGTAATGCCCTGGGTTCTAATCTTGAAAGATGGAAAAATCTAAGAAGCCATGAGTCTGTAGCTTTCCCTTGGCCTGAGAAATGGATGTGGTTTGGCTTGTTGGTGACAAGCCTGATTTGAGAAGGCTACCTAAGATAGGGTCCAAGGAAAACAGTCTGTTCTTCGTAATAAAGATGGCCACCATGGGCTCCATTCTGAGAACAGGCAACCCGTCTCGTAGGGAGATCCCATTATATGAAGACAGGTAAACGTCATGCCCTTTTCATGCTTACATTTTTGTTCTCATATTCATTGTATTATTTTCCTATTTATTACAGCACCCCAAAAGGTCAGTTTCAGACCAAACACATGGCAGAGTTTTAACATTTTGGGAAGCTCTAATCAAGAAAATCCTTCACTTAGCAACACCAGCATCCATTTTAAAGTGAGGCAGATCTATAACCCCATGTGAATCCCTAAAGAGTTAAAATGGCTTTCCCACTTGGTCACGACTCGGCTGTGGCTGTCACGTAAGGAATCCAGGCTGCAAGAATGAAGCTGGCAGGAGAACTGCACCTCCAAGGACCTGTGCAGTCTGGCCAGGTAGTAGGAAGGGCCCATCCGTCAAGAAATGGGATTCTGAGGCCACTGGCCACATCCATATCTACCCTCCTACAAAAAGGCAACCTCACCATGCGTACATGAGACAGGGTTTGCATGGGGATTTGATAGGCCTGGAAATTGAAAAATGAGCAGCAGCTGCAAGTCCAAGGTCATTACTATCCTCCAGGGTTTTCCTTTTCTAATCTAAGGGGCAGTAGTTTCCACGATTAACTTTCAATTGCTGTCAAGGGTGTAATAAAATCTGGGAAAGAAGAAAACTTTCCCCTCAGTAAGCTGCTCCCATTTTCCTGCCCCTTCCCTTCCTCCAGTGTATATTCTCAAACCTCACTTCATATTGTTTCCTAATTTTGAGAAAAAACTCTGCACTTGGATGAGCCAAAACAGACAACATCCTATGTGCACACAGGCCCTTGAAGATTTTTCCTTCTCAGTACCAGGGGCTAGGTCTGGAAGATGGTCCCTTGTTTTCCAAGACCATACAATACCATCACTTTCAGAACTGAACACTTTTTATTTTTATTTTTAAATTCTTTCCCAGTGTATTACATCTGTTTCCTGAGCCGTGACAACGAGTTCAACAAAAGAGAGACATGTACAAAGAGAAAAGAGGGCACAGTCATTCACAAACACATCTTCCTCGTTACTACTAGATTAGGAATCCTTATGACTACAACTTGGTCTGATCTGGTAGCAGCTCAGAAACCATACAGAAAGGTTCAAGCTGGACACATCTCTCAGCAAAGGCCCCCGGAATCAAACCCCACACGTAGTTTTATCAATTGTAACGGCTCAGGTGGAAAACTAATTGTGCTTTCAATTTTTTTTTTTTTTTGGCAGTTCAGTATAACACTAATGACAACTTAGTGGTTCACTCATCATATACTTATTTCAACGTGTCTGATGCTGGAGCTACGACGAGGAGTTAAGCCTTGCTGCCTCGCCCACAGAGGCACCAGTCTGGCTGCAGGGGGCACATGCAGGCTCGCTACGGCAGAGACGTTCCTGGAAGGCTGGCACAGCAACCAAACAAGGCAGCAAAGAGGCAGTGGGGCTGAGAGACAGTCACGTGGGCAAATGGGCCTCAAACTGCACACTAGTCGCGTAAGAAAAGGTTTCTCTGACTGCGACTGTGCCTGGAAAAGAAACTGGATTGCTGCAGGTTGTTCCTAATTCCTTGGGGCAGGAGTAACCATAGACTATCCACTGCCCTGGAGACAGATAATATTTCCCTTAGGTGCTAGCCTGCCCTTCCCGTTTACCCCATCCTTATTCAAGTTTCTATTGGCACAGAAGAAAAAAGTAGAAAAAGAGGGCCATGAATTTGACTGGTTCCAAAACTGGGGTGGGCACGGTCTGAGAATTTGCCGCAGGGTTTAAAAGATGGCAGAGTGAACTTTATTGCAGGAGATATAGTCCGCGGGGGGAGATGCCTACACCGTAAGTGCTGACATCCATTCTTTCCTTCTCCAAAGGTAACAGGACCTAGAATAAAGACTGCTTTCCTTGCAGGTGGGGTCACGTAGATAACAGTGGGATGTGAGAGGAATTCAGACGGATGATTCCCAGGACATGTCCCTAAGAGCGGACACAGGGAATTGTCTTGCCTTCTTCCCCTTTCCTCCATCCTTGGTTTGGAATATGAAATGGCCAGAGAGATACCTTGGAGCATGAGGACAAGGCCACACCCTAGAGGTGCTGAAATGGAAAGCTGCTAGGAGATGAGAAAGGAGGATTGAGACCCCAGAATACTACTCCCAATCTACCAAGGTACCAGCTTTTATATAAGAACAGGTGGAAACTTTGATCTTTGTGTACGCCACTCTCATTCTGGGTCTCAGTTGCATAGGATTACAAATAATGGTTACAGGTGTGGAGGACATGGGGTGGTGTCCAGCAAAGTGTTCATAAAAACAATAGCCAAGGTGTCGGCACTGGGCCACACGTAGCAACAAGGCCACAATGTGGTTTGTACATTACAAAGAGCTGTCTGAACTTCAGTGGTGAAAACGGAGAGCAAAGGGCATGAAATATGCTAATTTTCCAGTTAACCATAAACACAATGAATCTCTTACCTTTTTCTTGCTACAGTATATTTGCCATTTTTTCTCAGCTGGAAGTGCAAACATGGCTTCCCTGTGTTTGTCTGTCAGGTCAAGTTCATCCTGAGGAAAAAAATAGTAATTAGTATTTCACAGATTAAACGTTATTCCTACAGGAGAGGTTATCAGCATCATTAAGGAAAAGAAAAAGAAAAACCACCAACATATATTTCAATGAGCTTGGAAAAGGCAGAGAAGGCAAGGTATGTGTGGCGAGCGTGAAGAAAGCATGTGTCTGGCATGGGGCTGAGTACCGAGCTCAGCAAGAAGGACACGGCCTGCCCGCACCGACTGAAGGGTGCGGGAAAGTGGGCCGAGCACAGACAGTGCGCTGCGGTGGAGGGCCCGCGGAGTGGTAAAGGCCATCAGAGCTCCGGAGCTCAGAAGGACTACTCATATTACAGATAAGGGTTCGCCGGGGGCGGCTCCACCAACACGGAGTCTCAGGCTGGACCTGAAGAGCTTGGACATGACAAGAGGAGGAGAGCAACAGAACCAAAGGCAGGGGTGTGAGATCAGATGAGGTGCGTGTGGGGGACAGCGACCGGCTTAGCTAGAGCACCGGAATGACGCAAAGAATCATCACATGAAAGGTTTGGGAGACAGGCAGTGACCAGTTTGTGAAAAGGCGTAAATGCCAGAATAAGGAGTTTATTCTCTTGACCAAAGAGAGCCAGTGAAGGTTGTGGGCAAGCACACGGCATCTTCATTGTCATGAATCCCACTAATATTTATTCAGTGCTCTACGCACCAAGCATTGTGCAGGCATTGTCTCGGTTCCCACAACAACCCGAGTCCACTCGTTATTACATCCTCGTTGCAGTAACAATGCCTGTTGTAATACAGCTGGGGGAATTTAGGTGGAAGACTGGGTAAGTAACTTGCTCCAGACCACACACCTGGTAACGATGGGGCTGGTTTCCAGCCCGCAGCTGTCAAACTCAGAACCCAGACTCAGCCTCTCAGATTAGTGTCTGGAAACATTAATTTTACAATGACTGCAGCTTAGATTGGACAGTAAGGGAAGGCAATTTACAAACATCCATAACTAATGAATAACAACAACAGGATAATGAATATAAAGTGCTTAGAGAAAAGCTCTTGGCATTTAATAACTCAATCATTATCCCCGGTCTGTATTACTGGTATTGAGAATCTGGTCCATTTTTATTACTATAGGGAAAGTTATCTAGTTGAGGGTGTAGACTGGTGGGGGTAAGACACATAAAAAGATCCTGTAAGTTAAGGCACAATGAGGTTTTGACCCATGAGGAGTATAAACACGTTCCCCCTCTGAATGCCTTTGGTATACACCTGTAATTCTGCCACTTGTAGACACGGGCTTCACACCTCATACTCCTACCTCTATTTATCATCAAGTCCTGTTATTTCTTTTGTGAAAGGTGTCACGATTTTTCCTTATTTTGATTCCCAATGAAACCACCCAGACTTACCCTCTAATAACTGTTCCATTGGCTCCTGGCAATAGCTTCCCCACTGCTCCTCCTTGACTTTCCAACCCTTCCTACAGCACACCCAGGATTCATTAAAGCAGCGGTACCTAAACCTGAGAGAACCTTCAACTCATCTGGAGGACTCCTTAAACCATTGCTCTCCTACTGGTAAGGACTGAGCCGGTGGGAGCCGGTATGAAAATCTGAGTATCTAAAAAGTTTCTAAGTGTTGCTGATGCTGCTGGTCCGGGGACACTTTAAGACCACTGCCTGAAAAATGGAGCTCCTATGCTGTTTTGAGCTCCCAGTTCAGAAAACTTCATTAGTTCCACACACCGACAAAATTAATAACATATTCCTCAGCTTCCATTTAAAGCCTCAACTGACTTTGCCAGGCTTGCTTCTAGTTGTCCCTTCTGCCTATTCTGTTACCCCCTCCACTTCCAGGGCCCAGCCACTCAGGGCCTGATATGGTGTGAGCTCCCTGGGAAAGTGCTTCGTCTCCCTAAGCCTCTACTTCCTCATCTCCAGGACGGGGATATCATTCCTCTTGCAGGGCTACTGTGAAGATTAGCAATGTGGACTAAGTATGCGGTAATGCTTGGCACAGGGCGGGTAGCTGGGTGGCTGAGTATTGTGATTTCTCCTGTCATTTAGACATAAATGAGGTGCTATTTTCTTTTAAGAGCAAGGTAAACAGTTAAGTCACTAAAACACACACCCACGCACTAGGACACCCTAACCACAAGAAACAAGTTAAGAATTTTAACAATGAACAATCAGGGAAGGAACGAAAGATATTTACAGAAAATCCCATTATGAGGGAACATGCTAAAAATGTTAAGATTTTGGCATGCAACTATTATATATGTGAAGTGATTATTTTTCTTACTGTCTTCCCTTTTTAATTTCCTCTAAGTCATACTTGCTCTCACTTATTGATGAATGAGGAAAGTAATGTGACATAAATCACTTCCCGACAATTAGGATTTTTTTTTTTTTTTTGGTGGGGGGGGTTCAGTTCAGTTATTCAGACAGCTCGATAATATGGAGCTTCGTTCGGGGAACAGGTTTGTGATTTGTGAGGGAAATCGGCACTACTCACGTTGCATCTTTTCCTACACGACAGCACTAGGTTTGTGCTGAGCGGAGGTATAAAGAAACAGGGGAATCCTAAAACCTAGAAAGTCACAGCAGAGAGGATTAATATTACTCTATTTTGCTGTTAGAGGTAAAGAAAGGCTTCCAAAGTTGAACTAGGACTTAGAAGCAGATGATTTTATGCAAGCAGAGAAATTTCCACAAAATAAAATTAGAAATTGCTATAGGGTCTTTGGATATAATTTTGAATTACAGTAAGAACATGGAGGGGGTGGTGCCTGGGTGGCCCAGTCGGTTAGGCGTCGTGACTCTTGATTTTGGCTCAGGTCAAGATCTCAGCGCCGTGAGACCGAGCTCCACAAAGGGCTTCACCCTGAGCATGGAGCCTGCTTTAGGTTCTCTCCCTCTGCCCTTCCACCACCCCCTCCCCTCCGCATGCTTTCTCTCTCTCTCTCTTCCACCTCAAATAAATAAATATGGATACGGGTAACAGTAATAGCTAACCATTATTGAGCATGTTCTGTGTGCTCGGTTGTACTGTTTTATATGAATTTCTTTCCACAACGATCCTATAAAGTGGGTACTGTTACCCCATCTTTCAGGAAACTGAATCATAGATTAAGTAGCTTGCTCAAGGTAACAAGGCTAGTAAATGGTGGAGGAGGAACTTGAGTCTAGACTGTTCACAGAGCCCACATTCTTAACCACTAGACTGTCCATTCTGTTGATTGTTCAGCAGNNAGGTAAAATCATGGCACTGATGCAGCATGACAATGTATCCATCAGCTGCACTCACAGCCTGCTGAGAATCCATTAGCAGAAAGAGGAGGATGGTATTGTCAGCCATCCCTGAGTTCTAGGTCCGGCTCACACGGGTTATGCAACCTTGCACGAGTGCCTTAACCTCTGGATTTCAATTTGTTCACCTGAAAAATGAGAATGATAATATGTATCTGACAGAGTTCTCTCGAGGATTCACTCATGCAACCAATTTTTTTTTTTTGAATTGTTATTAAATGCCAGGCATTGTGCCAGGTGCAAAGGACAAAAAAAAAGTATCACAGAGCTCATATTCTTGAGTGAGAAGGAGGGAAATCAAATAATTCCATGAACCAAGATACGATCACACAGGAAGCTGAGCTCTGACAGTCCACCTGTTGTGGGGAAAGGTAGGGCAATGAAGGCTGCCCCAAGGAAGTGAGGCGAAAGCTGAGAGATGAACAGGAACTGAACAGGTAAAAAGCACGGCAGGCAGAGAACAGTAGCTTTGAAGAATACTATGAACTTCGGTCTTTCTCTTAAGAGCAACCAAAGGTCACTGGCAGATTCTGAGTAAGAATGACATAGATTAAATTAGATAATGGCTGGGAGTGCCTCGGCACAAGGCCCAGAGTGTAATAAGACCCCCACCCCTCCATTCCAAAAGTATCTCTGCTCTGACTCATTGCATTTTAATGATATGGCTGAATCAAGCATGCAAGACTCTAAGAGACTATCACAACCTCAGAGATCAATCAACACTTACTCGCTGTCCTACCCATTCCAGGACCCTGGCCAGACATTATAAAGAATACAAAGATGAATAACAGACCCTGATTTCATGGAATTTAAGAATCTAGTTAGGAAGACAAGATGATAGAAAGCTTCAGTGGTTCCCTTTCTTTTCAGAATTAAGTCCAAAATTCCTTAGCAGGTAGTGGAGGCCCTCTGTGATATGCTGACTTATCCCTTGTCCTCCTCTTCTGCGGCTGCTGCCACCCCCCGCACCGCCACCACTGCTGCCACCGGCCACCTTTTAGCACTTCTGGCCACAAGTTGCCCACTTCTGAAACTTTTGCACATGCTGTTCCCCCTTTTATTTCAGAAAGCCCTTCCAACCATATCTAAGGATCAGTCCTATTCCTCGAAGCTTTTATAAGGTGGCACCCATTCCCCTCTAGATAGGCTACCTTCACCTTCCTGGAGTGAGCCGCTCCCCTATTCTCACCTCTCCTTACAGCATTTATCACATTGTTACTGTCATGTTATTGGCATGTCTGACTCCCATCCTGGACTCGTTCCCAGAGGGCAGGAACTAAATTTGTTCTATTCATCTTTGCCATTGATTGACTAATTATTGTTCTGAAACAATACCTGACATAGCTGGATTGCCCCCCCCTCTAAAAAAAAAAAAAAGTAAGGGGAGGGAAAGTGGGAAAGCTGGGAGGAAGAAAAGGAGGGAGGAAGGGAGGGGATTATTGTAGGATATAGTAATCATCTGTGTATTTCAAAGATTAACCCCTCCCTTTTCTGATCAGTAAAATGTACATACAGTGAAATGTACAGATCTTAAGAATACAATTTTCAGGTTGGCAAGGGCATGCACTGAAGTGGCCGTAGCACTCTATACTTGAGAAACTGATTGTATCATCTTACTCTCCCTTAGCAATATATGGCAGCTCTAGTCACTCCACATTTTCACCAAAATTGGTGCTATGTCTTTTTAACCATCTAGTTTATGTGAAAATTTATCTCAGTGTAGTTTTAATTTGCATTTCCCTGATAACTGATGCTGGGTATACCTGCTCACATGGCCACTCCCATGTGTTCTTTTGTGAACTATCCAAGTCTTTTGCCCAATTTTATTGCGTTGCCTGTCTTTATTGAGTTAAAGACATTCTTTACGTATTTTGGAAACAGCTCCTTTGTTCCGGGTATACAGAGACTATTTCTCCTAGCCTGTGGCTTGCCCTTTTATTTTGTTAACGATCTTTCTTTTTTTTTTTAAAGATTTTATTTATTTATTTGACAGAGATAGAGACAGCCAGCGAGAGAGGGAACACAAGCAGGGGGAGTGGGAGAGGAAGAAGCAGGCTCATAGCGGAGGAGCCTGATGTGGGGCTCGATCCCATAACGCCCGGATCACGCTTTGAGCCGAAGGCAGACACTTAACCGCTGGGCCACCCAGGCGCCCCCTAACGATCTATTTTGATCACTAGGTGTTTTAATTTTAATGATGCCTAACTTATTAATCTTTTCTTCTAGAGTTAGTGCTTTTTGTCTTCTCTGCGGGATCTTTGCAACTTGCAGGTCAAGAAGTATTCTACGGTTTCTTATGGAAGCGGTCCAGTTTTAGTTTTAGCTTCTGTGTTTGAATCTTTCTCCGTATCTCCTAGACCTGACTCCTGGGGTCCTTCTTTGAACACAAAATGGCTGGATGCCTTTTACCTTCCTTCTTCTCCAGCTACTTACATCCATTTAGATATACTACTGGACAAGGAGGGGAATAAAATCACTCTTGACAGAGAAGGAAAAAGAATGTCATACAAACTAATTTGAAAATCACCTTGACATGTCAAGTTCTGACATCACTTCAAAGTAATATTACAGATTACAGAGATTTTTCGTTTTGATACTTCATTCAAATATTGAAAAAGGCAATCATGGAAAACAAAACAGGATCACCATATCTCAGTATCTCTGGACATGAGATTTTTAGAAGAAGTACATCTATGGGGCAGACAGCAGATTGGCGGTTGTCTGGGGCTAGAAGCAGTCAGGGCTGACGGCAAATGGGCAGGGTGGTGGAGATGTTCTGGAGCAGGGCTGTGGCAACCGCTGCACAGCTGCACACAAGTACTAACACTCACTGAACTCTACACTTAAAATAGGTCAATTCCATAGCCTGTAAATTACATCTCAATAGGCTGCTAAAGAAAAAGGATCAAGCTTGCTTGTTGGAGCCCAAGGAAAAGAAAAAATTCAGAGTAGAGAAAATATAACCTTGTGTAAACCATAAGGAAAGAAATTTCTGATTGAACATTAGATAAACCAAGGAGTTGGCTCAGGAGAGAACCTGACTGGGGTGGGGGGAGAGTAAAGAAAAGGAAAAATGTGGTCCCCTTTAGGATAAGTAGTTTGCTCTGGGAACTGTTACAACTTCAGACACAACTTTTGTTTGATACCAAAGATCACTTCTATGAAATATCCTTTCCTTGAAAATTATATAGATTCTATTAATATGCATTCCATTTAGATCAAGAGATAGTATTTCCCCTAAGGTCCCTTAATATTAAATTAAATGATAAGTTAAATTTAATGATACATAAAAACCTTTTCAGTATTTTGTTTTTCATTTTTCCCTACTGGTGGTGCTACAGAAAAGTATTGGCTCCACTGTGCCTCTGTGAATTAATAAGCAAGTTTTCCACAAGATTAACAAATGTAATTAGCCCAATCCCAGGCAGCATCCTGGAGGCTCCTAGATCACTTTACTTTTTGTTTTGTTTTTTTACAATCATGCTAAGTCAGATATTGTTTTGGGGACTGTCAATTAATGCCAAGACAAGCAGAACAAATTTAGTTCCTACTCTTACACCCTAGACTTGGATGGCCCAGCTCCTTTCACTGGATTTTCTTTCACATTATTCTTTGTTGGACAGAGTTTTAAGTTAATTGGAAAATAATTTAGCCAGTGATCAAAGGAGAAACACTCACATGAAGCATCATTCCTCTTCCCCTCAGAGCTCAAGCTTCTTGAAAACTAAAACCAGCAAACAAAAGTCTATAGGCTTTCCTTCTTAGAGAAAGTATTAATTATGCTTTTAATATCTTCATAAAATACATATGTGAGATATAGTATCTTGGAAAAAAGGTATAAATTACATATTTTCTATTAAGAAAAAAGGACCTCTGAGAGAAGCCCAGCTGTGGGAACTAGAGTTCTAGGCTTCATCACTAACAAAGCATATTATTAAGACCCACTTCTAAAAGGTTCTGTACAAAGAAATCTCACTGGTCCTACACTCCACAGTAAGTAGGCAGCGCTGTAAAGAAATCTATATAAATCATAAAACAATTGGCATAGTACAAATAAATCTAAGGAAATGGACTGATTTGCTAGATAAAGCAAGGGAAGGAATTTTGAAAAAATATACAATAAGGGTCCTGAATGAGTTGAAAGAGCTCTTTTTAAAGATTTAGCTAAATTGAAATAGGGAGTTATTTATAAAACTTCCAAAACAGTATTGAAAGCATTTACTCTTTAAAAATCCACCAAATCGATAGATTTCAGTGAGTCAACAAGTGAGTTTCCAGATAACAAGAGAAATCTTTAACAAAGGAATTCTGGATTTCTATTTCTAATGAGTTAAGCTAACTCTTTACATACATACTAATACAGACTCACACAGAGGTAGACGGACACACAGTTAATGCTAGTGGGGGTAGGGGGAGAATAAAGAAAAATGAGGAGACAAGAAGCTAAGATAGGTCCCCAGGGAGTCGACCTGTCAATCAACTTAACTGTTTTGTGTGTTTTTGCTTTTTAGTGGTCCTTTACCAGGTAACCAGCCATCTGACTCAACGTACAGACCTCACGGAATTTCTAACCATTATTATTACCCAGACAAAGCTAACTTATCTCCTTCAAATTGTATATTTCAGGTATTTGCCCACAGCATGGAGGCCCAATTCACCCACCCTAACCCCACCCACCAAAGATTTCCCCACATGCCCATAGGCAGCAATCCTCAGGTTCACTTCACATACACGCTATGTTAGCCGTTTCTGGACTTAACCCTCTCTGTCATTAACCCTCTCCCTCCATCCCATAACTCAACATTACCAGAAATAAGTCAGACTCTTGGAGGCACAAGTGACAAGGCCTTTAAGTCATAGGACATAGTGATAAGTACAATGTCGTGGGAAAAAGGCCAAATTACAGTTTTACAAACATAGAGAGAAAATGTACTGTGAGGCTGAGACATTTCATCAAATTTATGAACATCTGTCCCCACCACAGCAAGTGACCATCACATCCATAAGTCATGGACTGCCAATTCAGCTCTTAAAATTTAACCACAGTGACCTTGAGAAACAGTCTTTTACTTTCACAGCAGTGGTTTAAAATCTGAAAGTGAGATTCCATATTTGTCAGTTTAAATAGAAGTACATTCAGTGAATTATTACCTGCTTCTAACCAGTCAGGAAAAACATAAATGGAAAACAACAGAGTGCTTTAAATCCCAAAATGGATGTGTACACACAAGAGAACAAACCTTGAAGGTTCTCAGCCGGTAAGATTTCTGCCAACGTTCTTAGTCATTACACAAAATACCACAATATGACTCACCACCACCTACACAGTCATGTTCTCTGTGTCTGATAGACATGTTTTCATTCGATATATAAAAATAAGAAGTGAGATCCCACAAGCAAAGGCTGACTAATAGAAATAATTTTTAGTTTCTTACTACCAATGGTTAAGTGTTTTATACTATTTCCCCACCTTTCTTTAACAGTAGGCAATGCAAACTATACCAGTTTGCTAGACAAAATCTGCTGTTAAACCTGTCGGTGTCTTATTTAGCTTCTTTGTGTTATTTCAACCAGAACTCATTAGAGCAACTTTAACTTTTAATTAGTATACATCACCAGCAGTGTTGCAAGAATTTAAAATAAATAAGTCTAAGCATATGTTAAAATCATCTCCCAATATCCATCCAGCCACCTCACTACCCAGTTTTTACATCTATAATCTGGTACAACTTCTGTTGACAAGGGTTAATTGAGAGAATTTCTAAGCAGTGTTTCCCTAATTGAATGAATGGAGGGACTCTGTCTCTTGGGACAAAGAACCAGTGTAGAGCGACAGATGTAGAAAGGCACCCAAAGGCCCTGTGAGCAACTGTGGAACCAAGTTCCCCTTCCCTCAATGACACCTGTGCTGCTCTCGCCAGCCCAGGCCCTTCCCACACCTGCTCAGCGTGCTCTTCTCGGCAGCTCAGCGGACACAAGTTTTGTTTGGGTCAAAAGATATTTAGCACAATAGGTCTCTTTCCACATTGTAACTATTTATTTTATGTCACATATGGTAGAGAGACGGGACGGAAAATAATTCTTAAACATTATCAACCTTATCCTCTCAAGCTGCTACCCTTGATGCCAGATGCTTTAGTGATCCCATATGAAGAGCAGGACTAAAGAGAACGGTAATAGGTGGATGGGGGACAGGAAGGGTGCAAGGATCAGCCCAAATCCATCACTTCTACTTTGAGAATAACTCAGAATATACACCCAACCACTGGAGGATTCAGCAGTCATGAATTCATGCACATATGCACGCACGCATGCATTAAAATAGTTACTGAGCATCTCAAGTATTAACCTTTAGTAATTAGTTACTCATCCAGGCCACAAGCATTTACTGAGTACCCACTCTGGGCCACGCCCTACTCTAGGCCCTGGGGTTCCTGAGGATGAAAAAGCCAGATTACAATGCCTGTGTGTCATTCTGCTCTCTGAAAATGCAAAGGTGTCTATCCACAGATGGATTTAACATAATGAGTGTCCATATGGGAATAAACTCAAACCATCTGATTGTTTAAAAGATGGCAAAAGACTTGATGACTTTTTCTTCCACATCCAAGAAATACCCATCTTTCCTGAAAGCAACCTGTATATACATTCTAAGTGAGCTTTCAGTCATTTGGTTTAGTTTAGTTCCTAAATATTCCATTGTTTAATGAAATAAACAGCAGCTGTAGGATGTTTCCAGTGGATTCATTTAAAATTGGACAAAAGGGGAAAAATTGCTACATTTTTAAGGATCTTATTTGCAAAAAGTATAGACAGATGTGGTTCATCCATAAGTCAAAAAGTCGTAACTAAAAGATGAACTGGTACAGAGCTTCTATAACATGCGTCAAGAAACAGTCTGAAATTCCTGAGTAAGTCTGGGAATTGAAGATGGGGGAGGGGAGGATTCCAAGTACAGCAGATAAAATTGAGGACAGTTAGAACTGAAATACAGCATCCACATATTGGGCATTTACCTCCCACAGGCCATGTGACATATGTTTTAGGTGAGCAAATGATGTTTAGATGAATCCCAATGCATCAATATATATTCTCACGTGCAGTTATTCATGCAAACTACCAGATTGTTCCAGCCATTACTGAAACACATTTTCAAAATTACACTCGAAAGCTTACTAAACCACATGACTTATGGAGATGAAATTATTTTCCCAGTCTTTTAAAACCTGTATTGATTTATATGGAGACATGTAGAGAGTTGGCAAGTCAATACAGTATGTTGACTTTGCGTGATCTGCACATGGTAGCCTGAGGATTAAGTTAAATAATCGGATTTTAAATTGTAGTCAAAAGATAAGCAGATATATACTGCTCAGTCTCTTTAGAATTCATAGTAATGAAAATCATCAAGGCCAAGGGACTCGTAACCATTTTCTAACATCATTAGTTCAGAGATGGTTTTGCAGCTATTTGTATTAAAAGAAAAAAAAGTTTTCATGTTTCTTTCCTCCATCTCTCCACACTCCCCCTTCCATTTCAGTCCCTGTAATCTAAATTAAGAAGCACCCAGAAATAAGTGTATTGATTTAAACAAAGTATCTAACATGGAGTCAAAAATCTATACTTAATAGCCTATAGAAAAGGACATTTGGAATGATCTCGGCGAGATAAAATATAAATTTAGTACTAGAAGGAATAAAGTGGTTTTGTGGTTTTACCTTAAGCTTTACTGGATTTGTTTAGTAAATCAAGACAAGAAGGGAACTTCAAAAGCCATGCTGACCATCTTACTGTCTTTAAGCAGACAGGGCCTCCAACCAGTACAAAGAAATGTAGGCTGTCCACTGGGACGGAGATCGACCGCTAACCCTCCTTTGATTCTTAGAAGTAATATAATGTTCTGTTCAGAAGCACAACAGATACAAGCAAGCAAAACCACCTATATTAACATCACCCTGTATCACAAATCATCAGTTGTTCTCAGGGCCAAGATAATTTGTTTATAAAGTTCTGGGCTTGGGATCATTTTTTGGTCATCTGTCAATTGACCGTGTATTGGCAGCAGTTCACATCTGCTGCATAAGAACTTTAGCACTGAACACACTTAAGCCCATATCTACTTTCCCACTTCCCCGTGATGTATTGCATATTTTCATACTGTTCTAAACATTCTTCTTTAAACTCATCGAGTTGATGTATCCAAAAATGCCACAGAGTCAGGGGAAGATCTACTCAATATATATTCTTTTTCTTCATGGTCAACTAATCATGTCCTTTAGCTCAACAGAATGTTCTCTTTGACCTTTATAGGTTTGTCAAATGAAAAGAATTTTAATCTCATGGAAATAGAACAATTTTAATATCAATTTTTTTCACTGGATTCTGATTTTTGGCTTCCAGACAACTGAACACTCTGAGACTATTCTAGACACTTCTTTGAAGTCTTTATACAGTCCGATTTTCTCTGCTTAATTACTGAGCAATCCTTTAGACTCTAAGAAACAATAGATTAAAACTAGGACTCCTTACAACCAGTTTTTTTTCCCTTCAATCAGGTTAAAATTAAATGTTCTTGCTACCCAATTTTTGCATCTTTTTTTGGAGACAGGGAACTGAATAGCTCCTTGAGAAACTTTCTATTCTTAATCGTGGCCTTAGTGTGAAAGGCGAGTTTTAAAACAAAGAGATAAAAACTGTTGAAACTTGTCATCAATTCTAGTGATAACAGAAGAATTTTTATTAAAAAGAGCTTAAGATAGTCCTAGTAATAAAAGAAATTATGTTGGCATAATTACCCCGAGAAGATTGGTAAAAATTCACATAGCTAGGAAGAGAACAAAATTTGTACACTGGTAAATCTGTAAGACAAATTTGGATTCCTGTAACTCCTTTCATACCAAAGTGACTTCGGAATATATTGAAAAATGAAAAGATTACTGATGCAGATTCCCAAGTGAATCCACTTGGCACAGCTTACCTTGACCCTGAATTCATCTGACTCCGATACATCAACTAAATTCTCTCATTCCTGTCATCTTCATTTCTCATATTCTATGCTGGCTACTAACGTCCCCAGTAATTAGTAATAATAAAACTGACCTATAGTAAGTAATTATATTTATGAGGATACAAATCTTCCCATCGACCTCCGGTATCCATCATCACCACGTTCGCCATCGAGATTTAATTTTCATTGACAATCCTCAATAGTATAAATGGTAGTTTTGTGATCAATAATGAATTTTTTAATAAGTTTCTTTAAAATAGTTTACATTCCTTGGAAGGCACAGTACTTTTTAGTATATTATCCTAAAACATTAGACCCCAAATGAAGACTGAGCAGTGGATTCAAAAGAAGACAGATTAACCAGAAAAGTTTAACATGTAATTGGTCACACTTCAGACTTAGGAAAACTTGGATCCATGATGCATATTTCCAACTAGTCATAAATTCTCAGTGGTGTACTGTATTAGAAATGAAAGCTTTCCTCTAATAAATCTATGAAACGGATTCCAAATACACAAAACAATGTGTATACTAGAAGACTGGTGCAAAACACTTCAAAACCATACCTGGTTTCTCACCTAAAATCTCAGGCAGGTAAAGCAGTTGGACATCTGCATGTTTCACAAGGCAAGAGAGCTGAGGAAACCCATTAGGAGACACCAATTTCAGTATCACTGCTGCTGTGGAATATTCTGTAGGGAACCCACAGCTCACCAATTTCTGGTGTATGCAGGAGTCTATGCACTGGGTGGAAGAGCAGAAGGGGGCTCCTCGTAATTCTCTTTCCTTTTCATTTCAAAACTAAAGTACCCTGAGAAGGTATACGTTGCAGCAAGAAAGCATCTCGCCTCAACAACTGGACCCAAAATGAAAACAGAATCTACTCAACAAGACATGACACCTTTTGCTAAACTTATCAACACTTCACAGAGACTGCAAAGAGCAATGGTTATTTTTGTATATGTAATCAGGCAGCAAAATATTTTGCTGTACTTTAATATATTTGGTTCGCTGAGAAAACTGTTAAGAAAGCAGAGATACCTTCCTCTCATTCAAATAAGAATCTAAGATATATAACTAAACCAATAATACAGTCATCCCCATCCCCTTTTCCAGAACCTCTTCTCAGAAGCCTCAGTCCTCCCAGCCTCCTATTTCATGTTCCATCTACACTGAGCTTTCTGTTCCTTGTGCCTTCCATGCTTCTCTAACCTCCCAGCCCCCTACTGCTGTTCTCACAGTCTGTAACACTCCTCTCTCCTCTTTGCCTGGATATTCCTACTTGATTTTCTTTTCTTTTCTTTTTTTTTTTTTTTTAAGATTTTATTTATTTATTTGACAGAGAGAGAGGCAGTGAAAGAGGGAACACAAGCAAGGGGAGTGGGAGAGGAAGAAGCAGGCTCTCCGCTGAGCAGGGAGCCCGATGCGGGGCTAGATCCCAGAACTCTGGGATCATGACCTGAGCCGAAGGAAGACACTTAATGACTGAGCCACCCAGGTGCCTCCCTACTTGATTTTCATGCCTTACATTAAATGAAACTTCCTCCACAAAGCTTTCCAAGACCCTTCCACACTAGGTTAGGAATCTGTGGGGTTTGGGGGTAGGTATCAGCAAGTAGCGAGTTTGGAATTAACTGATAGCTAAGCTAAGGAGCCAAGCAAGAATGGAAATCAAATACCTTCTTTTTTATGCATGAGAGTGGAGTTGGAGAACCCAACTTTCACCTGCAGACAAGTGGTCTTGCTGAGATTTCAATGCTGAATTAGACACCCGCCAGCTGGACAGCTGCAGAACCCCACCCCCCAAGGGGGCTTACTCCTAGGAAATTTATAGCACCAAGGGCCACAAAATGTGTTTCCTGAAAGCAGGTTGATTTGTAGAGAAATTGAGAAAGAGAGAGGGACTCAACTATGCATATTCCCAAGAGGAGTTGGAAGAGAAGCTAGGAGTTCCTGGGCAAGAGTGGGACTCCCTCCTTGTGAAAAAAAGGGAACTGAACATTCTTCCCCAACAATACATACTGGGGAGGAGCCCTTCATAATCCTTGGGCACTCAAGATAAGAATTACACGTTTAGTTGCCTGCTTCCCTCACTAGACCTTCAGTCCCAAAAATTCATGAAGAACCATGGCTGCTTTGCTCACCAGTTACCTCGGGGCATAGAGCAGGCACTTATCACATGCATACACCCCAAAAGAACTGACCAGTCAATTAATGACACATTTTTCTGTTCATCCCAAAGGAAATCTTCTCCTTGCTAACACTGAGATGAAAAAGTTACTTGAATAAGGGCCACTTATAGAGTTATAATGCCTAGGAATCTTCAAATAGGTTGGTGAAAATAATCTAAGACCTTTAAAAGCCTATAGAAAGACCACAGCTAAATCTTATTTTATGGGAACAGTACTGAGTCTCAGGTTGGTTATATTCACAATTTGTGGCTGAAGCAAAGGACAAAGAAAAAAAAGTGGGGTGAGAAGGTGGGGGAGGTAATACAGGAAAAAAAGGATTGATGCTTGAAAGGCATAAAATACATAGTTAGCAGAGATTACATAAAACTCTCAACTGAATATTTTTTTAAATATACCAAATCAGTTAAAAATTGTTAGCATAGAGACTATTTCTATTTGACAACTCACAAAAATAAATAACTAAATAAATTAGTTAAAAAATTTCCAAGTTACATGTCCTCAATTCTCCAGGAGCTATAGAATAGCTTTAAAAACAGCAGGTCAATCTGTAGGAAGTAATAACAAGTGTTGGCAAAGATGGGGTCAAACTGGAATCCTCACACACTGCAGGTGGGAATGTAAAATGGTGTAGCCAGTTTGGAAAACAGTCTGGCAATTCCTCAAGAGTTGAACATTCTGTTACCACATGGCCCAGAAATTCCGCTCTTAGGTCTATATCCATGAGAACTGAAAATATTATTTCCATGCCAAAACCTGTACGTGAATGAAGTTTACAGCAGCATTATCCATAATAGCTAAAGACTGGCAACAACCCAAATGTCTATCAATGATGAATGGATAAACAAAATGTGGTATGTCCATACAGTGGCGTATCATCCAGCCACAAAAGGAAATGAAGTATTCCTATACACTACAACATCGATCAACTGAAAAGACCATGCTAAGTGGAAGAAGCCAGTCACAAAGGACCACACATCATATGATTCCATTTCTATGAAATGCCCAGAATAGGCAAATTCACAGAAAAGGAAGTAGATGAGAGGTAGCCAGGGGATGGTTGAGTTGGGGAGAAATGAGAAGTGACAGTTAATAGGTAAGGGAGCTGCTTTTGGATGTCGTGAAAACGTTCTAAAATTTGTGATTGTTGCACAACTTTGTGAATATACTAACAGCCACGGAGTTATACACTGTACATAAGTGAATTATATAGTCTGTAAATTAGATCTGTAAATAAAGCTGTTATTTAAAAAAAAAAAAAGATAAGCAGACTTTTGGACTGGGACCTCCAGGACCCACTACATCCTGCAATCGGAATGAGTCTGACTCCACCACCTGGGGCAGGTGCTCCTCCCAGCCCACCTTCTTCAGACATTCCCATGGCCGACCTCCCATTCAGCCTTGCTTTATTTAGGAGATGATAAGGTCACAGTAAGCACTTCTGCAAGCAACCTATTCAGTACCACTTTTAAAAACATTAAATGACTGTGTCATCAGAAGAGGCAAAGGAAACCAGCTTACAACAACCGGCTGTGATGAGATGCTTTCCAACAGATACAGAGGTAAAATGCCCTGTGAGTTAGGACCCACATTGGCTCACTCACAGCAGGCAGATTGGCTTTCAAGAAAAGGAAAAACCTGGCATATCTGCTTAAGGTGTTGTGCCCAGGAAATACCTGAATTACTTTCCATCTCTCTCACTGCACTAGGATGTAGGGTGTAAAGCACCTAATAGGAGCCAGCCTTCTTAAAGAAGTTATCTTCTTTACCCCAACCCTATCTGAAACATGGTATTATCCCCATTTTATAGGCAAGGCAATAAACTTAAATTCCAACAGAAACCATCTTAAAGGAAGTCACCACAGGTTGCAGAGTGGTCTGACCCCACAGGCCATGTGCTCTCCCCTTCCCCACATGGCCTTCCTTTCCTGTGCATGGGCAGAAGCAGAAGCGCTTCTGTGAACACTCAAGAGAACCCAGAGCAGAAGTTTCCAGTGGCTTTGAACCCACCTCTCTTGCCCTAGGACACCCCCGGCCATTGGATGGATTTGTGGTCTAAGTCCCTGAAGTCAGGAGTAGACAGAAATCCATCCGTCACTCACCAGGACAGATACAAACCTCAACATAATTTGTTTTCCAATGGTTTCAGCTTCAAGTTCTGGTTTGGCATTGCCTTTTTAACAACTAACAGCTGTAGGCAATTTTCACACAGAATAAAGATATCAATAAGGCAGAGAATGGAATTTTCTCCCTTATGAATACAGAACAATGAGCTGTCTTCAAGATAGATGTCCATGGAGTTGCCACCACACAGGCTCTGGCTTAGGTCTCATTTTGAGAGTCTGATAGAACACAATGGAAAAGACAGTGGATGTGGGTGCTTTGAAGGTTCTAGCTCTGCCCACCAGCTCCATTACCACCAAGAAGGCCTTCATCTATCAGCGACATCTATCTCCTTAGATTGACTTTTGGTTTTAAGATACTTTAAGTGGGAAATAAAACCAAGCCCGTGAATACATCATTATCGCCCTTCTTGAGAGCCATCATGGTAGATGATTCACTGCCTCCCCCTGGAAGGGGATTATGCATCCTCCACCCCCACCCCCCAGTGACCTCAGGATTGGCCATGCAATTTGTGGTGACAGCCTCTACAGAAGAATGATCCATCCTTACCCTGTGAACTCGGGAGTGGATATGTGACTTTCATTGGCCAAAGAAATATGGGCAGAAGTGACATGTATCATTTCCAAGAATGAGCTTAGAGCCTGCTAGCAGTATACCAGTCTCTCCTTCCTCTTCCAGTAGGCTTGGGTCTTGGATGGAAGATGGTGAGGAAGAGAATCACAGCTGACCCACAATAGACACGCAGCATTAGCAAGTGATAAGCCACCGCCATTTGTAACCACTGAGGTTTTGCTATCACAGGATGAACTAGCTTAAGATGACTGAGACAGCCATTAACACTGACCCCCTCCACTTCTCTTCTCAGCTTCAATCGCTCCTCACAGCTCACCTCCTCCAGAAAGTCTTCCGTGACTAACCTCCTCAGCACCATGTCCTACACCTCACGACACATGTATACACAATCTATGCAGAGGTGGGTCGTGCTTCTTCCTTTAGTGGTGTTATACCTGCATCCGCCCCTTTTGCTACTGAAACTATCAGCTGCTGAGGTCAGGTTCTAGTATTCCATTTTGAACCTCCCGATTAACACCTCGAACAGAGTCTCTGCATGCAGAGGCGGGAGAAAGGGAGATTCCTTCAACACTGAAAATATTCATCAACATCATAACATATGAACATGCTGCCAAGAGTCATCTCTTCTTTTTCCCAACCAATTCTGTTTGGTAATAGGCCTGTTAATCCACTCGGGAGACCAGAACTCAAACATCAGCTTCATAGAACCCTCTCATATTGGCTTATCTCATATGATAAGCTTATAGGTAAATTCTGGTCGAGAAGACCTGGACTGACCTGATCAGTTCAGATATTACCCCTGGAGGCAGTAAGAAAGCTTACGTTACTTTCTTGACCCAAGACTTTCTAATATCTGTTGACGATATAAATGGTCTGATTAGAACTAACTCCATTACAAAATGCCAGTGGTGATAAAGGGAGATAAATGTTACTCATGTAACATTTACTGAGCACCTAATGAGGGTCAGGCATTGGGCCATTCCCACTACGTAAATTATTCTTAAACACTACGTCAAACTAGGAGGAGGCATTGTTTTTTTCTCACTTTCCAGAAAATAGGCTTATATGCTTTTTTCATACTTACATAGATAATAAAGTCAGAACAGTAATTTGAACCAACATCTTGCTAATCCCCATGCCACTACCCCTTAAACTATGCCATAATACGCCCTAAAACATAGAATAGAAAGAAACACTACTTCAGAAGTGCCTGAAAAGCTAAGCTAAAGAGAGCACTTCCATCTCTTGATGAATGCGTCCCACACCAGATACATCTCTCACTTCAGTAGTGGATTCTAGAATACGATAGGACCTATAAAAAGTTTCCCACAACGGTTATTACTGCAATCCTATCATTAGGCTAAATAATTAGACCGTACTTAAGTAATAATGTCTTTCATCAAAGGATCCAGGACAGGACAGGAAGAGGAGTATGACTAATTTTTAAAAAGACATTAATTCTATACACTGAGAGTAGGGGTGGAGAAAGCGTTAGGAATTGTGGAAGGTGTGAAGCAGATGAGGGAGTTATTTATGCACAGACTATAGACTCAGACTGGAAGGGGAAGAATAGAAGAGCAACACAGGATGCAATTCTGCCACATATTGTAGACCTAAGGGTCTAAATGCCTCCACTTAAAGCAAAGCCCTTTGATGTAGTAATGCTACCCTCTTCTTTCTCTTCCTCCGCAGGCTCAGTGTTCACAGCTGGGGTGCCAATTTAAAGGGGTCACTTCACTGGAGAAGGGCAAGCCCGTGGCTAACCAAACCATGCACATCCTCTCCTCTCCCTCCTGGCTCCCAACCACCTCCAGGAGAGAAGTTGGGGACTCACCACAAGTTCACTGAACATGACGTCCAGCTCCTCCACAGGGGGCATGGGTAATGCTGGCTCCATGGTCTGAAGCGCAAAGTTGCTATCGTTTCGCAGCCGATAGGTGATTTCTGGGTGATCATTATTTCGGAAACAGCAAAAGATGAACGAGATCCCCCGTCCACTTCTCTTCCTTGGGGCCATGGCTGAATTCTGTTCTATTTCTTGAAGTGACTAAACTCTACAAAAAAGAAGACAGGACATGGTTAAGGGTGAAAAAATGGATAAAAGGGTTTTGTTTTGTTTTGTTTTAAAGTCAGACCAATTCAAGAAAGAGACCTCTGCACTGGAGACACTTGATATGCCCCTGTAGGGCATAGAAAGGACAACCCCAAGAGGATTTGGAGTCCAGCTGGGCAAAGAGCACATCCTTCTACTCACTTGTTGAATGTTTCCTGTGACCAACTGCTGAGCAAACAGTACAATCCTACCACTGCATGCCACAGTGTATGCCCCAATCGCATTGGACTACTGGCCATTCTTTGCCTATCACATGCTCCTTCTTGACAACCCATCTTGTTCTTTGACTCCCCTGCAAGAATGACCTTCTCTTCCTCATCCCCTAGGAATCTACGATGTCTTACCCTTTAAAGTTTGATATCAGTTTCTTCTTTTCTACCTTCCGAAAGTAGAATTAATGATACGTATGCTAAGGCATATCTAGTCATTCCAGCTCATATCACTTTCTAAGTTTCTTAAGAGAATACGTTCCTGTTAGACCATGATTAACTCCAAGTCAAGGGAAGGAACTGTACATCAAGCAACCTGTTGGCACTCATGCCCTGCACAGTGCCAGGAAGGAAGGAGGCACTCGGTTACTGTTTATCATGTTGAATAATTTAAATTCATAACAAAGGAAGAGTGACTTCACATGAGCTAAAAGAGTCAGATTTTCAAACAGAAAAGATCAAATGAGTTCAGCAATAAGGAGATGGTTCTAGCACATTAACATTTAAAAACAAGGCATCTGTATGTGTCGATATGGAAACATGTTCAAGATGCCGTATGGTATATATACCACAAGATTACATTTTAAAGAATGTATGTATGTACTTATGAATATATATAAGAAAGGGCTAACAATAGCAATAGCCTCTAAAATAAAAATAGGGGATTGGAGAACTATTCGTTTTAATTTTGAATTTGAATTTCTACTACAAAATTACATTTTTAATGATTATATAGTGTTAAGATTACAATTACATGTATTGCCTTGGGAAAATTCTAAAGTTATACTGTCAAATGAAAAAAGCAAATCAAAGAATGATGTGTACAACATGATGCCATATGGCCTTTTAAAAACAATCTCATAGAATGATACAAACTCCGGTAAAAGTTTTCATAAATAACTATGGCTTACAAACACTTCTGGAGTCAAGATCTCTGCTCACTTAAGGGATAGCGGTCTCCAGAAGCTGGCAATTAGAAGTATTTGGGATGGGAAGGGGAGGGAAATGTTAAGAGCACCGTGTCCCTCATGTAGCCCTACGTGATGTTCCAAATGGCTCTGGAATAAAGACTTAGCTGAGACAACCAATATCCCAATCTGTTGAAGCATAAATCTCCCGGCCTAAAGTGTACCCGTGCAAGGTCATAGGAGGCAATATGCAGCACCAGGGATTCCTTTGGCAAATGTGTGTTAATACCTATTACATACCAGGCACTATAAGCACCTAAAGATACATAAATGAAATGGGTCACTAGGAGCTTATAATCTGGTGGGAGAGAGTAGTGCACCAAATAGTTGTAATGAAGGTCATACGGCGTATCATACCAGTAAATACTATGTAACTAAGCAGAAAGTATACAGGGAAGAATCTGGGAATGGTCCCTGATGGATGAGTGGAGCTTTGATAGGTTATGGAAAGCAGAGCATTTTGGCAGAGGGAACAGTGCAAGCAAAGGCACGAGGTGGGAAGGGGCACAGCGTGTACGGGAAATGAGTGGTGCTGTCACAGGTTGTGCTGTAGAACTCCATCTTCCCATCGCAAAGCCCTGGGGCTCTCATCTTCCTGATCCAAACCCACCAAAGTCTCCCCAATACCAACCTAATTGGCTTTCGTGCGCCACCAAATCAGATCCCACTCAACTTCTCAGTCTTTTCTATTTCCTTAAAAGTATCTTCCACTTTAGCCAACAGACCATTTTCTATGCCCCCTAAACATCCACCCAAGTAGTCTGCTCTTTCCTTTCACTTTTACCTTTGTCAACATGCTCCCCACCCTGACCGTACCAATCCTGACAGCCCTTGGTATGGTGAGCCCATCCACGGCTGGTGATAGCTGAAATTTGGTTCAACGTTTCTGATGGGTAATTTATCAAAGCCCTGAAATAGTCATACCGTTGACCTAGTTATTTCTACTTTTAGAAACATATCCCAATAAAATATTCTGAGATACTATCAAAGATGTTGCCACAAAAATTTTCAGAGCATTAGCTATTACAACAAATAAAGGAGGGCATAAAATAAGTGCTGATAATAGAGGACTATATGAAAAGGGTAATCACGGTACACCTAGATGGCAGACTACCAAGCAGTTCTCTGTAAAAGAATATTTAATGACATGCAAATTTTTAGGATATGTAAAATAAAGCATAGGTATACAATGTCCCATTTACGTAAGAAAAAGTGTACATATATGAGCAGGAAAAAAAGGACAAGAGAAATGCACCAAAATGTGAGCCAACAGTTAGCTTGTGTCAAACGCATGACTCACTTTTTTAAAAAACGAAAAACTTTTCTGTACTTCCCAAGTTGTCACAATGAAGACATACTACTTTCACAACAAAATGGAGATGAGATTTAAAAAAAAAAAAACCACTCTAGATTGTTTATATGACAGATGGAAGGAGGGGAATGTGTATGCAAAAATGTTCTTTACAAAAATATCCAAGTTATGGTGATCTATATACACCAGCTTCTCAAACTATCTGAGGCGAAGGACTAGTTGCTTTCCCTCCACTCTGTTAGAAACATTTTTGTAAACTATAGTAAGATATCTCAGCAATGTCAAATTGCTATAAGAATTTCTCTAAGTGTGCAGTTCTTGTATTCTTTGTTAACCAGCATGGATAGGCAGCAATAGCACTAACGTACACCAGGAGATGGGAGTTAAGACTTAGCTCATTAAAATATAACTGTTAATGTTTGTATCTGGTGTACGTCCTCAGGGCAGGAGCCATATCCTCCTTGGTAGCCAGGCCCGAGCCCTGCATACCCTGTCACTCAACTGTCAGTAAACTGAAGAGGGACTGTTCAGGGACTACTGTTAAGGTCTGTGTGACTAAGCACCTCTGTATCAGGAGAAGGAGACAACGTTCAGGCTACTGGAAGACGAGGGCAAAAAATTCCCAGAGTAGGCAAGAGCTAGCCCATGGAGGGTCATATGGTCCACGCTCAGCTTTCAAGTTCATTTCCAGGCACTCTTACTAACCTCCCCGGTTGAATGTGGTTTGGGCCCTCTTAGCATTTTGTGACCCCTATGAGGCATAGCCAACAGTTACAGTAATTTGTGGTCTGGGTCTTACTTCCCCTATTGAAGAGTCAACTCCATAAGGAAAAGTGCCCACGGCATGTATCAGTGCCTTGCACACGGAGACTATGACCAAAGTATTTGGGAAACAAATAGAGAGCAACTTTACCTTTGCACTTTATAGGTTGTTTCACTTAAACCCAAGTTTTATTACACTCTGGCTGTATTGAGGTGGGGTGTGCAGGAACCACTGAGGCCTAAAAATCAGTCCAAAGCATTTCTTAAGTCTTTTTTTTTTTTTAAGCCAGCAGTTCTACAAACAAAAAAATATGAGTGTCTTGGCTAGTTTCTAAGATGGGTAATAAGATATAGAACCTATTACGTTAAAGAACCTAATCGAAATCATTTTTAATAAGGGCCAAAATATTGCCTTTGACAGGTGATCTGTGTTTAAAAGCCTCACTAAAGTCCAAAGGCCAAGTTTTTATGCTGGCTTTCCTGTGTAACCCCAAACACAAGGACCTCCATTAAACCCATCTCTAAACTGTAGATGATGGCAAAGCTTTGAGATTTCTAGGCTGCCATTTTTAATACACATATTTGGAACTCTACTGTTCAGAGCCTAGTCTCCCAGATATAGACCAAAATGGAAGCAAAATAATCATCCCATGACCCCTCAGTGGCAGTAGACACTTCTGGCCAGCCCTCCTTAACTGCTCTCCACGTCACTAATGAACAAGCAAACCCAACAGCTGCCTGTGTGCCTATGTGATTTTACTGCACATTCACACCCATCACTTCATTCCATTATCCTCATTTCACACATGGGACCTAAGGAGGGACTTGCTAGGGAGTGGGGCAGTTAGGAAGAGAGAAGTTAGAGACTTGCTTTGCTGGGAAACACAAGAAGATGTTGATTTGGAGAAGCCTAATTGGGGAGTGGGGCAGGAAAGCTTGGCAGAGGTCAGGGAACCTGCATGTTTAATCCAACTGGAATCCAATCCCCACCCTCTCCAACCTCAAGGCTATGACCTTGGTTCAGCCTCCCCTTATCTCTCATCAAAATGGCTACAACAGTTCTTCAATTCTTCTCCTTGGCCCATGATTCCCCAGGCTAGGGGTTGACAAACCTTTTCTGTAAAGGCCCAAATAGTAAATATTTCAGGCTTTGTGGGCCCGTAAGCCTCCAACACAACTAGTTAACACTGCCATTTTATTATGAAAGCAGCCACAGGCATCTCTAAAAAATGGGCCCGCTTGTGTGCCCACAAACTTTATCATGGACACTGAAATTTGAATTTCATATAACTTTCTCATGTCACTAAATTTTTTAAATTTGTTTTATTATTTAAAAATGTGAAAACCATTCTTGGCTCACGGACCATACAAAAATAGGTGGTGTGCCCATGAAGGCCCATGGGCTGAAAGTCACCAACAGCTGCCCTTGTTCATCACACTCACAAAACAAAACTGTTTTTTTAAAAAAGCTTGTTCAGTACCAATTATATGCCAAATACTGTGCTAAGCACTAAGGAAAGAGGGATGAAAATGAGATGATGTACCCTTCAGGGAGTTTTAGAAAAGTTATTTGGGAAAAGGCATTTAAAAAAACAACAAATAAACGAAACTATAACTTAATTTTAGTTAGTATTACAGGGAATGCAAGAAGAAAGTGAAAGAAAATGGTGGGGGGGTGGGGGTGGTGGTGGTGGTGACAGCAACTTTGAATCCTGTGATCATGGACAGCCTCTCCAGAAAGAGGGCGTTTAAGGGGAGACCTAGGAACTAGCCCTGCAAAGTACTGGGGGAAGAGGATTCCAGGCGGAAGGAGTGTGTGAAGAAGCCCAGAGCGGGTGCGGAGCTTGGCACCTCTGAGTCAGGGAAGGAAGACCAGTGCGGCTGGGGCATCATGAGTAACGGCAGTGTTAAGAGAGAATCTGGAGAGGGGAGGGGCCCAGACCCCAGGGCCTTGTCCACAGGACTGAGGAGTCTGGGATTTACTCTCAGCACACCATAAATCTGATTGTGTCACTCAGCTCTGCAGTGTCCCCTGGATACAGTCCAGCTCCTGGCATGGACCATAAGGCCCTCCATGGCCTAGCCCTCACCTACTTTATTTTCTACCCTTGTCTCCCAATACCATGAACGCTGCCCACCCACACACCCCCACACACCTGTGTGCGTATAGTAATCAGACCTTGACAGGAGTCACACTTCTGAGCCCACACATCCACAGTTCCCTCACCTAGGGTGCTCTTTTCCTTCCGTACCTAACCATCTTCCACTCGCCATTCAAAGCCCGCTCAAGTACTACTATTTTAATGGGCCTTAGGCTTCCCAGAAATGGTCACACATTTTTCTTTCCACAGCCCAAGCACCATAGACATAGTTGAGTGTTTTCTGGATTTTTTTTTTTTTTTTTTTAATTCACGTCTCTTTTTCCCTCTAGACTATGAGATCCTGAAGACAGGGACTAAGTTTCATTCAGTCCCTGGCACATGGTATATTCTCTATAAATGTTTGTTGAATGCAAAAGCATAAATGCCTAAGTGAACAGATGGTCTCGTCTCTGAACTTCGCGGTGGTGTGACTGGGTGTTCTTCCCGCAGATCTGTTGTTCACGAATGCCAAGACATTTAAAGTCAATCACATCGCCAAGTGCTCCTCAGCCACTTGTCAAGCTTTCTGATGCTGACAGTAGCCTCAAAACAGACCTCATCCTTGGGGTATCTGCGGTTTCCCTCGAGCAAGGAGCTTCTTTCTGGCCGAACGAGCTGGTGCCTGGTTTTTCCACGCACCCTCAAAAGTAGGCTCCATGGAAACAGACCCACTGATAGAATCTTTTCCCCATTCCTTACATTCAATAAACACTTTGCCCAAGAAAGTATTCACTTCCTCGGCGATCACAGCTGAACCTCAATAAGGCAGACACAGTATTAGGTGCTGGAGACACAGACGAAGAAAATTCACAGGTTCAGGGAGATCACGGCCTAGTGAGGACATTTAGGGAGCAGCTAAGTTGCTAACTCTGTCCAATGAAGAGGGAATGCAGTTACTGAAACCTGGGGCCTACGCGTCCACATCTCGGCCCCTTTTTAATCAGAACAGCCTGAGCGAAAGGGCTAATTCCACCATGACAGCTGGGCCCTCAACCAGAACACATCTTCTAATCTCAGCTTCTGGCACCATTGCAGAGGGGAAGAAGTCACTTCTGGGACATCCAAAATGCAGTCCATCTATAACATTACAGATGACTATTGCTATGCCGTGCACAAGGAAGCAATTAAAAAGCTACTTAAGATTCTGGAGCAGGTGCATTTTGCTTAGCAAAGAAGAAGAAATTTAATCCGTCTGTGGCCTAGCTCAGAGTCATTTGTACTGCTCTTTAACAAAACAAACAAGACTCAATGTGGTAACAGTCAAAAAACGAGGGCCAAATTTTCGGGAATAGAGACGATGATGATCATGATGATAAAAAACACTGGAGAACTCACAGTCTCCAAGAAAACCCTCCTTAACACTTTCCTTTGATAATGCCAACTCACAACACATATGGGATAGGTAAGGTTTGTTTTCCACAAAGCAACACAATATTGGTACCTAATGTACGGGGTAAACTTGAAAGTCGTGTTGACAAGGAAAGACGCACACAGCTTTCTAATTGCTTCATCGGGGACTTTTGCCACACATTGATAAGATGGCCGTCCAGACCAAGGGAGACACTGGCTAAGGTATCAAGGTTCTCCTCTAACCAAAGTGGTTACAGGGAAACAACTTAGACCCTGGTGGAAGGGAGACGAGGACAGACTGTGAGTTCCTGCCAGCCACCAACTCCGTTAGACAGTTGAGAGTTTCTGCATATACTCACCAAGTGCGGTGGGGGACCACATGTACCATGACTGGCTTCAATTTTTTTTTAGTCAAGATAATAGTTCACATTTAATTCTCCAATTATAATTTCAATACTAAAATACTGTCATTGTTTCTGCATTGTAAATGATCTCAGACATAAAAAGGCAAGCAAAAAAAAAAAAAATGTATGCCCTAAGAGCAACTTTAAAGAGAATGGTTGGGGACCCCTCCATTTTAACTGCCATACCTATTGTTTTCAGAGCTGCAGTTTGCCCCACATTTTGCAATTTTCCAAAGGGCCCTGACATGCACTTCTGTTTTCAACAACACGATAACATTAACGCAAATTCTCTTATCAAGAAGAATGTGAAAAGAAAAAAACTGCTTTGCTTCTTTCCTTGGCCATCTCTCTCCCCTCTCACATTCCTCATGTCTGGTTTCATTTCCCAAGCGCACCAGATGCCAAATACTATTTGGAGCTTTAAAAAATCATGGGATACAGTCTAAAGGTTGTAGGAGGAACGTCTGAAAGGGGATGTGTTTTCCCCGCAAGTTTCAACATCCTCTCCACCAGGAAACGGAAAGGGCGTTTCTCAGTAAGTGTGTCCAGCACAGGGCCAGCCCTTTCCACACACTTGGTCCCAAAAGGATGTTCTAACAGGGCACTTCTGGAAGTGGCTCTTGGAAAGTCACCCTGCAGTCAGTCCCCTCAGCCCACTGACTTTCCTGAGGAAAGAGGAAAACAATCCGGGCACCCCACCATGGACGGGGAAAGCCAAACATTCAAAAAGCCACTGGCACCCTGAAGACCCTCTCCGCTCCACCGCCTAAAGCAGGACAGTGCACGCAAAGCACACTCCCTCCTCTGTGTCCACTCTGCAGTGCTGTAGGCGGGGGGCGTGCACCAAGTGGAGGCCAAAACTGGTCCCATTCGTTCCCCACTTCCTCCCTAGATAAGAGAGGAAGGAACTCAAGTGAAGTCCATGCACACCCTCAAGCCAGACCAAGCCTCAACCAGCACATAATTAAGTCTTTCTCCCAAGCCCAAGTCACAGACTCCTGCCAGAAAACACCCCCTCTTCATGTAAAGAGCAAAGGAGGGGACCTCCAGGTTTCACCCTAAAAAGCTGGCAATGACTCTTCTGTCATGACTCAATACTTTAACCATGGGTTTAGGCCATAAATCCCTAAAGCCAATACCCGGTTCTTGAGTTAGGAAGTGTGTGCTGTTCACGTGACAGAAACCAGTCTGGAAGCCAGGACATCTCGTCTCGATCATCTGGGAGAAGGGCCAAACCAAAAGTGTCACTGGAGCTCTCCACCAAAGAAAGCACAGCCTTGCCAGCAGCCTGTGCCCTTGGGCCTGGCGACCTGTTGCTAGTCTGCGAGACCCCCCGTTTAGGTTGTTCTCTTCAGTGCCTCTGAGGGATCCACTTAGATTGTACAGACACGAATTTAAAGGAGGGGTTACGCAAACATAGGAAGCTACAACTCAGTGGCCAGTTTGGTCACATCAAAGCTCTCACTCTTCCACGAGGCCAAGGTTTGGTCTTCAACAAACGTGTAAAACAAGCAACTTTCCCGAATCACCCAGCAGCTCTTTCAGGAAGACAGGAGAGAGAGAGAGCACAGTCACCAGAGGAGATGACCTGTACACTGCAAGACACCAACAACTGCCGGTACCCTACGTGCTCCAGCCCTCTGCTGACCCCACCGTTGGGACCCCGGAAGTCAGCGTCTTCAATGCGACAGGCAGCTGTGGTGCCCCCTAAGCCGCCTCCCCGCTGCCATGACCACACCTCAGGTACGTGAGCCTTCAGACCTTCCCAAACAACTAGCCAACACTTTGGCGCTATCCACACAGAAAATGGAAGGGATATTAAAAGACACTGCCTAAAAACAAGTAGATTATTACTCATTTTTTGGAACCTTCTCACAACTGAAATAATTCTGGCAAATCCTGAGAAAGAAGAGGTTGAATATATACTTAGTTTGAACAACTATGTGTTCCAGATCTTCAAGTAAAGTTGAATATGACTAAGAGAAGATAAACTGGGGCTACTCTGGGCCAAGGACCCAGGTGGCCAGTGCCACCTTCACAGTAATATAAGTCCCTCTCCCCAGTGAGGCCATTAACACACGGTCCCTTGGGAATGTGAGCACTGCTACTGACCCTCACAGCCCCCAAACCAGAGGCTATTTGATCTTATTCCCTCTCCAATATCACAACTACATTCTATCATCAAGACATTTTATTGCCCAGTGGGTATAATTTTTACTTGTACACAAGCCTTTATGAAGAATAATGTTCACTGGCATCCTAGGGAAGCTAGAGTTCTCTGGACTGAAAATGAATAAAAGCTTGCCTAGAGGGCTTTATATGCTCATGTTTACTGAAAGAAAATTTAAAACTCACTAATTACCTTCCTCTGTTCATGTTCTTCTGACTACTTTTATGCCAAGATTAATACAATTGCAACAAGAGAAAATGAAACACCATGTAGAACAAAAGTTCTTGGTTAAACTTAGCCTCATTCTCTGGTAACTATTAGGAAACCCCCATCTTTCTCATGGAAAATGCCTGTGCTTTTCAGTTAGGGAAAAACTAATGAACAGACACAACATGACACAGGCAGCCGTGGAGACCTGACACAGGCAGCTCACCCACTTCTTTTCTGGAGGAACTGTAGGAAAGACTTCAACATCCTCAAGTCCTCTATAAATGTTTGATGGATTTTAAGTGGACATTACAAAGGGAAGTGAGAACTACATTAAAGAGTTGGAAGGAGGATTTATATTTGCTAACTACTGTTCGGTGGAAATGTGTTAACCAGATTCCTGTCTCGGACATTCCTGTGTGTATCAGCAGAACAAATTCCTGGAATGAGGCTGGTTTAATCTCTACAGGGCAGCTGTCATCACTGAATCAAGGGCTCTGCAGGTTAGTCAGCTTATCTGCAAATTGTGGGAAATTCTCTGAGAGTTTTAGGGGCAACGTGGGAAAAGGCATTTTTAAAAAGTCTTGGCTTTCCCGTATATTTTGAAGCATTCAACAGATTTAGTATTTCAATCCAACCCTTTACACAAGAGCTACCACACAGCACACCGCACTCAGTCACTAAGGATGCTGACACTGGCAATACTGACCCGTTTCCCCTTCACATTTTACTCAAGCACTAACCTCACCTACTTATTATTCTACTTTGTACATCTGAAGGCATCTTTCTAACATGAAAGTCATTGGGAATTGATCACCATGCTAGAAACCTACTGCAAATACCTGGGGCCACAGGCTTTCACACTTTGGCCTCAGAAAGGTCATTCTGAACATGTGCGGACATGGCCACCATTTGCCATCACAAATGTAAAAAACGTTTATAGACAGCTAGGTCCACAGTGATTCCTGTAATTTAAAATTACGGTGTGGTGAGTTGTTTACTAGATCCTGAGTCTCTCTACAACACCTGCCACTCAGAGGGGTTCATTTTGGGCAAGGCCAGCACCACACCTATGCTCAGGCTGTTACTAATGAGTCCTGCGCATGACAAGGCGAGGAGAAGCCACCCAGAAACAAGAAGGACAGATGATGGAGTCACATTATGAAAACTGGAACTCCCTTCGAAAGTACCACCCTGCCCTTCATAAAAATTCTACCTACAAATTTTACATAATAAATCTTCAAGAGAGGCTTGTGAAAAGATGATGGTAAAAGCTTCAACAGGTTGCAAGTTCAGGTGCAGAAATAAGACAGTAAAGAGGCATTCCGGCCCCCACCTGTTTGAGATGTTGTGCGGCTCTGATGGGTGTTGCTCTTCAATCTGACCTGCCCCAGCCCTTCACGGGAAACACACATACCCTCTAATGATTGGAAGTGAGGCATTACTTCGTCATGTCAGCCTATAAAACTAACTTCCAAAGCACACAGCACTGAAAAGACCAAAAGAAATAAAACGTCGACATGGGATTTCCCCAATCTCTCTTCCTAATGAGAACCTCCATAAGCACTTAGATATACAACCCTCCAAAATCAGAGCAAACTTTTTCTTAATGGAAGCGGCGGGTGGGGGTGGAGGGAGGGGAACACCTCAGCCACAGAATGAGCAATCTAATAATCTGTGGATGGGAAAGTCAATAGTATCGCCTCAATGGAATGCAAAATGGCAATACCTACTTTTTTTGTACCTACCTACGTTTTTAATGTACTGGCCCTCTGACCCACATCTAAGAATTCCTAGATTCCACATATAGAGATTAACCTACAGATATACTCACACATGAGCACAGAGATATGTTAACAAGGATAGTCACTACAACACTGTAATAGGAAACCCATTCATCATTTGTAACAGAGAATCATCCAAGTGGCCTTCAGCAGGTGAATGTTTTCGTAAATGTCGGTGTGCCCGCAGTATAAAAACACTGGTTCTCGGGGCGCCTGGGTGGCTCAGTCAGTTAAGCGTCTGACTCTTGATTTCAGCTCAGGTCATCATTTCAGGGTTGTGAGATCGAGCTCCACACCCAGTATGGAGCCTGCTTACGATTCTCTCTCTCCCTCTGCCCCCCCCACCCAATAAAAAAACAAACCAGCAAACAAACAAAACCACTGGTTGTCTCATTCCAATGCCCAGGCGGTATTTACTCCATACCAGTCACATCAGATTTTCTGGTATTGGGGGCCCAGGTATGGGTAAATTTTCAAACTCCACAGGTGATTCCAACGTACAGAGAAGTTTGAGAACCAGCGCTATAGAATCCTATTGCTCAAGGGACGCCTGGGTGGCACAGCGGTTAAGTGTTTGCCTTTGGCTCAGCGTTCTGGGATCGAGCCCCACATGAGGCTCCTCCGCTATGAGCCTGCTTCTTCCTCTCCCACTCCCCCTGCTTGTGTTCCCTCTCTCGCTGGCTGTCTCTATCTCTGTCAAATAAATAAATAAAATCTTGAAAAAATGTTTAAAAAAAAAAAAAAAAGAATCCTATTGCTCAGGTTCAAAGCATGTCCTAGGTCCGTGAATACTGACATGGGAAAGATCGAACATATTAAAAGGAGGAAAAAAAAGAGAAAGAAATCAAGGTGCACAGCAAAACGTATGTATCACCATTTATGTTCAAACTAAAACAACACTGTATTTGTACCAATACACACACATCTATATCTGTGAATGCATAGAAAGCCTGCCAGAATTGGAAGTATAAACTATAAAGTTGTTAAAGAATTTAGTACCCAAATGCTTGGCACATGGAAGATGCTCAAAAAATGGTGGCTGTTATTTCCATGTGCGTCTAAGTTTTTGGAATCTATAGTTTCACATGGATAATGAACTCTTATAAGTGCATCATATAGTATTCTGCTGAAACTAAAAAGTTTGCAAGCCTTCCCAATAACCCCATTAAAACTCCTAAGTATATACCTGAATAACTCGTTAGTCTTTATCTTAAATTACAGCTTGCTTTCTGCATACTTGAAACCCATGCCCAAAAATGCACACAGCTTCACTGTCAATATTATACTGATTTGTAGATCCACCAAAATGACCCATTTCAAAGTTGTTCTACATCAGCCAACAAATCTAAAAACTTCAGTGTCACTCCAGACGCAACCCTGATGAACAGAGAGGAAGAATATTCCCCAGGCTGTATGTACCAGCCTCAGGGATGACAATGTGACAAACTCTTAAAAAACGTTTTGTTTTATCTTAAATTTTGCATATCCCAAGAGGCAATTCGTGGAGAATTTCTGGTTTACTGAAGACATTATGTTGGAAGTTCTGCAATTGGTCACAGGCCCAGTTAAAAAAAAAAGTTGGGGGGGTGCCTGGGTGGCGCAGTCGTTAAGCGTCTGCCTTCGGTTCGGGGCGTGATCCTGGCATTCTGGGATCAAGCCCCACATCAGGCTCCTCCGCTGGGAGCCTGCTTCTTCCTCTCCCATTCCCCTGCTGTGTTTCCTCTCTCGCTGGCTGTCTGTCACATAAATAAATAAAATCTTTAAAAAAAAAAAAAAAGTTGGGAAGTTCTACTATTTGCTCTTTTTATCTGGCTCTGTTTCACTTATACTTCTATTGTGGATCACAGATTCTAAGGGCATCACAAATATGGCCGAGAACAAAAGGCTTAAGGCTCATACATGGAATGAAACTTAGTACTTGGTACGGTCTTAAGATGCAATCAAATATATTTAAAACTATATTTTTATAAAAGTGAATTCAGTACAATTTTCAAAATTCTTCTCTATTTTAGGTAATTTTAAAAGGGTATGCATCATCCACATTTACTTGGGCACTGAATGTTTGACTACAACAACTTTAAAGCTGGCTTCCAACAATTTTTCCCAAATACATGCTCCTGAGGTTCTATCTTTAAAAGGTGAAAAGTTTGGGGTCCTCTTTTTTTTTTTTTTTTAAAGATTTTATTTGAGAGCGAGCGAGCATGAGCTGGGGGAACGGGAGAGGGAGAAGCAGAAGCAGATTTCCCGCTGAGCAGGGAGCCTGACAAGGGGCTCTATCCAGGACCCTGCGATCATGACCTGAGCTGAAGTCAGACACTTAACTGACTGAGCTACCCAGGCACCCATAGGGACCTTTTTATCCATCATTAAAAAGTCACCACAGTGTTTCTAGAACCAAATGAAAACATGGTGATTTTATTGATTCATAAAGGGCAAGAGATGGTCTCTCCTGGATCAAGATTTTAGCAAGGAATTTTATGAAATTGAGGTTTGAATGCTGACAATACTCCTACAAGATGAGATTCTAATTATTTCCTGGTGACACCTTCCAAAGTTTATGTAATTGAAACCTGATTCCTTCAAATATCACTAAATATTCATTGCAAACAGCTGGAAAGGAAATGTATGATTTTGAGAACTACAAAATGATTACCAGTACACTGGTATCAGTCCCAGTGAAACAAAGTTACCATTACTTTGGAAGCAATGCATTGGAAGCATACACTGGAAAATATACCCTGGAAAAGGGAAAAGTAAAATGGATTTTTCTGAGATTGTCACAAGATAATAGAAAATAAGTACACAGCTCAAAGGACAATGATGACCAAGTCTGAAGAAATGGTCTAGCATCAGTCAATATGGTATGCCTATCGAACTTTGGGAAAATATCAAAGATTGAAGGAACTTGATTTGATACCTCTTGAGTTAATAGGGGTTCCTTGGGCAAGTGAGTTCCAAGTCACTTCAAGAAATCCCAGATGACCTTGGAAGAGCAGGATAATGATGCCATTTTGGAAAGTTAAGAAATCATATAGAGATAGAGTCTTAAGGAAGTACAAAGGAGGCATGTGCTCTCGGAAAAACAGTGTTGTCCTTTTAATATGAACTTCAAAACTGCCTAACCTGTACATAATAAAAGCAATGTATAGACCTCGAGGATAGAAACAGGATAGGGGAAAGTTGTGAGAGCTAGCAGGCACTGCTGAGGACAGGAGAACACGTTTGTTGACTGAGCGAACTGGTGAACATATATCATCTCTTTTCACAAGCAAAGCTAACGATCCACCAAAACAGAAATAACCAGCAGCTACAATAAGGACTGTTCTCTCATTGGTAATTTGTCTCCATGTGACAGACATCCTTGGGAAGTTACTCACACAGCTTAATGATTCTGAAACTGCATAAGCCAAACATATAGTGAAGAAAGATCTTCACTGAATTTTAATTACTATACATGGATTACTACACTCTTGATTTAAAGCAGGCCAGGAAAAAAAAAAAAAGAGGCTGTTCCACAGTCATCAAGGGGGAAGTGTGAAGGAAGCTGATATGAGACAGTATACCCACTCCACCCTACTCTGTAATTTTCTATATAATTAGGTGAGAACAGTAATTGCTTTATTGCATAACTCAAGAAGACCAGACACAGAAGAGACTGCCTCTCTTGCAAAATTTGTTCTAAATGCAATAACAAAAAAAGCTGTTTTAAATTGTTACTGCAGGAGCACCTGGGTGGCTCAGTGAGTTAAGCATCTGTCTTGGCTCAGTCATGATCCTGGGGCCCTGGGATCGAGCCCCACGTTGGGCTCTCCACTCAGCGGGGAGCCTGTTTCTCCCTCTGCCTCTGCCCCTCCCCCTGCTCATGCTTGCATGCTCTCTCCCTCTCTCATATATAAATCTTCAAAAAAAAAATTAAAATTGTTATTTTGACTTACATACAAAGCCTGGAGTAGTTGGACTGAGGATAATATTTGGACTTCATATTCTGAGAAATATTGTTAAACAGCCAAAAGTCATGAAGTGGCTAAAGTCATCAAGAAGCTATCAATATAAGACTGGTTAAATGATGTCGGGTACCTCTGTATGATGAAATACTATACAGCCATTAAAAAGAATGGGAGGGATGCCTGGGTGGCTCAGTTGGTTGAATGACTCTTGATTTCAGCTCAGGTCATGATCTCAGGGTCGTGAGAACAAGCCCTGCGTAGGGCTCCGTGCTCAGCAAGGAATCTGCTTGAGATTCTCTCACTCCCTTTCTCTCTGTCCCTCCCTAAACTCATGCTCTCTCTCTCAAATAAATAAGTCTTAAAAAAAAAAAAAAAAAGAATGGGACACCTTTTTTATCACTAAGAGGTCTAAAGTATATTAGAAGTCCAAGTTGCAGAATCAACATGGTATATCATAAATGTAAAAAGAGCATACTTATTTGAACATGCAAAGAAATTGTCTAGCCTGTGATAAAACAATAGGTACAAAAACCCATGAAGTAGCTCCTCCTAGAGAATAAAACAGACATTGGAAAAGGAAGGAAACTTGTTTGCATCTTAGTTCCTTCTATTCTAATGTTTAAAAAAAAACAAAAAACATGGGCTTGGACTACAATTTTTTTTTTTTTTGCCTTGATAATCAAGCTGTTTCCAAAAGTTTAGAAAGTAACTAGTCCTTTTAAAAATCAGGTGACTTTCTGGGACACTTGGCTGGCTCACTCAGTAGAGATAGGACTCTTGATTTCAGTGTCATGAGTTCAAGCCCCACGCTGGGGGTTAAATTTACTTAATTAAAAAAAATTTTTTTAATGACTTTATCAGCTCTCTTCAATATGCCAGCCACTTTCAACATGCCTTACATCCATTTGTTATCTCAACTCATAAAAGAGATAAGCAATGAATCCTTAAGTATTTCCCTCTGAGAACATAGTCCACAATCAATGAATTTCCACACTCTGACCTTAGCTGCTTTAATTTCTGCACTTTTCCACTTCACCACACCCACCCCTACAATTGTTAGTTCTCAAAATGAAAACAATCCGTTCAACCATAAAACACCAATCATGAACAATGACTTTTTTCCTTTACACTTATAATTAATTTAAAATAGGAGGTGGGGGGAGAAAAGGAGAAGAAGCTACCAAACCATTTCCTAAAGACTCCACTGTATATATCAATGCAATGAAACTCATCACCACAGCAACGGAACACAGAGCTGCTCACTTTCACCAGAACAGTGCAGTTCAGAACCCCCTTAAATTCACGGTACTCTTTGCTACAGAAGTAAATATTGCTACCTTTATCCTCAGAGTATCCACTCTCTAGGTGGCAGCCCCTGGAGCATTATACAAAAGACTAGAAGGGTCTAATGATGGAATTTTTGTTAGGTATTTATGAGGAAGTTTGACCCAGAAGGAATGAACTTGCTTAGTAATCTTAAAGTCCTGCTTCCTAAAGCCCAGTTCTAAAGCTACTGAAATAGTAGTACAGTGTATCCTCTTACATTCCTGGCTTCTGACCCAATCTCAAATAAGCAAGCAAATACAGTCATGGGGCATATAAATGACAAAAGGGCACCAAATGGAAGCATAACAGCTGATCACGGAAGATGAAGGCAAACACCGGTAACTATTTTTTAAAGAACGACAAGAAAATTAATGTCAAAATAAGAGATGGTATAAAACTAAAAGAGACCTCAGAGTAACAAAGTCAAAAAAGTTAGGCTATGCATTTTAAAAGAACATTCAATCTACATGAAGAAGACGATAAAAAATTGCTTAATTTTTATTTATACATGATGTCTACATATATACCACCACCTTTCCCCTGTGTCCCATGTCTCTTTTCTTCCTCCTACAATCATCATTTACCTTACACACACCACTTTCCATTCCACGAACACAATCAACCAGGACGATCTCTTTTCGGTAGGTCTCCCTCCTATTCATCGGCAGTAGACAGAGTTGTGACAAACACTCTTGCTAACCTTGCTACTGGCTCCTTTGTGGTCACTCCTCTTATAAACACCACCCACCTCACGGGGTAGTGACAGGTAAAGGTAAAAGCCAGTCTCTTTGTGGAAAAACATGCTGGTTAACAATTGTACTTGCTCAGACTGGAAAAGCAACCAGGACAGAGATGCCCACAGGTAATCAACATAAACACACGCACGCACGCACGCGCACACACAGGTGTCAAACTGGTTTTTCCTCATAGGTACAATTCACAGGCAGTCAAGAATCACTCCCCTCCCCACATACATACACACAAATCCCGAGTTCACAATTCTGTGTGATAATTTACACATTTTTATTCATTCATTCATTCATTCACTCATTCACGGGCCTAGTGTGTGCCCACTCTCCTGTTTAGTTTTGGGATACAAGGATGAAGGAAACAGATGTGGACCTTGCCCTAGCACAGCTAGTTCTCAGGCACATGAGCCCATGGCGTCTGAAGCCATTTCAAGGTTCCAGACTCTGGCTCTGTGAGCAGACAGTGAGTAAACGCCGTAAGTCAATTTTCCACCTCATCTTTGACAGGGAAGAGCAGATTCTACTTGCTCCAATAACAATTCAGTTTGCCAGTAACTTCCACTTCCCTTGAATATAGCTGAGGAGAGGAAGTAAAAGGAAGTAGAGGGTGATATCTGTTCTTAACAAACAGGGGACACAGAGTACCCTCAAACAAGACACTGGCCTTCCACCTCCATCCATGAAGGATTAACTGCTACAGGAATTGCATTCCCACTACAAATAACTAGAAAAGTGGACAAAATATATGAAACAGTTGTATTAACTACTAGACAAAGGCAATGCAGGACAGTGATCCCTGAGGGAAGGAAATTCCAAGTGAGATGGGGACTATCACCCCAACCTACTAGGCAGTAGGGCAGGAAGAGGAAACCCAAGCCAAGCCAAGCTCAGGGGTCTTGCTAGGCTGAGGAGTCAGAGATAAAAGTGCAGGGAGAATGAGGCAGCAACCCTGGAAATCCACAAAGGGGTCCCCCCTCAAATCATTGGCTGAGTACAGCTCTGCACAAGGACCTAGGGTTCACACCGGGCTGGGAATAACTGGCATTCCCACCAGCCTGAGGAGAAAGAGCTAGTTTACATAAAACGTCAGGAAATGTCCCAAGAGTCCTAGACACAGGCTGCTCTGGAAAGGGCTTAAAAGCAGCTTCAAAAGGGTCTCACTGATCCCAAGTAACTTGACTATATGCCAGAACAAAGGCCAACACTCTTTCAAGGGAGTCCTTCAGGCAGAAAGAAATTGATACCAGATAGAAATTTGGATCCATGCAAAGCAATGAAGAATGCTGGAAATGGCCAACCTGTGGGTAAATATAAAACCAGACGCTGCCTCAGAGTTTCCCTCGCCACTGACCTTCAGGATGTGCTTTTATAGAAATCCAATGATGACCCTAACAAGGTCAGAAGGAAAGGATCAAAGTAGGTCCTAGGTCTACCATTATCCCTCTAATCTCAGTCTCTCAGAGCCCTCTGGGCCACTATTTCCTCCAAATAATGCCCTCTCTTGAAATGGCGTCACATTATATAATGACTAGGAAGGTGCTTTGGAAATTCTAAGGACTGAGCAAGTATTTACTGAGGGCCTTCTATGCATATTTCTAGGCCCTTTATGTCTGGCACTCAGTTTCCTCGTCTGTAAAATGAAAGTAATAATAGCACCCAGATCAGGGGGTTGTTGTTTGGATTAAATAAGTAAATATATATAAAGTATAAATAATGTCTGGCCAGAGTAAGTTCTTACAGACATGATTATTATAACAATCCTACCATTACAACTACTACTATTATCGCTGCTGCTAATTAATGCTACTACCGGGCACATGATGATGAAAAAGACCGATTTGGTTCTTGCCCTCAGAGTCCACCTTGGAGCTGTGCCATCAGGAAAACAATGCTTTGGGGATAATTCGTTAAAATTTTGCCTGAGAAAAAAGTGGGATAGCTGGGGAAAAATTTACCGGTCTGGGGGCGTCCCCAGACCTTAATTCCGGCTCTGTTCCTCAAGTAGCCCTGGGACCCTAGTTAAGTTATTTAGCCTGTGGGAGACTCAGTTTATCCTTACAGAGGCCAGCGAGGATCTTCAAGGATCCCTTCCAGTTCTAACATCTGATGAAGTGAAGCAGAAGACCCATATTCTAGAAGCATGTCGCTCCTGCCTTGATTTCAGCCACCTAATCCTCATAGCATCGAATCCTCACACAGGAAACACTTAATCTCGAGGAAGGGACATTTGTGATTTAAGAAAGCCATAAGAAATAAGTTCTAGATCTAGGATCATTATAAATGTCTGCACATAATTCCCAAACCTAGAACCAACGCCACATTATTTCTCTCTCTAAAAATGGGACTGAGCGCAACAGCCCTGTGTTTCCACCTACTACTGGCAAACCACCATTTTGATTTTGAGAAGCTAACGTACTTAGAGTAAGGAGGGAAGCTCTTCCTTTTGGTTCCAAAGTTTGAATTGGCTCCAAGCAAACAGAATTCTCTTTCCTGTCTACAATTCTACAATTAAGAAGAAAAATGGTAATATACTTATGAAGCCCCTTATGCCTGGGGAAAAAAAAAAAAAAAGAACTATGTTAACAGCTAGCTTCTTCAACTGGTCGTTTATACCAGCATGCCCCACAATTGGTAAGCTATCAATTACAAACACAAAAGCTCCCACAAAATTAATTGATTCAAATCTTACAAAATACAGCTAATTCTAGCCAAGTCTCAAAAACCAACAGATAAACATTATTCAAGATAAAGGTTCCACTGGAGGAAATAGGAAGTTGTGGAACCCTAGGAGAATGAACCTACGGCTGATCTTCCAAAAGTTGTTGTGAAAGGAACTTTCCTGAAGTTTTCCCAACATGTTGCATTGGATGAGCCAAAGATTTTGCAGAATCTTATAAAGAGCCCCTATTAACTTTATTGGAGAGAACACGTCGCACCACATAAACTCGGAGAAAAATATATTTCTGTACATACATATAAAATGCTGTGTATCATTTCAGGCAATTCCCAGATCCCCTGCAGTTTACCATAGGCCTCAGCCCAAAACCTTTAAAGCAACACGCAACCAAAATACACTAAAGGAGTCCTTAAAGCACATTCGCTGCTGCATATGCACACGCGTGCGCACGAACACACGAACACACACACACACACACACACGCAGTAAAATTTGAGAGCATGCTATATCTGTCTTGAGACCTGTGATTGCTCTCTTTAACAGACACCTTTCTCACCTGTTTGTCTACTCACACACCTGTGGGAACTACCTCCTCTCCTCCCCCATGTGATTCTATAAGGGTAGTCAACCAAATGATCCTGCCTCTCTATTGATAGTTGGGCACATGGCAACGGCGTGGCCACTCGAGGCACTCTATCCCCTGGGCAGTGACTGATCTAGAGATGGGCACCCAAAACAAAGAAAACCAGAGGTTTTTATGTGCATTGATGCTGTAGATGAGAGGGTTGCTTTCTTTTTCCTGGAATCATAAGATACAAGGACCTGGATACACCTGGAATTTAGAACAGCTGCCTTTTCCACCATGTGTTGGAAACTGCCCAAAAATGAAGCCAGCATAGACAAAAGCAGAACTGAGAAACAGGACAAGAGGAACAGGGAGATGAAGAGGTTTTACTGATGTCATTTAACTACTAGATCCGGCTAAGTCTCAAGTCAAATACCCCTGGAACTTCCCAATGCATGTTTCAATGAACTTTTTTCCCTTAGCCCAATTTAAGTGGGTTGTGTCATTGTTAAAGGAAAACAGACAAAAACCCCTTATTCATGTTCCACTTGACTAAATGAGATGGAAACTATCACTTACTGAGTGCCTCCCAGTGTCACAGACCATGTGGAACATCAGTATGTATCGTTTTAGCTAATTTTTATCATCATGCTGGGAAGCAGATGTCAAATTTTACAATAAAGAAAGCTACCAAGAAAATCCATAGAACTAGGAGGTGTCCACAAGGATTTAAACCCTGCCTGTCTCATTCCAAAGCCCATTCTCTTCCTACCAACTACACCCCTTGAACCACAAACCCATGTCTCTCAAGCTACGGTGTTATTTTCCAAGAATCGACCTAATAATCAAGCTGACAATCAGACCATAAATCCAAACACAAATGTCTCATTTTAGAGAAGGCTCTAAAGACTCTGCTGCTCACAAATCAATATGAATAATGTAACACCTCTTTTCTCAAATGATTCCTATTTTTGGAAACAAATTTTGCCAGACTGACTTTCCAGGAATCTTAAATAAGCCTATGGGAGACTTATTCTTTGAGGCTTGGAAATAATGCAAGTTTTGGTGTGTATGGTGCTGAAAAGACATAGTTAGAATACATGATGTAAAAGTCATCATCACGCCTACGCAGGAAGCACAGAAATAACCACTCTACCTCTCTTTCACAAAGGCCACAATCCAAAATTTTAGTCATTCATCTCTAACTTTATCCCCAGCAGTAGAGTTTGTGAGAGACAGACTCTGTGGCAAGGAAAGGAATCTAACAAGGGTCGGCAGAGGCATAAATAAGGCACAATTTAAGGAAAGTATCAAGAATCCGAAAATTCTACCATTAGGCCTTGGCAAAAGAATGCGTCACAGGTAAAGGTGTCAAACCAGTTGGAGGAGGTGAGAAAGAAGGGGGTGGAGAAACTGGAATAGGCAAAGGTGTGGTCAACAGAATTTAATGTTCTGCTCTAGGCATAAAATTCATTAGCTACATCTCTCTTTTTCCATCTAGGAAAAGAACTAGCATGGCAATGGGGAAACTGTTTAACTGAGCATTACTATCCTTTTTTGCAGGACGTGGGTGTAACAGGTGGAATTGAGGGCCCTATTTGGGTAATAGCCAACTGTCCTAAATATAGGTTGGATTATTTATTTCATAGAACCACAAGAAAAATGGAAAACTTAAAACCATAGGGTGTCACCCTATTTTATAACATGTAATAGTATATTCCCTTTGTAAGGTAATTTAGTTTTCTAAGTATTTGTGTATGCACAGTGCCATTTGATTTTCCCAACAACCCTGAGAGGAAGAGAAGCACAAGCAACCAGATATTGTTTTCACTTCTACTTTACAGGTGAGAAACTATCATTGAACACTAAAGTGACCTCCCAAGGTCAAACCACTCCTAAGGAGCAGAGTAAGGACTTGAATTCAGGCCATCCTTCTTCCAATATTCTGAACTGCCAGCCTGACCATCCTAAAATTATCTAACAAAGAGTAGCCTTGGGCTCTTTTGTTGAAAGCTTCTGATGGAAGAAGCATCATTTAAGTTATGCTTCAAATAGTTGATTATTACGCATCATCAACATATGTGGTGTTTTAGAGGGCAATACACTGTATTTCCAGGAGGTATCTATAGTGGCAAAAATCATACGAAAGCAGATAGTCCAGTGTTTTATTGGGTCAACTACAGCTTTACTGACTACTCTTCCATTCATCTAAACATTTATTAAGTAGCTATTTGTCATGAGTGATATATGAAGGATTAAGGAATATAAAATTGAACAAGCCATACTCTGTGCCTTTCAGAAATTAAACAGATAAGAGGGAGAGGCTGACTTGTAGATGTGCTATGAGAACACAGAGCAAAGAGAAACTATATCCAAGACTATCTCCACAGAGTGGGAAACAAGAGAAATCACACTTGGTTCCAGTCATTAAGGAACTAACAATCGAACAGAGAACAGACTCATGAACACAGCAAAATACAGAGCAATAGATATAAATGCCACAAAAGAGGTATTAACTACTCTAAGTGTTCAGAGGACATAAAGGGCACTTCTAATTAGGATGACCTCAGAAATTTTTCGAAAAAGATGAAATATGAATAGGCCTTTAGAGAACTGTTATATCTTAGTGGAGCCTAAGGAAAAGACTACAAAAGCCAGCTGCCTGCTCCCTGTAGAGACACATCCTGAGAAACTCCAGGTTCCATTTGGGTCTATGACAACCATCTAGCTGAGGACAATGGTGCTGCTAAACTCCCTTGAACATTCTCTCATTCACAAGGTCATAAAGACATCTGAACAAACAAACAATCAAACAAACTGGATGAAAGACATCCAAGACAGTCATCCCTCATCTTTCTAGGACCTAAGCCATTATATTAAGAACAGGAATCAATTGTGCCTCCAATATTTCTCTCTAAATAGCCTTTGGATCCACTGATGGAAAAATTGTGATGTAAAGAACAAATATCTTACTCTTCAAGATTGTCAGTTACATCCTCACAAATCATTCTAACCAGAACATGAAGTTCTGAAGGAGAAATGAGTTATGACACACACTAATTTGAAGACACAGAAGTTACAAATAAGACTCAGGAGTGATTCTAAACAGATAACTGGGAACTCTGACCCAGCAAAGTAATCTCAAAACTCCACACAAATGTGTTTTTTTACCACACTTTAAAACAACTGATTGGTAGGTAAAACAAAAAACAAGCAAGAAAAACAACAAAACCAAACAAAAACCTATACAAATGTTTTTGGTTTATTAATGATGCTGTTTTAAACACTATTTGGATTTTTATCAAGATTTTTACAATCTAATTCTAAATGCTTAGTAAACAAGTCAACTTTCACTGCATTTTCTTTAACTCTTTCAGTCACAAAAGAATTCCAGAAGTAAACTATGGAGCTATCATCTGTGAATCTGCAATCTTTCAAATAACAGAAGAGCTAGTTCAGAGAGACTTTCCACCACCAGCTGGTTCCTGCTCTGGGCAGCAGGGTGGGAAGAAGGTCCAGGACTAACAGTTTCCTTGGCTATTAGGAAAGTTCAGACATGTGGTAGTGTCTTACCAGAGACAACAGTCTGTGTCGATCTGGTACAAAAACATTCATAAATTCAAGTTTTCACATGTATGCCCATTGGCATACAGGTATCCTTGACTTATTCTTCCTTCTAAGGAAAAGTACATAAAGTGCTCCATAATTTCAGATCATTCCATTTCTAATGGAATTAGAAATTAGATCATTCCATTTCTAAATTTGCTGCATTAGGCTAAATTAAACCCTATATTAGCCTAGGTTGGCCAGGAGTGGTCAAAATAAACTTTTTCAATTTTCAGTTCTCCTAAATATTTGTCCTGGTAGTTCCACTGCAATGCTCAATCAGTACTCAATTTTTCTGTTACAACAGGGTTAAATATGTATTTCACCCTCTGTGGGATGTCTCTTTTGGAATGTTGCTGTCATGCTACAATAAGTTTCACTACATGTTCTCTTCTAGAAGAACAAGAACAGATGTTCATATGCTCCTAGTTGTAAACCAAATGAACATACAGAGCCTCCAATTAAGACAGCTACTCTTCCACCCTCACTCTTTCACATATATTCTAGAATGTGTAGGTTAAAATGGATGGACTCTACATAAAAGGTGAGCAAACTACAGCCTAAAAGCCAAATACGGCACCCCACCCCTCACCAATAGTTTTGGTAAATAAACTTTTACTGGATCACAGCCACACCTAGGTTTACAGACTGCCTGTACCTGCTTTCTGAGTAGTTGCCACAGAGATATTTTGGTCCCCCAAACCTAAAACATTTACTATGTAGCACCTTATAGAAAAGTCTGCTGACCTCTAGTCTATATTAAGTACACAAAACAAGAAGAGTTTGGGGATGTTTTCAAAAATACTTATATTAAAAATAAATTCATTCATTCAACAAATATATGGAAACTGTTCTAGAGGCTGGGGACCCATTAATGAACTGGAAAGATGAGGCCCCTGTCTTCATGAAGGTCATATCCTAGTGAGAGGAGACAAACACAACTATTTCAATTCCAAATACAGAAAATACAATATTTAGAGAGAGTAGCCAAGGACTCTGAAGGGGTGGTAATTCTTTATGAGACGCAAAGTCATGAGGATGACAGCTCAGGAGATGCCACTGGGACAGATCTTTGAATGATGAGAAGCCGGACATGCAAAGATCTAAATATCGTCCCAGGCAGAGGAAATAGCAGAGGCTCAAGGGGAAGAAATGCTAGGCCCGCTCAAGAAACAAAAAGGTGATTAATGTACCAGAAGCAAAGTGGACAAGAGAAAGAGGCATAAGGTAATCAGGTTACTAAGGGGTCAGCAAGGGCCATACCATGTGTGATGAGTAATAAGCAAAATCATGATTCTAGTAAATTTCCATCTCTAGCTCCTTAGCTATTAAAAAACACTACTAGATTTTTAAAAAACTAATCATAGTATAAGGATTGCTTTGGTAACTTCATTTTGCCACAACTTCTTCCTTTTGATCTGCTGAAAATTACCTGAAGCTCAAATGCCTAGCAGCCCAAGAAAGAACACTTTGTTAGAGACAGTTTCTGCTAAGGAAGTAATTACCCCCTTCTCCCTGCACAACCCCCCCCTCCCAAAAAAGACTGACTGCTCCTCTCATTGGAAAGACATAAAGTGACCATTTCAAATGGGATTTTTTTAAGAAAGAGAATTTCCCGTTATTAAGCATAATTAAGCCTATTTTCCTAAGTCTGCTAAGCTATTCATTCAATGAAATGAGGTCTGTCTCCTCACCACCTCTGAGTACCAGTAGTGTGCATGTCCCACCAGAAATCTTTCGAAGCAGTTGGCTGGTTTGGACAAAATGTAATATTCCTTGAAAACCTGGAAAGAAACACCACATGGCTTGGTTTGCCATCTCCAAAGTAAACGGAGGACAGTTTCACTGCAGAAAATTTCAACATGTTGCTGAATAGCCACCAAATCAATCTCCTCTGTTAAGGCCCTTTCTTCTTCAATTTTTTTTAGGGTATTTATGAATCTGAAAAGACAATGTTCCATTTTTAGATTCAAAAATAAAAGAAGTCAAGGGCATTCAGAAGAAAGGCCAAGACAGAGGTGCTCTGATAAAACCATGGCTCTCAATGAACAACTAAATTTAAGGAGATTGAGTAGTTACGAGATATTCTGGAGGTATGACAACCAACTGGCCTTCACTAACACATGACAATGCACAGATCTGCAGAACAGGCCAGCTCATCGGTGAACACTGTGTGATGACAGGAATGGTACGGATGTTTATAAGCAGACTTGAACTGCTATAGCAGAGCAGTGTTGAAAAATATGCTGAAGCATGAACCTTCAAGCAACAACAAAGCCAGAGAAAAGCCAGCACACAACTTCCCAAGAGAATCCGTTTCCTCCCTGGTAAAGCAGGGATAAAATAGTAGTAACATTCAGGCTGGCGGACACTTTACTAGGTGCTCAATAAGTCATACACGAATCAAAGGCACCAATCACTTCACGTGCTTTACCTCACTGAACCCTCATTAAACCCAGAAGTAGGTCCTATTTTGCCATACTTACGATTAGAAAGAAATGCCCAGAGGAGTTATATAATTTGCCCAAAAATACTGATTTTAGTAAATGGCAGCACCCAGATCCAAAACTTGCCAGCTCCAAAATCTATATGCAACAGAAGTTGCATATTGGTGGCCCACCAACACACTTTCTTAGACCTACTCAGTGTTGGCTAATAATATGGTAGCAGCTAATGTTTGTTAAGCACTTACTATATGCCAGATACTGAGTTCTTCTAATGGACTATCTCATCAAGTCCTATGATGTGGTTTTTATTATTGGCACTGTTTTACAGCGAAGCTCTGAGATTCAAAGATTAAGTATATTGCCCAAAGTCACATAGCTGATAAATGGTGCAACTGAGATTTGAACTCTGGCTGTCTGGTTCCAGAGCCAAACTCTTAACCACTAGACCAAACAGTCTCCTTAAAAAATAATAATGTCTTAAAATGTAGTGTTATTAATTGCCAAGTAGTTGGACATCCTATTAACAATTTCCAAGCAACGACAATCTGATGCACCATCTGCCATCGTCCCAGCACTGCCTACTCTTTCTCCCTAGGAGTCAGCTGCTATTTTTCATCATTATCGTTTGCTTTTTTTTTTTTTCTTCATAGAAGAATTAGAAAGAAGGTAAAATAATTCTTGGGCTTGCATTTCTATCAAAAGTGGGAAACAGAAGACAGTGAGCCACATGTCCAAAGAAAAATAGGAGACAAATGGAAATGAATATCCATGTATGTTTAATATGCAAAATGAATGACTGCTTTCCTTCCCATGCTGTTATGTTACCTACCTGCTAGAAACATTTGAATTTGATCTGTCTTAACCTCAACATCATTATAAGTAGCAAAAGACATGTCGACAGCAAGTGTAGAGCTGTTCAAGACAGAAAACTTTTAATTCTGTCAACAGGATGATGGAAGGAGTCCTACATGCCACAGAATAATACTTCTTAAATTCACATGACTTGGAAGTCTCTGGTCAATTTAATATCTGTTTTGTTTTGTAAATGTATATTTGCTTGGATAGAAAAAAATGCAGGCCCAGAAAGAGGCTCCATGTTACCCCGTGGAACACTACTACCTTCCTGGGTAAGGTGACCCTATTTGAAAAAAAGTTCTCTCAACCACGTCGCCGCCGTCGCCACCGCCGTCGTCGTCGTCACCCCACCACTACCACCACCATCACCGTGCTTGCTTAGCTGCAATGTTTGCTTCCAGTTACACTAGTCACTGTACTACCCCAGTCAGACTTCTGGTTGACAAAGTCTACCTAAGTCTAGTTCCACTACAGCCCCACTGGGGACCTATCTGTAGGGAAGTGTGGTAAGAGGCCCGTCCAGATACCTGCTCTTTCACAGAGAAATAATGGATTTGTCATGCGGTTTGCCTCATCTACATCTCAGCTGAAATTCCATCTGCAAGGGAAAGAGAGTTAATGATGGGCCTTAAATTTCTAAATCCACTAAGGCTCATACCAGTAAGCTGACAGCACTAAATTTACCCAGTTGCCGTTCCATTATCTCATACATTCTACTATTAAAATGGGTGATGGGGGGAGAAACTTATTTGGCATTCATTTCAACCTAGCGAACTATTCATAGGCAGGAAAATAGCCATGGCCACCCATCAGGATGGAAACCACCATTCAGAGCCATGGCTTTGCTGAAGGGTCTCTGAGGATTTTCTAAGAACAGAAGCTGACACACATGGTAGGGTTAAGCCTCCTTCCTTTGAATTTCAACCGAGTGGTTTAATCAAGCAGCTTTCATGAAAACTTACTTACTCTTACCAACTTACTAGAACCTATGACTATACTGTTGACCCCTGCTATAAGGTTAAAAAAAAAAAAAAAAAGGTGACATCTTTCTATTTTATTTACTTCAAATTGAGAGCAGAATGAATATACAAAGAGCCAGGAGAGGTCACAAGTAAATGTGGGTCTTCCTTTTCATCTTATTCGCATGTTTTTTATTCTTGGTTTTACCTCCCTTTAAGAGTCATGTAAAGTGAGTTTCTAAATCAAACTCACAAAAATCAAACCTACAATTCACCAAAATCAAAAGCTAAATGATACAGGGGTGTGAGGAAGATTTCTTCCAAATATAATGGAAAACAAACTCCAAGAAGCATCCTCTGCTCAGTGAGAACCAGAAGTGTCATTTCTAAACGTGCTAAATCAGTAACTTCCACAGCTGATGTGCCCGGCTGGGCAAAATGGCATAAACTAAAAAAATTCCTGTGAGGAATTTTTCAAATCAATCCACTAAATGCTTCTTAGTTTCAATACTTGTTGGCTCATCACAGCTACAATATTCATAATCTAACCTTCGTTTTAAAAACTTATTAGATGACTTTTCCAACATTTTTTAAATGTGATATGTAACTTAAAAAAATCAATAAAAAATTAAGGTGTTTTAGAATTCAGAGGAGAAAAATGGAGAGTATTCATTCTACCAATGCACTGCCACTTGTAACCAGGAGAAATAAATTATTTAAAAGCAGAGGTAAGTCTAAAACAAAGCAGCCTTTGATCTACAACACTGAGGGGAAGGAGAGTGGGAAAAGGCAGGCAAGGAAGACAGGATTTATTCAGATTACAAAATGACATGTGTACTGAGTGTGCTGGCCTCCAGGTGGTTCTTGAGTAAAGACAAGAGTAAGGAAAAGCCATCAAGCACAGCACACATAAATATGACCCTGGCCCTAGGGGAAAAAAATCTGAGTAATGAAGCCCAAATATAGGAGCACAATCTAAAAATAACCCTTCTGCTTCTACAGAGGTATTTTCCTGTTAGTGTTCATTTGAAATGTGTGGGAAGACAAAACAGTTTGAATTAAGTGAATTTCCAGATATCATCAAGTCAAGTGATGCTCTAAAGCATATTTGACCAATAATAAAAAACCAATTTCTCCTTCCTTTAGTTTTCTCGGGGGCGGGGGAACATAATGGAAAATAATGGGCAAGAATGTCATTCTAAATTCTATGAGAAGCTGATACTATCTCTAGGTAAAACATCTTACTATCTAACTTATGTCATGGGAAACATTAAATCCTTGGAATTGTGTCAGTGAGAACCACTATAATTATTTTTTTTCCATAAAGAAAGATGAATAGAAAATGACAGAATGTTGACACTGTGGTTACATTTTCCTATCATGCCACAAATTTAAAAGATTACGTTATCACTGCCTAGGGTGTTTTTTTACCCCCTTAAAATTAAAAAAAAAGTGGTGTTAGGAAAAAAAAAACCAATCCACAACTTGCGGGTTGACATATGTAATTCCAGCATTTCTTCAAAAAATATTTAAAGGGTATCTACTAGTAACCAGATTCTATGCTTCATGCTTCCTCCAGTTGAGGTCAATCTCTTACCCAATGGCAGGTAGAAAAAGACAGCCTTACTTCTTTTTTCCACACTATTTAAAATTATAGAACTACAATGGGAGTGCAAAAATGAAAGAAATGGAGTACCAAAGGATCCCTTTTTTCTATATAAGAGCAGAGAGAAGGCATAAGAGAATGTCTTTTTGGTCACGTGGGAACAACAGTCCCACCTTGACTATTTCAGTACAAAACAAAGATAGAGCCTGGTAGTAAAGACTGGGCATAAGAAGTCACCGAGTCTCTCTGTGACAGCCTGCCTTTGGAGCTATGAGTACCACCCATTCAATAGTCCTGGGCGTGCATATGGATGCCCAGCAATGATGGCAGGACAGAAAATAAGACCCCATCCCTGCCCTCAAGAAGAGTCAAGTTTTAGTGGAAGAACTTATAGTATGAACATTTTCTCCTAATCATTTCAGGAGCACCAGATCTGGTCTGGGATGCCATGGAAATCTACACAAGGATGTGCTTACATATAACCTGTCCCAAAACTCCAGGCCCACATCCGAACCCTTTTTTTTTTTTTTTTTGCGTACTTTATGCAGCATAGAATGAACACTTACAGGGATGTTCAGAGTTGTGACAAATTAAATTTGCGAAGTATACCTCTGATACCTGGTCATCCCAAACAAGTCCTTCAGGACCTTCACACAAATGTAGATCTCATAATCTCACAGCCAGTTGTCTCAAACAAGGTAAGAAAACAAGAAGGTGACCTACATAGGCAGTCTATAACGGAGAGAGTCAGAGACTTGCCCCTCTTTCACTGAAAGCGTATTTTCAGGAGTGCGGAACAGAAGGAAGGAAATGAAAGGTACACCACACCTTTCCTGCTCATATGTAAACCCATTTCTGTATGACGGTTCACTTTCTAAAGTACCCACTGTATTTGCAATAGAGTCTATATAAAGAATTAGAAGCTAAAATTAGAACATAAGAGAATTATTATAAAGGTTTACCATATATTAATTAAACCATGGAGAAATGAATATTTTGACTCAAGAGTAGAGAGTTGTTTCACTGGAAACACTGGACCTGCGCTGAACACTTATTAAAATATGGAAGTGAGAAAAGAATCTGACAGAAACATGACCGAGACCTTGACTTTGTATGACTCTGGGGCACCATTCACACTGTACTTTCTGTTAGTGGAGTTGGCGTCATCCAAGGTAGACAGATGGTGTCCCTTGAAATGATCCAGGGATGCTATTGCTATTGAGAACCAAGTCCCATTCCTAGATTC
>NW_024425008.1:38783283-38793648 GCF_017311325.1 Ursus maritimus
AGGGAAAGAGCCCTTGCATTCTGTTTTCGGGACAATGCCTCCCAATCTAAGGAAGATCCTTCCTTCTTTGATCTTTCTCAACTTCCATTTCTTTTGTTAGTAAAAGGGGGGGTTTAACCCATGCTGGCAAATACATGGTCAAAAGCATGTTAAAAAAGTTGCCCCCCTATTTCAGAGAACTGAAATCTAGTGTTGTTTTTGCCTGTCTAGCATACGGATTTTATAGGGAATCACCTATCCCTATTCCTTGCACTCTTGGGGTCACACTCTGTACCCCTCCAACCCTGCCAAAAATGTGTCAATGCTGAACGAAGACCTAGGACAGGAAAAGTAGACTTTCTCCTCAGAATTCTAGATCTCTAGAGGTACCAGTGCTCTCCAGCTTTCTTACAGGTACAAGGGCTACCTCATATTCTTCAGGGAACCTTTTTTTTCCTTTTTTGCTTTAGTTTCTCTTGCTTACAATCAAAATAATTCTGATACATCAGCTAAAAGAAAAAAAAATAAAGAAGTAGAGCCTTTGGTCCTACTTGGTGGCTTCTCTATGATCTTCTTGGTACAAACCAAGTCAGCCCAGAGAACAGCACACCAGGAAGTAGGCATTAGTTCAATACTGTTCTACCAAGTTGAGTATCCTCCGGGGTGGTCTACCAAATGGACTCCAGTGAAAAAGGTCTCAAGCTCCATTCTCAAACTACTGGAAAATAATAAGAAGTACCACATTGATTATTCAAATGCAAAAGTATCCTCAGGCAACTAAAATACATTTTAAGCATATGTTCCACTGGATTCTTTGCAGTTGTTTTAGTTGCCCCAAAGCCATAAGATTTGTGTTTCTTAACACATTCATGAATAAGGGGCTTCAGTGAGTATAAATATCAACTCATGGACATACACAGGCAATTTACTCTCTTTTTAGTAACGAGAGCTTACATTTTATAGTACTGTCCAAAATGATTCCATGTACCGTCTGTCCGTTGATCTTCACAAGCCCCCTCTAAGTAGGCAGGGAAGCCAGGCATCATAATACTCATTTTACAAAAGAGGTAGTTAGATCAAACCTTGCCCAGAATCACAGAGCTAGTAGAGGCAACACTGGTCCACGGATGGGCTCAAATCAAGATCTCTGCCCACCAAACACAGCACTCTACTGCACACCATGACAAATCCAGAATCCTAAGCCACTGTATTTAGTCCCAGAAGTCCTCACTGGTAATGGAAGAAATGGGGCTAAACAAACCTGTGCAGTAAGGTGAAAAGGGGAAGAAATGAATGGCAAAGAAAGAGACAGCCCAAGTCCTACCTTGTGTTAGAGGAAAAAACAGTGTCATCAGTGTTGCTTCACTAATCACATTCAATTTTTGGCTTCATCATGAAAGCTATTAATTATCATTAATAGACTCATAGTAAGTATTATTGGAAACAATGAATGTGCTTAATAAAAAGAAACCATGTAATAGGGGCGCCTGGGTAGCGCAGTCGTTAAGCGTCTGCCTTCGGCTCAGGGCGTGATCCCGGCATTCCGGGATCGAGTCCCACATCGGGCTCCTCGACTGGGAGCCTGCTTCCTCTCCCTTTCCCCTGCTGTGTTCCCTCTCTCGCTGGCTGTCTCTCTGTCACATAAATAAATAAAATCTTTAAAAAAAAAAAGAAAGAAACCATGTAATAAACCAGATCATTGTTCAAAACGAGGCAAACATCTTTAATATAGAATATTCAATTTTAGCACCTTAAATGTTAATGAAAATGAAAAACAAACAAACCAAAAAAACCCCACACTGAGCATGTTTGCTCCAGAGTTAATTAATCAGCCAATTATAGGTTAAGTACAGGTAGTACATATACTGCCCTTGCCTTTCAGGGGCTTAAAATTTAGTTAAGCTCCATGATATCCGGAAAATAGAGCCATCAATTCTCTGACTTCCATGGATCTCTTCTTCAGATCATTCTATCTCCTGCCAGAAGCTTCTGGTAAAGCGAAATCACAGAAGGAGAGGCCTTGAAATGTGGATCAAATGCTTAAAATCAAGAACTAAATCCAAGACAATACTTTTCAATGTGGCTCAATGATGAGTAATATAGATGCCATTCTGGAAAATCTGTGTTTTCAAAAAACAGACAGTTACATCCATAAGAAATCACTCTTGGGTCCAAGCACAATCTATGGCTAGTACCCAGCCAAGGTAAATGTATGCATTTGGAGCAAGATATTAGATCACAGTTAAAAATGAATAAAAGCGTGGCTAGATGTAGTACCACAGTCCCTAAGTAAAAGAGCGGGCACCTAAGGAATATTAGAAAAGCAGGACCCTGAGAACAACAAGCCAGTGTAAGCACTCAATGAATGAGAACACATGACAGCCAAGTTCAAGTTCACACTAAACATTATGTGTTTATATGTTCATGAACATATGAAAGACAATGACACTAATTTTTTACTAGATGTAAGATCCAGTTCTGAAGAGCAGAAATTCCAATTTTCTAGACTTTAGCCCAGGTTTTACTCTTGGAGGGAAGAGTATTCTATCATAGTTTACATATAAATTTATCATGGGCTTTAAAAAAAAAAAAAAAGTGCTACCAACTCTAACCAGGCGTGAAACATAGTAAAAGAATTAAGAAAATAAGTGATTCTTCATGAAAGAGAGAATATGAAAGCTGCTTCTTGAAGTGCTGACCAAGAATAAAAAGTGCTCCTGCTTGTCCCAGAAGATGGCAGAGAATAAGAACCAGGATACTCATACCACAGCATGGCAATGGTTTCCCCAGGCGGTTATGCCAACAACTGGCTAATTGTGATGGATTTTTTTTTCCAGCCCTCAGGAAAATACTATTTATAAAAAAGAAAAAAAATTCATACAACATCACATACAAGGTTTCTGAAGATAGGCTGCTGATGGTGTTGGAGAAAGGGTGGGTGCTGGTGATAGAGTGTTAAATTCCTCTTCAGTATCACACCCTTCACCTAAGAGGAATTTAGGTATCATTTTGATATACACACCATCACCACCAAATGCCCAGTTAGAACACAGTCATTTATTAAGCCACTGAAAATTACTCGAGGTAATGAAGTTAAAGAAAGAATGCTTACATTGGCTAGGAAAGGTCTTTCAGTTAATTGCCACTCCTCTGTCCATTTACCAGAACCTTCCTGGAGAGCTAACACGTTGTGTGCCTATGTTCTATGGCTTGTATGTAGTCTCAATCCTTGGATGTCAGTTACACGAAACCATCAACAACTTAATAGTCACATGCCCAATTCTTCTGTTCATAAATCTGTAACTTGTGAATATAAATTTCAAGGTAGATAAATATAGTTAACAAAATAATCCAGTCTTAAAAACATCTCCAAAGAACTAAAAGTCAATAGACAGAAATTTAAACCAAAATGAAACCTAATCCCCCAAAAGACAAAGTCTGCCTAAGATGAAACTCATACATACATATGTCATTAGGAAACAAGCCAATAGTGATAACTGTACCCTGGTAAAATTTTAATTTACCCTCATCTCACTCCTGGACACAAAATTAGAGGTATCAGGTTTTTTTTTTAAAGATGTTATTTTAATTAATTAATTAAAGATGTTATTTTTAAAGTAATCTCTATACCCAATGTGGGGCTTGAACTTACAACCCGGAGATCAAGGGTCCCATGCTCTACAGACTCAGCCAGTCAGATGCCCCTAGAAGTATAAGTTCTAATGGAAGGGATGGTAGATAATAACTTACTTATACTGTTTCAGAATGTCTAACATGCATTGGAATACGAGCAAGTCTGATTACTGGACAGCCTTTTGGAAACCAAACCATAGCAAGGAAACACTGCCCAGAAACAACTGAAGCATGAATGACACATCCTGTTACTTCTCTCATTTTAGGTTAGGAATAGGCAGCAGCAATTTACCAGCACCTAAAGTCACCTAAGCAAAGCTTTCTCTTTGCTGTGATTAATGTCTTGCTTGGACCTTATGGGACAGAGAAAAGTCTACAGTCAGCCAACTTTCCATGATGATGGACGTGCTCTATCTCTGCACTGCTCAAGAGAGTAGCCATCAGCCACATGCGGCTAATAAAGTTCTGAAATGTGGCTAGTATGAATGACGAACTCAATTTTTAATTTAATTTTAACTAGCTATAATTTAAATAGCCCCCGATGGCTACCATTTTGGACGCACAGGACATGTTTTATTTAGAAGAATCAAATCTCAGACTTTTCGTAACTTCAGTTACAAACCACACTGATATAATCAGAAGCCCATTAAAGGTGAAAATATCACAAAGAGATGAAAGGACAATCTTCCCTTATCAAATAATACTGGACTTATGTTGGATAAACTGTAATGTAGGTAACTCTACTCACAATACTCAAGTTGAAGGTAGCTGTATGAAGTGTTATGGTGACTGATGCCTTAGAAATCAGTCACAGACACTCACAGGAAGCGAGACCTGAGACCTGGCAGGTCAGACAGGCTGCCTCTTTGAGTTCACAGTGGCCAGTAACAAAAAAGGCACATGTACAGATTAGGAAGAACCAGTTTTCCACTCTCACCCACATGAGAACCAGCCTTTTTCAGACAGTTCTCTTTCTCCCAAGACCAGGTCAAATACAACACCAGATGAACAAAGATCTGTTTAAAAAATGTTTAAGCTGCAGGACACTCCTATTTGGGGGAGTATGGGAAGGTATTATGAACTCTCAATCCAGTCAAAGCATGGCTAGATCATAATAAGTCAAAAGAAATGTATGTGTATATATTGAGAATTCAATTCTTTATAGTTCCAATTGAAGTAATTGAGCCAAATACATAGATTATTACAGAAATTACAAAAAGGCGTAGCTAACAAAATATGCATCAACTGTTACTCCAATCTTAAAGTATAACCAATACTTCATGTGAAATTGACCCTTGAAATAGTTGTACTTAAAATCTTTTTTGAGGGGACCTAATCTATGAAATATAGGCATAATAAAATGCATAGGCAATCTGCAGGGGTATAATAAATAGGCAGCTGTCCAAAAATCACCCCCCCACACACATACTCACCAAGCCAACCTCATTTTAACAAAAGCAAGATATTGACTTGACAGAGATAACAAAGGACCTTGAATGCACGTGCCTGAGATGGGCAGTTTTTAATGGAGAGCAGATAGGAACATGAGGTCCTGTCCTGATTTGAGTAGGGCGTTTCAGGGAGGGATTCTGGTAAGTCAGAGGAGGTATGACTACACAGTGCTCAGAGCAGCAGACCAGCTAAAACAGGGCTAGAGAGACCCTGGGGACCAATACTCACCTTCCAGACCCTCCCTGTGTCAGAAGGAGAGTGACAGAGGCTCACACGGGTGTATGAATGAAAATCTAGAGGCAATCTACGCTTGCAAACATCATTCATAAAGTTCTATTCTGCAAGGATAAAAATGAGGGAATGCAAGAAGGGCAGTCATCAGAGGTAGGCCTTCTCCGCTACAGTAATCTGACTGCTTACAGCCAATATACAACCCAAAGTGACCAACACTGGCTAGAAGGCGGTGGGAGTTGTATCTTTGTACCAGAACTAAGAAACACAACATTTCATTTCTCCATTTCTCATTGTTCCCTTCCCTGCCTACTCCCCAGGTCCCACACAGAGCAAGAGATCTGGGATCTTGTTTTTGGCTGGTGTACTGGGCCATTTCCAGGATCTCTGAACTTGCCTGCTCAAGGCCACGGGGGGTTATGAAAGGTCTTCTCATCCTGAGCTCAGACATGGCAAATGCAAACACCCCATGGTGCAGGCCTGGAACAAGCTTGATTCGCTGCGGCCTGCAGAACGCATGGTCTAGGGCAGGCCTGCCAGCAGCCCCGAGCCAGCTGACCAGCATCCAGTCACCGTTTCTTTTCCAAACACCGACTGAACAAACCTTGATTCAGCTCTTATGTTACGCTCCGGTGGAGAACAGCACAGAGGAAGCACCAAGAGAATGATTGGAGAGAAACTAATCTGGGCATAAACCAAGTATATGTTCCTGTGGAATTGTTAATAACTCAGGGGTCTTTTATGTTTGTTTGAACCCTCCATGTCTAGCTGAGGAAAAGACATATTTCTTTTTTCTCCTCAGGGAGAAAAAAAGCAGGAAAGTAAAATTTCTGGTAATGTCATACCCAGTCAAACAGGAAGGTTTGTAGGCTCAGGGCTGAAAGGTTTCCAGAACTACACTGAGCCAATCTGAAAATAATTTATTTGATTTTTATTTGTTTCATTTCCTCCAAAATTATCATTCAGCTCCCTGTTCCCACATCCACCAAGACAAGAAGAAGCATTCCGTAAACACAACAAAAGTATAGTATTTAAGAAACGCCTGAGATGTAAAGAAATTGGAGCCCTCAATTCATTGCTAGTGGAAGTATAAAATGGTACAGCCACTTTGGAAAACAATTTGGCAGTTCCTCAAAATGTTAAACGTAGTGTCTCCATATGACCCAGCAATTCTATACTTAGGTATTTACCCATGAAAACTGAAAATGTATGTTCACGCAAAAACGTGTACACAAATAGTGGTAGCAGCATTCTTCATAATAACCAGAGAATGGAAACCACCAAAATGTCCACAAATAAACAAAATGTGGTATATCCATAAAATGAAATATTATTTGGCAACAAAAAAGAATTGCTGTATGATACATGCTATGACACAGATGAACTTTTGAAAACCTTATTCTAAGTGAAAGAAGCCCGTCACGACTCCATCTACATTAAATGTCCAAAACAGGCCAATCCATATAGACAGAAAGCAGATTCATGCTTGCCTGGGATGGAGATGGGAACGGGGGTGAGGATGGGAGTAAGAGGAGGATGACTGCAGTCACAGATGACTGCTAATGCCTATAAGTTCCTTTCTGGAGAGTTGAAAATGTTCTAGGATTAGGGGTGCCTGGCTGGCTCAGTCAGAAAAGCATGCGACTCAATCTCAGAGTCATGAGTTCGAGCCCCATGTTGGATGTAGAGGTTACTTAAGTAAACATAAAACTTTTTTAAAAAATTTAAAAGAAAGAAAATGTTCAAGGATTAGGTGGTGGGGATGGTTGTACAATTCTGAATAAGCCCATGAATGGGGAAAAAAAACAAATTTACTCTAAAATACATGACTTACATATGTGAAATATATGTTATCAATAGAGGAAAGAAGGAAGGGAAGAAGTGAGGATGGAAATCAAGAAGCAAAGGAAGTCAGACCTGAATGTCTTACCTGGAAGGATAATTGTTCTCAGGGTATTTTCTTTTTTAAGTTATCTTGCCATAACCACAGACTATAAGAAATTGCAAAAAGCATGAAACAAAACAGGTACAGAAAAATTCCCTGCTTCCCCTATTGGTAATACCTTCTATAACTATGATACATTATCAAAACTGGGAAATTGATACTGACACATTACAGTTAACTAGACTACAGATTTTACTCAGATTTCTAGGGAGGACTTTTATTTATTTTTTTAGAGCGAGCACACAGATGTGGAGGGGGGGACAGAGGGAGAGAGGGAGAGAATCTTAAGCAGGTTCCACACCCAGCGTGAACCCTAGGCCTGGATCCCAGGACACTGAGATCACACCCCAGTTGAAATCAAGAGTCTCACGCTTAACCGACTGAGCCGCCCAGGCACCCCTCTAGAGATGCCTTTTAAAAACAGCTTCTGGGGATGGGGAACAGTCCTTGCAGTTACACTCCTACTCTTTTTACCAGTCCCTCTGGTTGGATGATAGCAAACTTACCAATAATTCCAGTGACAAAGAGATGAGCAGTGGACATTTTAATACCTCCCGGTTCTTAACTTGCCTCCAGAAGAAGACTAAGTTGCCATTAGTGAAATATTCCCAGCAACGTAAGTCCATAAATACTTGGAGGGCCCTTCAAACTTGTGTGACTCACCAAGCTTCTGCCCTGGAAGGGAACCCGGTGAGTCTTTCTCTAGAGTAGCAGTAGGGGTGAAGTGCTAAAGTAACTAAAGCGCTCATGGAGTCTCTCCTTAGTGGACAAAGCACTTGCGATTTGCTATCCTAATTCATCCTGGAAGAAAACAGACCATTGCAGAGCCGAAGGACAAGAGGAAAAGGCAGCAGAGCGTTATTTTAATTGCCATGTGGAACAGGGCAAGAGGAAATTGCTGCTTGAATGAAGTCTTCCACTAAGTTCCCCAAACTTCCTTTATCTCAGCTTTACGACCTAGGAGCAAAAATTACTGCTTAATTACCTAATAATTGGTTTTCTGATGTAACATTCTCCTATGTTGCTTTTTTCTCTCTTCCCTTTATTTCCTAACATTTCGCTCCACTGCTTCAGTAAAAAGTGAGGCTGGCCAGAGAAAGTCCTTTCCCCTTCTCATCATCATATCTATTAAGACGTATGGGAAAGGAAAAGGTTGAAACTACTGGCTGACGTGAGGCATTTGGCTTCGCTGTGGTGAAAAGAAAAGCGTCTCCATGAAAAAGGTGAGGACCTTCCAGAGAGGGCGAGGAAGCAAGAGGCTTATTGGGGGGATCTGCAGGAGTAGACAGCACCACCTCGGCCCGCAAACCAAGAAGACAGGAAATGGGAAGTACTTAACACTCCACGCCCAGGTATGGAGGAGAATACACGGCACCCCCACCATCTGTCACCAGACACCCATTCCAGTAATCCTGGGTCACCTACAGCCCCAAACGGCCAAGGTCAACAAGGAAAGCAACTCCTAGAAATCACAGCGGGCTTCGGAGGGACTTCTGGCTTTGTGCTAACGCTCCAGGCAGAATAGCATAGCCCAGGCCCGGTATGTTAAGCATCCTATATGGCTGGTATCTTGATGGCATGTTGATTTGATAATGGCAATAGATGACCACTGAAGAAAAATGAGCCCTGAACTGCGGTTGTCCTTTGATAGAGGGCAAAATCTAGGAAAGAAACCAAAGATTCTGCTTGGAGAGTGTTTAAAATCAGGACAAGGTAAAGCATACCCCAAACACAGCAGGGAAGGAGCACAGCACTGGAAGAAGAGAGAAGGGAAGCAGTCTTCTGCCCATGGCATCACTCTTCACTGTTTTAAAATAACGTTAAAAAAAAAAAAAAAAAAACTTCACCATCCCTCCACCCACCCCAAATAGAGAAGCCCACACCCAAATAAGACAAACATTTACAAATATGTATACCACATAACCTTGTATTCAAGATTTGAGTCCCTCCCCTGGTATTACAATGTAAACAATTTTTCTTTCCATATAAGTATGTGTTCCACTCCCAGAGCGCAGTGGTGTCAGTTTACAATCTCCACGGCTCCTATGAATAGCAGCTTGGGTAGGGGGATGAAGAGTGGCCTGCGAGCCAGAAAATCCGGGGTCCTCATCCTGGCTCCAGTGTTCACAGGGTAACTCCGAAACACTCTGCATAAAATGGGAACCTGAGATTGTGAGTGTTTTTCAATTTTTTTTAAGCTGTGAAACCCTTTATCCAAATGAAATCTCATGGAACATCCCAATATGTAGAAGAGTTTGAAGTAAACAGGCTGGTTAGAGCTGGAAGGGGTGTGGGGAAAGGGGCATCTCCTGAAATTGGGACTCCACAGTACATAGTATGAAAACCACTGATGAGATAGATCCCCTAAAAACAAAAACTCAATCCTACTTTAAAAAATTTAAACTGAGGGGGCCCTGGGTGGCTCAGTCAGTTAAGGCTCTGCCTTCGGTTCAGGTCGTGATCCCAGGGTCCTGGGGGATTAACCCCACGTCAGGCTCCCTGCTCAGTGGGAAAGCCTGCTTCTCCTTCTGCCCCTCCCCCTGCTTGTGCTCTCTCTCTCTTATTCTCTCTCTCTCATGAATAAAATCTTAAGAAAATATATTTAAAGTGAAGCCAAGAAAAAGGGACAAAGTGGTATAGAGTAATGGTTTCTAATGCCTGATTCTTGGTGGGTGGGAATGGGGTACAGGAGGGATAAAGGTAATAAACCATAAGCATGTAAGTGTCTCACACAGATACGTATGCCCATTTTTCCAAGTGAATCTATATGTTGGGATTAATGAAATAAATTCATTTAAAGTGTTACTGAATTCATGGTCATGTGGGAATCCAGAATTTTTTTTAAATTAAAAAGGAATCATCACATTGGGAACCCCTGCTAAAGAGAAAGCCACAATATTCCACTTGAATCAAACAAGTAAATCTCCTTAAAAAAAAACCTTCAGTGACCTTTTTATTTTAAAGATTCTACTACTTGTCATGTCAAACTAGTTAGATTTCCTTGTCTATTAGCTGTGGCTATTAGACTACTTCTTAAGAAGGGCTCTGAGACCATGTCCAGGCTGAGTAGGAAAGAAATGTCACATCAAACAAGCATGAGATAAACAGGTCTGCCACAGCTGTGT
>NW_024425008.1:38793655-38833281 GCF_017311325.1 Ursus maritimus
GGATACGGAGGGAAGGACAGGTGTATGTGACAACCAGAACTGTGTCTAAGAGGTTAGTGGAGATCTGAGCTCTCTGATTCTATCATTACACTGAATTTATTACTAGGCAAATCACTTATTCCAGATTTCAATTTACTAGCTCTAAAAAGGGGTCAATCCTGTTTTCTGATGCAGAATGCTCAGGGTCAACTCAAGAAAGTGAATGCTACACTCCTGTAAAAACCACTGGAGACAACAAAACTACCACAGAACTGGTGACTGAATTCTCACCTCACCATTTTACACCTGAGGAAATTGAAGCCCAAGAGACTGTTGGCCAAAGTCACGCAAGTAGACAGCAGGCTGAGTCTGCGTTCCCCTGCTGGGGAATTTTCTACAACATGAGCTGTCATAATGTGTGGTTTGAAATCTTGACTTAACTACTTTTATTAGTTCACCTAATACAATTTAAGGGCTTGCTATTTGATAATATAAAAAAAAAAATTCTCACTTCAAAAAAGTTCATGCCTCTCAACTCGATGATTGTACTAAATAAACTAGACCGTTGTTGCCATAATATGGACCTATACTTTGTCCCTTTTAAGCCAACGTAATTAAAAAGGTTTCTTCAAGGGGCTCCTGGCTGGGTCAGTCAGTACAGCATGCAACTCTTGATCTCGGGGTTGTGAGTTCAAGCCCCATACTGGGTGTAGAGATTACTTAAAAGAATTAAATCTTTTTAACTAATAATAGTAATAAAATAAAATAAAAATATTTCCTCGATAGAAGAGGATAAATTATACATTTAAGAATCTCAGTATATACAAACCAAATAATAGTTGCCAATCTCGGTAGAAAATTAATGATGTTATATCTTACAAACTGTTTGTCAAAGCTTGACATACTTAAGACTGGCCCTTTAAATAATGAAACCTACATGAAGTTACAAAATGTGACTCCATCAGTCATATATTCTACCTAAAACTTTTATAGTAAGAGTTATCAGGGATTGGCTATATCAAAAAATGACAGAGCAGCATTATTTTGTATTTCTTAAATCCATTTTTTTGGTAAATTCATAAAATATTATGGAACTCCTTACCATTAACAAGAAAAGTATGTTTGAATACTTTTAATCCAGAACTTTATCAGCCACAGAATAAAAGACCATATAATCTCTATTCTGTTTCCTACAAGATTTTACCATTGAAAATCAAGAAAGTGTTATAGAAAATTAAGATAAAATATGTCATAGTCCAGGGGCGCCTGGGTGGCACAGCGATTAAGCGTCTGCCTTCGGCTCAGGGCAGATCCTGGCGTTGTGGGATCGAGCCCCACATCAGGCTCCTCTGCTATGAGCCTGCTTCTTCCTCTCCCACTCCCCCTGCTTGTGTTCCCTCTCTCGCTGGCTGTCTCTGTCTCTGTCGAATAAATAAACAAAAAATCTTTAAAAAAAAAATATGTCATAGTCCATTTTGCATTGGAAATGTCATTTGTCCACAGAATGTGTGAATAGTGTCTGATTCTCTACTTACAAAGGCATTTGGTACCCTTGGAAATTGGTCCATCAGTCGATTTTACAATGAATCAGACCATTTGTGATTTGAATGGTGCCTAGGAACTAACCAGTCAGCTGGAGAGAAATAGCCACTCTTCCAGGTGAGGAAGACATGAATTGATGTTCCAGACAGAAATGCAAAAGGAACTTTCTCTTCAGGATCACAGCCCTTTACTCCAGAGAATCCTCTCAAAGGCCTCTACACCACTGAGTCAGACCATGTCTCTCAAACAAATGCACAGGGACTACCTGCCAACACTTGCCTTACCAGAAAGCTCCATGGGATATTTCTGCATTTTGTCTGTTACTTCTTGAAGGACGACAGACAGCCACAGTGCCTCAAAACAGAGTCCCAGAAAAATAAATAAATAAATAAATAAATAAATAAATAAATAAATAAAGTGAACAGAGCCATGACACTAAGTTGTCTTCTCTAAAGTATGCCAGGAGACACTGCATTATATTCTATTACTGGGCTACCATAATAATCTAAAATTAGTTTTAAAGCGTGACCCTCTCTCTCTGCTCGGAAGAGGATTATTTTCTGTTTAAATTAGAACAAACCTAGAGCACTTAAGGTGGGAGAAAATCCATCTCCCCTACAATATGGACTTATGACACACTGACATGAAGATAATGGGATTGTGATAAATACTGCATTTTTGTAATATTGAGTGCTGCACAGGCAAAATGCTTTAAATATTTCAGCTAAGTGTTCAAATATCTGTTTTACAATACCATTTATAAACAAAAAGTACTGGGTATAACATTTCTTTTATCACATAAACCTCTCTAATATAAACTTCTCCCTCCCTCCTCATAATATTTGAATAATTTCATTGTTCTTCCTCCTATTCTTCCAAACATGTTCAGTCCAATGGAAAAACGACATATCATCTCCCTGTCCTCTCTGCCTTTAGAAGTGCCTTCTATGTAGCAGTTTCACTGTCAGCAGAAAAAGCACAGATAGTAAGAGACAACTGAGGCAAACCCCAGGAAATGCAAATTGGCCATAAAATGACAGGAGCTGACCTAAGGTTTCCCTTCACATAATAAGGAAAGGGCTTGTTAAGATAACTAATTATGTAAATCTGCAGCCAGAGACCCTTAATCACAAAGAAATATTTTAGGTCATTTTAAATGTGCCTGAAGCTCTCATGAGTTTCCTTCTAATGGGTTCCATGATTGTTTACTGCATTTATGAAAAGTTCTGGTAGCTTCATATTTGCATTGTTAATTAATTTTGTATGATCTATTTAAAACATTGAGATTTAAACAGGTAAATGGGCAAGCAGGCCATTTGAGAAAGAAAAAAAACAAATGGTCTGAAGAAAAAAGTTCTATTGAACAAATTTCTAAAATGCAAATTAAGATACAATGTGACGGCATTTGCCAGTTGTTCAGTCACAGATAATTGTAAGATAATAATACTCAGCATAAATATGTGTGAAATGAAAGATGCTTTAATACCTTGATTTAATACCTTGATGCTTTAATACCTTGTCAACTGGCAAAACCTTTCTTGAGGCAGTATTTACAAAAAACTTCAAAATTATATACCCTTTGACCCATTTATTTCATATCTAAGAAAGTATCCTAAAAAAAAAAACAAAACCTGAAACATGAAAAAGATGTTCAAATGGTTTTTAATGGAAAAACACTGGAAAAATGTTTACCCTATACAGCACATAAAAGGAAATAATGTTGCCATCTAAGAAGTTTATTGAGTGTTTTAATAACCTCATACTCATTAAGATGGCTACCATCAAAAATAACCACAAAACCCCCAAAATGCTGATGAGGACGTGCACTGTTGCTGGTGGGAACATAGAATGGTACAAGGGCTATAAAAAATTGTATGGCAGCTTCTCAAAATATTAAAAAAAGAACTACCATATTCCAGGCTCAGGGTATATCCCAAAAAATTGAAAGCTTGGTCTCAAAGAGATGTTTGCATACTCATGCCCATAGCAGCACTATTCACAATAGGCAAGAGCTGGAAGCAACCCCAATGTCCATCGATGGTTTAATGGATAAACAAAATGTGGTATATACATACAATGAAATGCTATGCAGCTTTAAAGAAAAGAAGGAAATCTGCACATGCTACAAAATAGATGAATCTTGAAGACCTTATTATGCTAAGTAATAAGCCAACCACAAAAGAATACTGTATGATTCCACTTACATAAGATATCTAAAATAGTCACATTAATAGATAAAGGGAGTAGAATGGTGGTTACCAGGGGCTGGGGTAAAGGGAGGTGTGGGGGGAGGCAAAGGGGAGTTAAGTGATAGTGTTCTGCAAGATTAAAGGTTCTAGATATGTTTCACAACAATGTAAATATACTTAACACTATGGAACTATATACTTAATAAGGGTTAAGATGGTAAATTCTAGGATGTGTTTTTTTACCACAAGAGTTTGAGTGTCAACTATATATAGCTCAATTTTAAAAACAAAGTTTTAGTAATATGAAATATGCTTATGACATTTAGTTGGGGGAAGGATGCAAAAAAGTACAGATAATACACAATCAAAAATTTTTTTCAAACTTTAAAAAGATGTATTTCCATAATGTTAGCATTATTTGCCTCCTTGGTAAGATTTCTCTTATTCCTTTATACTTCCTACTTTTTTCATTTTTTCATATAGTAACCTATACTAATTTTATAATAAAAAAATTAGTTTCTGACTTAGTAGTTTCAACACCTTCATAATGCCCCATGCTGGGCAGGAGGACATTTTGTCAAAGGAGGGACTACTGTTAAGAAAAAAAACAAGATTTAGAAACAGGCAAAACAGATTACTGGGTATCTTTTCAGTAGAATGCTATTTGTGGTACAGCAGGTCCTCCAGGGATTATCTTTGACCTTTTTTTTTCCCCCCCTTTTAAATAGGACAGTGGTTCTCAAAATGTGGTTTGGGGAGGCCTGGAGAGCCTCAGGCCTTGTCAGGGTGTTTATGAGTTCAAAACTATTTTCATAATAATATCAAGATGTTATTTGCCATTTCTCTCTCATTCTCTCAACAAGTACACAGTGGAATTTTCCAAAACTTTCAATTACCCATGATGAAGTCATCACTCTGATGATAACACTAAATAGGTTTCATCATTTTTTTAAAATGAAAGAATAGTTTTAAAGTTTCTCAATTCCAATTCTAATCCAATTAATACATTACACAAATTTCTTTGGGGTCTTTAATACTTAATAGGATCAAAGCATCCTTAAAAAAAAAAATTTGAGAACCCACTGGGCCAGACTATTTCACAGCTCTGTAGCCGTAGGAAAGTTAATTCGTAGAAAAACACACAGCAATGTAATGGCCCTTATCAATAGCAAAAAAACAGATTTTGCCTGGTAGAGATATAACTCATTTACATACATACAAGAAAAACATTAATTTTTATAGTCCTTTAGGATATTAACTAGTTTTGTATCTACTACAAATTTATTTCAGCATTTCTGATTGTGGACAGGTAGATGGATTGATGGATATACAGACAGACGGATATATATGTTTTTTTCAAATTATCTTTTGAACTGGTCCTAACATCTTACTGGTTCCTTCACTAATAAGTTAAATAAAATTGTTGATGTGTTTATAATTTTGAGAATCTTATTTTTTTTTAACTCTGAAAATTATCCTTTAGCATCAACTATCCAGAAACAGATCAGTTTCTGCATGCAGGCCTTAACACGAATAAAAACAGAGAACTCAATAATTAATAACGTTCTAAAACAGAAAGCACCAGGCCCAGATGGGTTCACTGGTGAATTCTACCAAATATTTAAGGAAAAAATTATACCAATTCTCTATAATCTCTTTCAGAGAATATAAGTAGAGGGAATATTTCCTAACTCATTCTGTTAATCCAACATAATGCTCATAGCAAACCAGACAAATATGTTACCAAAAAAAAATAGGGCAGTATCTCTAATGAATACAGATGTAAGAATCTTCCCCCAAAAATTAGCGAATTGAACCCAACAACATGTAAAGTGAATTATACACTACAGTCAAGTGGGATTCATCCCAGGTAGGCAAATCGCATGATCATATAAATAGATGCAGGACAAGTATTTGACAAAATCCAACACCCATTCATGATTTTAAAAAGAAAACAAAAACACAAGTCTCTGTAAACTAGGAATAAAAAAGAACCTTCTCAACTTGATAAAGACTATCTACAAACAAACAAACAAACAAAAAAACAAAAGCCAGTTTGCAGGATACATGGTTAATAATAAAACTCAACTGCTTTCCGATAAGCCAACAACAAAAGAGTGAAAAGTGACATTAAAAACAATACCCGTGATATTAGATACTCCCCAAAATTAAATACTTAGGCAGAAGTCTAATAAAGTATGTACAAGATCTATAAGAAGAAAATATAAAACTCTAATGAATGAAATCAAAGAACAAAATAAATGGAGAAATAATCCACATGTATGGATAAGAACACTCAATATTGTCAAGATGTCACTTCTCCCCGACTTACCACACCCATTTGTTCACATACCGTCTACAGCTATTTTTCCTACAAAACGGCACAATTGAATAGCTGACAGGAACAACATGGCCTACAAAGCTGAAAATATTTACTACCTGTCCCTTTATAGAAACAGTTCTGTATCCCCTAGTCTAAGTAATTATGGTCTAATTAAGCTGTTACTTATCTCAACCCAATGCTATTTTTTCCTTCAAAACAAAATTTAAATTAGATAACCTCTTCTTTCTTTCAATGGCAGTCATATAAAATTGCTCTCCTAAAACAATATTAAGTGTTTCATATTTTAAAAATATTTCAATGTTAAGAATTTTAAATACACATCATGTTCTTTGAGGACAAAGGATAGGTCTTTGGACAGCCTACAAATAAATAATTAGCATAGCCCTATTACAAAAAAGCAATTATTTTGTGATCTTCACAATTTTTAAAATTTGGTTATTTTCCAAAACTCAAAAATGAAATACCTTTCTCCTGAAGATTTTTTTTTTCCTTTTATGGAAGCTAAAATCCAATTTAACAAAAACACTAGGCCAAAAAACTAAACAAATCTAAGTATCACCTAATGAATCTATATGTTGTATATTTCCTATAGGAATTTAACCTGCACTGATTCATGCACTCTAAGTACAGTAATAGGAGTCCAAAAAACCTAACATACTTGCTCCACTCCCAAATATTTTTCTAAATATCCATACAAACATGAATCTAGTAAATTATACATTCCTTTCACCAAATAAGCTTTTCTACTGCTAGTGACCAGACAGGTCCAGGGCATCAATTATTTTCATCTTCACTAATTTGCAGGAAATGGAGGAAACAGAGCGATGTTATACCACGAAATCTAGACTGTGAGAAATTCTACAGGACAAATAGCCCAGTTCCTTTCATAAGTATGTTAGAAAGAAAAATGTTGCACAGGATTTAGAGAGGCTTAAGGAATACATATATTAAAAAAACAACAACAACAAAAAAAACCCTGCAATATATGAACCTTACTGGAATCTTGAGTTAACAAACTTTTTAAAAAGTGTAAATTTGAAAGTTGATAAAGATGTTTGGTAATTTTAAAAAAATTATATAAATTATCTTATGTATGAAAATTGTATTTTAGTTACATCTTTAAAGAGAGTCCTGATATTTTTGGATATAAATACTAAAATATTAAAATTATAAGGTGTCTGGAATTTGCTTTAAACTAATCTGAGTTGGGGCACCTGAGTGGCTCATTCAGTTGAATGTCCGACCACTGCATACGGCTCCAGGTTGGGCTCGAAGCCCGCTTGAGATTCTCAATCTCTCTCTCTCAAATAAATAAATAAATCTTAAAAAAAAAAAAATCCCAGAGTTGATGTAAAGTAGTTGGGGGTAAAAATGAAAGATTCACCATGAATTATCATTGATGAAGCTGTGGATACACGTAAAATTCTCATATTAGCTATATTAGTCATTCGACATGGGTGTATGTGTGTAGGGAACATTCAGTAATAAAACATTTTTAAAGTATCTTCATTTTCACTGTACTTGAAACAAGAAAAGTAGGAATGGAAAGCCATAAATCTGAGAGGGAGATATTTTAGGAAGACAGAAGGGGTCCAGAAGCATATTTGTGAGGTATCATTTATTTCCTAGATTTCTGGATGTTCATCTTAATAATCATCAACAGTAAAAACTGGCATAATTTCTGCTATCTGGTATGATAGGCAGAATTTTAAACGACACTCCCGTTACCCTTTGAGAATGGAACCTATGAATATGATACGTTACTCTCATGGTTATGATACATTATATGGTTAAAGGAGATTATGCTGGGTGGGTCTGACCTAATCAGGTGAGAACTTAAACTTAGCCTTTTCTCTGGCTGATGGCAGAAAAGGAAGTCAGAGAGATGTGCTCCAGCTAGCCTGTAAGAAAGGAAACATCTGTGTGTGAACTGCCAAGGTGGGCCACATGACATGAAATGTGGGTGGCCTCTAGGAGCTAAAAACAGTCACTGGCTGACAGCTAGCAATCTTCAGTCCTACAGTCACAAAGAAATAAATTCTGCCAACAACTATGGAGCATGGAAGGATCCCTGAGCCCCAGATGAGAACTGCAGCCTTAGCTGACACGTGAATTTTAGCCTGCTGAGACCCTAAGCAGAGAACCTAGCCACAGCATGCCCAGACTTCTGACCTGGTGGGGTTTTAAACCACTAAATTTGTGGTAATTTGTTACATGGCAATAAAACTAATATGCCTGGATAAGCATCTGATACCCGAAGAGTACACCACAGTACCTCACAACCCACCTTCTGCACATGAGTTTATGATCCCATTGGCACTAAGTGAGTACTTAAACATTCGGCAATTTAACTTTTAATGCAGTGCCTCTCAAAGGATCGTGAATCCAAATTTGAGAAACCTTGAGCTACATAATCCCTTATAAATGAAATATTCCTTATCCAACACACACAGTTAGCTTTACAGGCAAGATTACATACTTGAGTGCTTTTTACAGTGCGAAGACTTCTACAGCAGAAAAATCCTGCAAAATAATCATATGGAACAAGTTTAAAGCAAATTGTGACTAAGCCAAATGTATCACCAAAACCTTTAGCTTTTCATCACAGCAGGTATAAAACAGTACAGAGCATTCTATCCTGCAATGTCCTAGCTCACGAGTAGGAGGTGTGAAAAAAAATGGGAGCCAAAGTCCATTTCTTTATAACAAAGTTTCCAATGTCCTAGGTGGTCCATAAATATTAAAGAATTATCACAACTATCCTTTGTCCATTTTATACATGTTATTTAGGGGAAAAAATTGAGATGTACAGGAAGAAAAGAAATGGGAAAGTATGTCATGGGTATTATCCCTAAGGTCTAAAATTCTATTTCTAAGGTTGCACTTAGGATTCTTTTTAGCCTTTTTAAAAAATTAACAGCTTTATTGAGACATAAAATTCATATACCATAAAATTCACCCATTTAAAATGTACAGTGTAGTGGTTTTCTAGTATATTTACAAACTGTAACCATCACCACGATTTTTAGAACATTTTCAGCACCCCTAAAAAGAAACCTTGTATTCTGTCTTTTAAACTGTCATTCCTTCTTTAATACCATGTAATTTTTCTCTAGTACCAGAAAACATTGGTCACCTGAAACACAAAATCAACACTTGGGGAAGAACTGAGGGTAGAAGATTTGATCCATGGGCATAACAAATACTGGAAAAACTGTGATTCGGGAGTGTAGAATACTGCTTCTTATAACTGATGTTGTGAACATTCCTTTGAAAACACGGACATGATCCAAATACACAGAACATGAAATTACTTGCCAGTGGAAGCAAAAAATCTTTCACTGGAGAGACTCTTCCCCTATTGCACAATGTAATTTGCTTATATCAGAAGCTGAAGACGGAGGATGATCTGAGCTTTATTTAAGTAAAACAAGTGTTCTGTATTCCAAAGGCAAAAATCTGGAATTTAAAAAAGCATTCTTAAATGTTCATACCCAACATTAAAACATTTTCTACAAGCCAAATGAATAAATGAATGAATGAATATTTTAAGGTGTTGCTTCCATGGCTTATGAGATGGTCCATAAAATGCCTAGCATATATCCCCCTGAAACTTAGTTATTCCCTTGCCTCTGCTATGCTTGATAGAAATCTGGATCTGATTGATCGGTAGGGGAAGAAAGGGATAAAGAAAGGGGGGGTAATCAGAAGGGGGAATGAAACATGAGAGACTATGGACTATGAGAAACAAACTGAGGACTTCAGAGGGGAGGGGGGTGGGGGAATGGGATAGACCAGTGATGGGTAGAAAGGAGGGCACGTATTGCATGGTGCACTGGGTGTTACACACAACTAATGAATCATCGAGCCTTACATCGGAAACCGGGGATGTACTGTATGGTGACTAACATAATATAATAAAAAATCATTAAAAAAAAAAAAAAGAAATCTGGATCTGAAATTCTAAGTGGAATCCAAGTAAAAGGAGCCATTTTATTCTATTTTCCACCTTTAGTATTTATAACTCTGGGACTTTGTAGTCTGAGCTCCATCCTGGCACATGGCATAGGCTAAGGAAAGAAACTTGCAACAAACAAATCTACCCTATGTTTATGAAGCCAGAAGAGTCTGATGGGAAACTCGCTCAGTGAAACATAGCCGTGAAATTATCTAGATCCTTTCTAGGATCTGGAGTTTTCTAGAATAGAAGCTAGTAAGAGCATTTACTACTACCACTCTCCCACCCACTTTATCTCAAAGGCACTATTGGTGTTTGCCATTTGTAATGGGGTGGGTTATGTTTCCTTTTCCTTTAAACAATAGGTGAATTGAATTGAATCTCCTAGGGAATCATCCTGAAAAGAAGGTAATATCTCAAATTTTTCAGATCTTTTGCTCATCCACTGTTTTCAGTCCTGGCTAAGTATCGGAATTGCCTCGGGAGCTTTAAGAATCCTGGAGATTAGGCCCAAACCCGGACATCTACTGAATCAGAATCCTGATATATCTCCTTTTTATAACCACCACAGAGGATATTCTGACTCCCATCCAGGGCAGAGAACCAACAAACACCTTCAGTAAGGCATGGACCCCTTCAGAAGTCCCACTTAACCCTCTGAGAAAGAACTTTGGCTTCTGTTTTAACTGAAGCTATGTGCTCCCCGAAGCATTATCTTTGCATTAGTTGCTCAAGACCTGAGCTTGGGTTGGTTAATTAGAACTTCGTAACATTCCGCTTATGTACGCTGAAAATCTTACCAATGGTTTTCTGAGAGCCAAGTTTGAGTGTTGCCAAAGCCCAAGTTTTAGACTCAAGTTTTAAAGACATTCTTGGTTGAGGGAGAGGAAAAAAAAAAAAAAAATGAAACATCACTCTGTTAATCTTTTTCAGAGCTCTTCCCACACTGCTAATGTGAGATAAGCTGTCATTTTTAAAGGTTGAAGCCCCCCTCCCCTTTTCTAAGCATTTTGGCCTTTGACAATAATGACAGAGCCAACCTTTTCTTTCCCCAAAGCCTCATCTTCTTTATCCACAGATAACATTACTGACCAACCAACACAGGCCACGGGCTTCAAAGTTGTTTACCCACTAGCTCTGGTGGGCTTGCCCTGACCCAGCATCAGTGTCTCACGGAGTCCCCTGTTGTGACCAAGAATATGTCCTTAAAATGTGGCTGGCCTCCCAGGCAGTGGTCATGGAAGAATGGAGAAATGACCTCATAGGGTCTAATCCACTGACCTTTACTTTGCTCTCACCAACTGCCCAAATAAATAAAAACAGCAGGGTAGCTCGGTTTCCCAGATGAATTCCAATTTATCCCTAAATACCCAAGCCTTATCCAATGTTTAAAGTTCTCAGGCTATCCAAAATCTGTCAGCTGGCTCTCAACCAAGGCCAATTTTGCCCCCTCTGGGGACATCTGGCAATGTCTGGAGATGGTTTTGGTTGTTACAACTGGGGGAAAGGTTGCTACTGGTACCTAGGGGGTAGAGGCCAAAGATGCTGTTAAGCATCCTACAGTACACAGTACAGCCCCCTACAACAAAGAATTATCCTGTCCAAAATGCCAATCACACTGAAGTGGAGGAACCCTGGATTGGGTCATTTGCCAGCCCACTGCTGTGAAGAGACTCTCATTACAATTTTAATTTACTTTAAAATAGGGATCCAAACTCAAATGCCTTCAAGGTCCGAGGAGATAAAGAAATATCACATCAAGTGGCTGTGTAGGAGGCACTAGGGTGTGGTGGGGCCTGTACCAAATCAGAGTGTAAATGCTCACTAAAATTATCTTTAAAAATAACACTGTGTTAGCCAAACAAAACATGACAGCTGGCTACCACCCTGTGTACCACTGGTAGTCAAGCTCTGGTTTAAAGAGTTTACCAATTTAAACAGAATTGGAGGATCACTCCCAAACACTGTCTAGCCTCATCCCTTACACCCTATGGAACTTCCTGAGCCCCAGGACAGGGGAACATAACTAGAAGCTGTTCAATTAAGAACAGACTAGGGATCAGATTTTAAGGGCTTAGCTTCAGCATCTCCGATATATAGTGCTAAGAGCAGGGGCCAACGTTGGAAACGCTGAAGGTGAGAAAATGGCATTCTCCTCTCCCGGATCTCCATTCTAGGGACACCCAGTGGATAGTACATCAATATTACACAATGCCACACAAGTGTGGTCACTATTTTATGACACCATTCTCCCAAAATTTTAGAATTTTCACATCGTTTCACAGATGAGGAAACAGAGGCCGAAGAGTTTTAAATGAATTGCTAAGACTACCCACATCTGAACAGAAAATTAACTGGTGTTTCTTTCTTCTCTGTGCAATTGCATCACAGCAACCAAAAGGTGAAAAGATTTCATTTCAAGGTGTCAAACATTCATGACTAAACTCTCTACCAACATAAATAAGTTATACGTAAATGTTAAACCTACTCATCACCATCCTCTTTTCCCAACAGAAAAACATTAACATGTTTGCCCCAAGTCACTGTTTTAAGATCTCTTTTCCACATAACGGAAGAATTAAAAACAGGTTAAGTATCTCCAGCCCTCCTTTCAGATCAGGCTGTAGGCTGTAGCAAGGAAAGCCAAGTCAGCAAATGGAACACAAGAAGAAGGAAACCGGGATCGGATCTGACTATCCCCGTGTGTATGCATGCTTTCTGTTGGAGGAATTCCTGGCCTGAGGAGACAGTATAAACAATGCAATCCAGAGGGAAACAAATGATAAGATAACTGAGACCCAGTAACCCCCCTTTGTCCTCCCCTCCACCTACTTCCCCCAACTTATTCCATCAGAAAAACAATCTAGCACGGGAGGATTAAAATGTAAGCAGCCCCCTCTCTGCTACCACATAGCTCCCTGCTCTTAATGAGGAGGTTAAGGGGGAAAACACCCTCCTTTGTGAGGTCAGTGGTTGTGGCTCCCCTCACGTGAAACCTGACCAACTGGGGACAATCTTCTTTGCCCACAGGGAGGCTATGAGTGCAGACCTGACAAGGAGGTGGTTCACTGCTCCTGCAGACTCAAATTACAATTCAAGGAGTGTAGTAGGAAAAGAGGGAGTATGTTAGAAGGTAGCTTCAGTCACAGCCTGAAAAGAAACTGGGTCAAACTAAAAATAGCATTTTTTTTTTTTATTATTTTAAACCAATCCCTTAGCAGAAAATGTCATAGGCAAGGCGGTTTCTTGCCACAGTTCCTGGAACTTCTGCAGCTGGAAGTGTCACCTACACACAGACTGTCAAGCCCTAAATGGGTCAGAGAGGTTTTCCAGTCCAATCCAATCTCCATTCTTGATTTTTAAAATGTGAAAATACAATAACAGGCCTTTCATTTAACGTTCTGAGAACACCATGTAGTCTCAGCCATAGCCTTCAATTCCAGCCCAATTCATTCCACACCATCTCTGACTTTTTGCTCAAACAACCACTGAGCGCTGAGTAATTCCGGGGGATGGGACGGGGTACTTCTCATGCAAAGAAGATTGCCACACAAAATCAGAATGGGGAATAAACAGAAATTTATTGTTGTTTCTTTTGCCACCATCATCCTAAATCAAATTACCACTAATATGGGGTGCATTTAAAAAAATAAATCCTAGGTCACTTACCTTGGACGAAACCATATAACATTTTCTGTATCCACAATTTCACCAACTTTTGACAGTAGGGAATGTAGCAAGGACCTTCAAATGGTTTGTCTTCATCATTTCCTTTAACTTTTTAGAATATTTTTGGTTACAAATTCTCAGGATTTTGAGGGGCCCTTAGTCTAAACCTCTTGTCGTAGAAAAGAAGATGGGGTGTGTGGGGGTGTGTGGGTGTGTGTGTGTGTGTGTGTGTGTGTGTGTGTGTGACCAACGGAATACTACTCAGCCATCAAAAAGAATGAAATCTTGCCACGTGCAAAACATGGATGCAACCAGGGTATATTATGCTAAGCAAAATAAGTCAAAGAAAGACAAATATGATTTCACTCATATGTGGAATTTAAGAAACAAAACAGATGAACATAGGGGAAGGAAAGGAAAAATTAAAAAAAGAGAGGAAGGCAAACCATAAGAGACTCTTAACTATAGACAATAAACAGAGAGTTGCCTGAGGGGAGGTGGGTGGGGGGATGGGCTAAATGGGTGACGGGCATTAAAGAGGGCACTAGTTGGGATGAGCACTGGGTGTTATTTGTAATGATGAATCACTAAATCCTACTCCTAAAACCAATACTACACTATATGTTAACTAACTTTAATTTAAATTTTTTAAAAAAGGAAAAAAAAAAACCCTACAGGTTCTAACTTAACTCATGTCTTGACAATTCACTGCTCAGTTTTACCAAATCTCTGTGAAAGGAATACAAATATGGACATATATTATTCATATAGCTAACTCACCCTGTGAATGATTTTGACCACCATCCTTCCTTCTTCTACGATGCAAGCCTGTGGAAGTTTTATGGAAGAATAGCAAAGCCAAGAAATAGCACCAAAACGTCCACTAATGATTTGTCACATCCCCAAGCAACAGAAAAGACTTCGGCAAAGTTTTAGGAAGCTGCTCTTAGTTCTAACCCACTCTTCATAGGACACCTGTCAAAAGCATATAGTTCCTTAGCAAATTGCTCGCAAAGTCTTGCCTCTAACTTATGGGGTCTGAAAAAACTAAGACCCCCACAGTTCATTTTATAACATGGCACCATCTTGTGCCATTGTGGTGCCGGCTATGCATTAATATATCCACAGGGTACGGTCTAGTCTCCTTTGTTGCCAAGAGCATGATGAATTTTTAAAAAAGGGGAGGGGGGGCACCTTGTTGGCTCGGTCAGTAGAGCATGCAACTTTTTCTTTTTTTTATTTATTTTTATTTTATTTATTTTTTTTAAAGATTTTATTTATTTATTTATTTGACAGAGAGACAGCCAGCGAGAGAGGGAACACAGCAGGGGAGTGGGAGAGGAAGAAGCAGGCTCCCAGCGGAGGAGCCCGATGTGGGACTCGATCCCGGAACGCCGGGATCACTCCCTGAGCTGAAGGCAGACGCTTAACGACTGCGCTACCCAGGCGCCCCAACTTTTTCTTTTTTTAAAGATTTATTTATTTGAGAGAGAGAAAGAGAGCGAGTGCGAGCGGTAAGGGGCAGAGAGGGAGAGACTCTGACACAGGACTCGACACAGGGTGATCTCAGGACCCTTAGATCATGACCTGAGCTAAAATCAAGAGTCTGCCACTTAACTGACTGAGGCACCCAGGTGCCCCTGCGTATGGGACTCTTAATCTCAGGGTTGTGAGTTCAAGCCCCACCTTAGGTACAGAGCCTACTTAAAAAAAAAAAATTAAATTAAATTAAATTTTTAAAAATTAAAAAAAAAAAAACGTTGACTAAAATTACAGTACAGTTTGTGGCTCTAAAACAAGGCAAAACTAAGCCATGGCCTTGATCTGGTTTGTGTATCACTAACAACTGAGCTTAGCCAAAAAGCAGAATATAAAAACCCATTTCAAAAAACAAAAGGTGGGCATCTCTATTGCCCAGACCATGCCCAAAGCTGGGATCTGGGCTATCTAATCTTGGAAGCCTGAATTCAGAAAGCCCATCAGATGGGCAATGTTTGCCAATCGCACAGGAGACTTTTTTTTTTTTCCAGAAATGAAAAGGACAAAGACCAGTTTAATAGTTGACCCTAATTATGTACCTGGCAGAATACAAGGTACCTTCAATTCTAATCCTGGTGCAATTTATAGAACAGAATGAACTCAGTTTATTACTAAAGGTGATTGACATACTTAGGAAGTGTAACAAGATGAATGGGGGGAAAAAAAGCTCCTGAAATCAATGTCTGTTGAATGAATATTATGTTTGAGTAGCCTAATGACTAATAAGCCTTTGTTTTCATTGTCTTTTCCTGGCAATATATTGTTAGGGCATAACTTTCTTATTATTTCCCTAAATGACACAGTTTGAGTTTTACTCAATTGTCTTCATTAAATACTGTCAAAGTGGCACAATATCCAGTTTTCAGCCAAAAGGAAAAGATCTATTTTAAGTCAGGAAATCGTACCAGCTACACTGGAAACTGAACCTGCTTTCCCCCGTTTCTCCATTTAATTCACAATAGTGGCTACGGTTTAAAAGAACTGCAATCGTTTATTTGACACCAAATTTACTCCACTGTAAAAATAAATAAAAGTCTCCTTTCTGAGGTGGGAAATAAAAAAGCTTATTTTAATATCTAAGGATAACCCAATATTAGATTACATGTTTGACTACTACTCAAGTTTTCATTACTTCCCTTTCAAAAGAGCTTTCACAATTTATGTTAAAAGACAACAAGGAGGAGGGAAGCTCAGAAGTTATGGGAGTCTTAACTCACCAGGCAGGCTTCTGTGGCTCTGTTCTGGGTGAGAAGGGTTTGGGTTTTTTGTTTTTTGTTTTTTTTTTCAGATAAGAGATTCAACCTATTGAAAAGTTATCTCAGTTAACAAATACAGTCTAATGCTGGACAGGCTCCAAATGGATTTAGAGATGGCATATAAGAGCATTTCTTTTTTCAAATAATTTGCCTATCACCCACATAGCCAAAAGGAGGGAGTTCAAAAGTGTTATCATCCAAACACACAAATGCAACATTTTTAATCTCATGCAACATTTGCTGCTCCAGAAAGTCAGACTTAAGGAACCATTCACTGAAGAAGCATTTTTACTCTCAATCGGCCCAGCACTTAATGACCCAGCACTGTTTCAGAATTAAGAGATACAAAGGAAGTTGTGATTCCCCCTAAGTCGATGGAGAGAAAAGAATAGAACACACAGGAAAACCAGAGGCAAAGCAATCGTGTGGGGTGTAAAGAACTAGGCTGCCTGGGTCCCTAACCTAGTCTGCCACTGACCAGCTGCATGACCTGAGCTAGGCAAGTTCCTTAACTTCTTCACTCCTCAGTTTGTAAAATGGTGATGATAGTACGTATCTCATAGAGCTATTGAGAAGAGTCAATGGTTAAGCCCATGTAAAGTATTAGGAAGGACCTGGCACAAGGTAAGCATCTCACACACCTTGACTATTAGCACTGTTAGCTGTGTTAGGTTCGACGGTCAGGCTATGGGCTCTAAGGAGGAAGGAGCAGAGCCGGTCGGTAAAAGCTGAAGCAGGGAAGCGTTCCTGGAATTTGTGGCACTCAAGATGGATCTGAGAGCACAAGGAGAATTTAGAAACTCAGAAGCACCCATTCCAAATGAGGGGAGCCATTACCACAGAAAGTCACAGATGGTATAAAAACCAGGAGTGCTTAAACATCGACAAGGAAAATTCGTAGTTCATTATTTTGGTACCCTCAGATTAACTGCAGGCGGGGGACGCAGGGAGAGGCCTCCAAATACTTGCTGCAGTACTCCTGGATTAATTAGTGTTTCACTAATTTTTTAACCTGTGTACTATGAGTGCAAACTCACTTTGAAATACTCAGTTCTCTCCTTCTAGAACAGTGGAAAGGATGCCAGAAAATAAAAAGGTAAACTTTTTTTTTTCCTGCAAAAATAGCCTGCTAGAGTGGAATGTAGGTCACTGAAATCAACTTGCATCTCATCTGCATCCGTCCCTCTTTCAGTGGGGGTACTAAGTGGTGGCCTGGAGGAACCGGAGGGGCAGGGGACACTTCAGACGCATCCTTCAATTCCAATCTCTATCAGCCGCCCTCAGCCACTCTGAACACAATCTACAGAAAAAGACAGTACACTCGTGAAGCAAATGTAACCTCAAAGGAGGTATCCTCCACCCCAGTCTGCCCCACCAACCAGATGCCACATAGAGCCACATAGAGAAACTGCCCTCCTTACTGATTTCTTAAATAGCACCTGTGCAATCAGACGCCTCTAAACTGAGCTCTCGGGAAAATCACTAAGAACAGATTCTGTGAGTGTTTAGGATACATACTCGACTCATTTGGAAGATTTCTTCCATTACCGAGTTAGAAATCGTAATGCCAATATAAGTGACAGTAGTCCACATCCCTTATTCAAAGAAGAAAAATCACAAAACAGAATAGAAAAAATTTCATTTTGACTGTGCCCTCCCTAGAATTTAAAAAGTTTGCTAACCTAAATTGGCAAAGTTGCTTTGTTTCCTGCAGTAGAAGGATAGCCTTAAAACTTGGAAATACCAGGAGCATGACATGAAGCCAGGGAGGGCCCCACAGAAGTTACAAGCTCTGTGATTATTTCCTGAACCGAACACCTAAGGCCGTCAGTGGTACCAAGCTTTGTTGGAAAAGCTTGTTTCCCCTGATCCAACAGCTGTAACTTTTTAAGTGATTTCACAGAAGACCTCAAGATTCTCAAGCCAAGCCACTCTTTATAGCATCCCCAAAATATTTACACAATGAAACACTTTCAATCTTAACCATGTTTTGTTTGTAAACACCTTATTTGTTCTGATGACCATAGCACCAACACTAAAAGCAGCCTTTTAAACAAAGTAGCTCGAACAAAACCACACACAGACACACAGGCATTCTTAACACCCAGAGCCTATCCACAGAGCAAGAAAGCCAGGATTCAAATTCCTTGGCACCGACTCACTAAGCTCCTGTAAGCACCACCCAAGGACACGACCCACTGCACCCTCGCTACTATCACGCCTCCTTACTAATTTATACTTCTAAAAACCCACAGAATGGATGATAACAGAATGTTACAAATACTGGACAAATGTTTCCTACCCCCATTTCTTCTTTCACATTAGCCAGCATGGGACAACTGATCCTGTTTTGGGGTACACTTGACCCCAGATGAGAGAGCCATTGTCCAGCTCCTCTACCCAAATGGTGCCTCTGGTACCAGAGGTGGCCTGGCAAAGCCTCTAGTTATCTTTGCCTTGGTGTCTCTCTTTCTCTTCTGTCATACACCTCCTGGGAAAGTTATCTGGGTCAAGGATAGTACAAGAGAAATCTAGAAATATCTGCTTTGGAGTAATAAGAATTGTATTAAGAACTGTAACAAGAATTTTAAGGGGGGGGGATGTCTTCGTGAGTGAATATATTCCAAAAGCAAATAATTACAAATACATCTATTTCAAACACACGGAGGCCTTTTCTTAGTTCAAGTTATGTGCTACATGGGAGTTTTTCATCTATGCTGAGATGCAACTACTTCACAGAAAGCTACAGGAAGATTACAGTTGATGCCAGAACTGTCAATGGAAAGAATGCAATCTTGAATCTCCAATCATGGTTCTACTATTTACTCAACAAATATTTATTAAATACCTACCAGCGGACAAACACTAATTGCTAGAGAGACAGGGAAGGACCAGACAAAGACTCTACCCTCAAAGACCTTAGGGGAGTGGGGAAAAAAGCCGCACATTAGAACTGCTGTCAGACTTATAGGGACACAAAAAATAAACAGATACTGACGGAGATTTTCAGTCAATGGTAAGTTCTAGGACAAAAATAAAGAGTGACAATTTCTGATTCTGTTTCTCATGAGAATGTAACCACCCACTTAAAACAAGATGATGAATGTCAACCACCTGGCACTCAGCATCCCCAAGCATTTACCTGCACACGAATGCACACGCATACACACTCACAGATACAGCCTTCTCCCCCCTTAACTGCAATATCTGTGATAATCCACCTTGGTATGTAATAAAAGCAGAAGGTAAACAAGATATTTGTGTAATTCTATTACATTTAATGCAATTAAATTACAAATAACTGTATTCAAGAATCTATAAAAAGGCAAAATCTAAACAATTCTAAGATACAAGGATAAATAGAAGTCCAGATACAGGGAATATACTAGTAATATTAGAACTATTATTATAAATAGTAATATGGCTGCCTTGCCCACTTTGAAGGGCTGCCATGAAGAGCCAGGGCTATTTTGCCAGTCAAGTGATACAACTAAGGCTCAGAGATATTAAGCCAAAGCCACAGTGTCAGAAGCTGAATTTAACTCATCTTCAGATTATTTTGAGAAAAGACAATGACCATGTCCTTCGTAGAGTCACAAGGTTTTATAGGTAGAATCAACTTTGGGAAACCCTCTCTATTCCTCCCCCACATTACTACTGACCGAGGTCCCTGGAGGTAAAGGGTTAACCGCAGGGTGGGGTAGCCAGCAATGACAGAGCCAGGGCAGGACCCAGGCCTCCCAGATCCCTGCCCAGTCTGCTTCATTCTCAAGGACCTGCATCCTTTAGGCAGGCGGCAGGCTTTTAGATTTTATGAGAACCCCAAAGGATGATACTGACTTCCATAATTCAAGCTCAGTCATTAATCGTCCCTATAAACTTCCAGAGAGCTGCACCTAGAGCAAATTGATGCCCTTTACTGGTGGCCAGAGAGCTCTCTTCATGCAAAACAGAGGACACGCCCTCCTTGAGAAAGCTGCCTCTAACACTGTCAGGTATTAGGAAAATTATGCATCTAGCCTGAAAGGCAAAAGAGATCATTCCATTGTAATTTTCAGAGCTTGCCTCAGGCAAAAGGCTCCAAACGATTACTTCCGGAGAGGGGAGAGTCCAGGTACCCGCACACGAGAGGGAAAGGGGTCCTGAACTGCGTCCAAGCTACTTCTAAGAGAAAGGCGAGAGGCCTGGGCTGTGAAACGGGTGAAGAGAGAGCAGCTGGGCCCGGAACGAGCATTTGACCACACCCACTGGCCACGCCCTCCCAGCTGCCCGCAGAGCCACATCGAATTGAAACAGCAGTGGGAGCAGTTAAGATTCCGACGGCAGGAGTCGCCATGGCAACGGGATTCATCTTGCAGACAAACTCCGCTTCAATTTACTGGGTCCTTCCCCAGTCTTAAGCAACTACCAACTCCATAAGAGCAAAACGGTCACGGGTAGCATTTGCTCTTGATGCTCTCCCGCTGGTGGAGATGGGGTGGGGGACAGAGTTGGAGGAAATAAAGCGTAGTTATCTATTCCTGGGCCTACTAAGATATTTTTTGAAGAGGGGGAACAAAACACCCCAACGCCAGGCTGTGAGCCACTTGAGCCATTCGCGGGGTTTGATGAATGAATGAGTATACGAAAGAATGAGGGTGCTAGGGAAAGGAAATCCTGAGGACAGAGTTCTCGGGCCTCGAGCGCGTCTCAAGTATAAGGGCAAGCCCATCACAAGCACCTGGATTTTCGACACCAGCTGGTTCCTATTGCCCAGCCCTCCTGCCCCACAGAGAGCCTCATCATTAGATTATTCGACACCCCGCACCGCCTTACCACCTCCCAGCCCAAAACTCTGGGCAGATGCTTCGCCCCCGCTCAGGTGCTCTTTGTGGCGGGAGCAATCAGAGAAGGGGAACCAAGATGCACCTTTCCCAGGCGGAGAGGCGGGAGCGCTCTGCGGCGCCTCGAACCCGCTTCGCCCGCCGCGCAGCCTCCCCTCACTGCTGTCCGCCAACACCCCCTTGCTCCTTCCGCAGCGCGGGTTTCCCTCCTCTCCTGTGAGACCTTTACCTTCCAACTTTCTCGGAATTAGTCACCCCGTCCCTTTCGAATAAAGCTTGAAGTGAGAACTGCAAGGATGTTTGGGGTTCTGCTCGGAAGCGGGCCGGCGGGTAAACGAGTTCCTCCTTCCCCGTCGCCACCTCCGAGTCCACCACGCCTGCCTCGGAGCCTCCCGGGCCAGCAGCTCCCGAAGGCTGCAGGGCCCGCAGCCCCCAGCCGAGGCCACGACCGCCCCCCCCCCCGGCGCCCCACCGGCGCAGCCTCGGGAGCCCGCAGCAAGGCGGCGAGTGGTACCCTGCCTGCTCTTTTGGCATCCCAGCGCCTCAGAAAGAAAGGAGGGAGGGATCCCTGTCCTCGGGGGCGCCTTCCTCCGGGCTCGCCTTGCTTTTCGCCGCGCTTGCAGCCATTTTCCCAAACCCAGCTTGGCAGCCGGGAGCTGTCTAGGTCCCGTTCCCACCCAGACCCAACCTGAAGGACGGGTTTAATATTTACCTACTGGCCCTGGGGCTCCGAGGAGGCAGCGGGAGGGCGCGCGGCGAACCCAGCTCTGGGCCCGAAGAAGCGCGCCCACCCCCGCGCCACCGCGCGGTGCTACTTAATGAATGAGTGCGGCGAGCGAGGCGGCACGTCCCCCTTACCTGAGCAGCCCCTGCATGCTGGAAAGGCGGCTCTGCGCTCCGGGTACAATGGGATCCGGTTAAACAGTTTCCTTCACAGCCGCTCGTAGGTTACCAACTCGCAGGTGACATCACCCTCTCCTCGCCTGATAGGATACAATGTGGCGCCCACTGCGCATGGACTCCCCAGTCGGACCCGCACACCCCTGGGAGTTGTAGTCTGAGTCTCACAAGCACAGCCCAAGTAGCTACGCTAACTGGGGTCACAGAACTACACTTCCCGAAGTATTCCTCGGCCGCTTGGTCCCCTCCCCTTGGTCCCGCCCCCGCCGGGACCCGCCCCCTCCCCGCCCTCCAGCCTTGCAGTGTTAGCGGTGGTCGTTCAAGAAGCCCAGTTGCGGACAGCGCGGGCGAGGGGGTGGGGGGAGGGCACCCTGCGGTCGTGCCCTTTGACTTGACCTCCACTCTGCCCAGTGCGGGCTCGGAGGGCCACCAGGGGTCCGGCGCTGGTGCGCAAGGGCCAGGCAGCTCTGATCAACCCGGCTCTTGGCCCCAGCTGGAAAGAGAAGATTAAGCCTTTCACTACCGTCCTTGCGCGTAGAAACTAATTAATAGGACGCACTGGTTTCTGGGTTAAAAGCGGTCCTGGAATTCCCCCACGTCCCCGAGGATGAGACGATGCAGGCCCCGAAGAAGAGAAATCCCCGTGTGACCCACTTACTACAATTCACCTTTCTGTCCTCTTTCCTTCTCCCATTTAACGGAGTCCGGGTGACCAACCAGAACGCAGGCAACAGCTTAGTTGGCTGAGCTGACGGAATAACGGAGGCTGTCACTAATAGAAATGCGGTGTAATAGACAGACAGTCGCGGCAACCCTCCATCAGGGAGCCTGCTGCTGCTGCAGAGATAGTGCTATCGCGCAGCCATGCTTTTGTTCTTCGCTGCAGCTGGCTTCCCGCTCTGATGGCTCTCAACTCCCAGGAAGACGACCTCCTTGTCTGAAGTTTTAATAAACAACACATATGTATATATGTACTTTTAAATCCACAACACTCTGCCCTCATTTTCCATACCTTTCTCTCAAATATTTTTTAAATGACTTAAACCAAACAACAGCGTGCTGTTCAAGAATGCCATGATCTTAATACAGCCAAATGTTTAGTTAAAGGTAAGCAAAAGGTGTGTAGCAGAGTTCTGACCCTTTAGGAAGATTTTATTTTCAATATGTAAAATTTTTCCGTGACATTTTTCATTATTCAATGAATACCAAGTACTATCAGAAATTAACACTGAGAGCAAATCTCCAGGTGTCTTTTTAAGTGGATAAAAGAAATCGATGCATCTAGTTATTCCAGTTGTAAAGGCAAATTATAATGGCACTTGATGTATCTCAATCACAAATAAGGATCAGCTCACACCCTTATTTCCACTGGCAAAATCTCTAAAAGACTGTACATCTTGTGAAAAAAAAAAAAAAGTTTGCGATTAAGATTTCAAACAACTCCACCTAATTATTGGTGGAAAGCTTATCACTCTTATTTTTTCATTTCATTATGCAACATTAACTTGGGTTCAAGAGAAAAATATTCATGGAACTGTTTGAGAATCTCAGGAGAGAGAGAGATGCTTTGTTTTGCTGAGAGAGGAGTTTTAGTGCTGAATTCTGATTTTCTTTTAACAAGCCTATTCCTTACAGACCAGACACATTTTTCTCCACTGAAGGAAGATAACTTTGAATGTTCTGAGCTATTCTATCCATTTCAAATATTGTGTTAAATGGAACCCAGACAATGCAAATGTTCCCTTGGCCATCAGATCAAGAGTATAACTGGTGATATTCTAGTTAATGGGTACGCTTAATGTATTGCAGCTCATTGTGGAAAAATATTCAGAAAGAAACTTGACCTGAAATGACTCGAAAGGCTCTCCAGTTTTATAACTGTGTAAAGCTTTTAGATGGAAACATAATCAGTGAGCCTGAAATTTATTGAGTCAATAAATTGGATGTGGAGACTTTCTATAAGGCAGGGCTTATCCTTATAGATAAAAGTATATTACTGAGGGACACTCTGAGGAGTAACTTTATAGGACAAATCACTTTACAGCAATTTCTCTTGGGTCTCTAGCAGCAAAGGAGAGGATGGAGCCTGCCTGCAGAAAAAAATTCCATTCGCAATAGCAATTAATATTATAGGACTGTGCCAGGTTACACAACTCCTTTCCATAAGTAAAAGACATCCTACACGGTAGACTCTATGCACAAAAATGTGCAGATGTGCACATGTCAGCTGTCCTTCTTATTCAATAGATATATCAATAACAGATATAGAAAATAAGGTGTTGTATTTGGAAGCATTTTTCTGTAAGTGGTGATGGATTTGAACTGATTCCTGCACAGTTTCATTGGTAACCAGGGAAACAAAGATGGCTCCTCAGCATCAGAAATGCAGTCTGTGGACCTGGGACCAGAGGAAGATGAACAACTTCTATCCAGACAGAAGGGAACTGTCTCTGTCTTCCTCTCTATGAGACACATGCACATACATTCACATACACTCATTGTGTTTGTTTGTATTTAATTCTAAGTGACTAAGTAGTCTCATAAGACATCAAAAACACCCACTCTGTCTAGCTTAATTTATATGCTCAAAGGGCTTCTTTGCTTTTTTTCCTTTTCTTTTTAAATGATTGCTGTTGTTCTAGAATGATCTTATGAAAGACCCTGTCTTACCCCATAATCGTTGCCTATTAATTAGGAAACTGTGGGACTACTGAAAATAGAGTTAATTGACCATCTACAGGTGGAGGAGGGGAAGTTGTCGTGGGGTATTTTGCTATCTTTCAAAATAACCTCTCTCAGTTCTGGTTACAAGGTCTTACTCTACACATTGGGTTTTAGATAAGGGAGGAAATGAGATATAAACAGAGAAAGAATTTTAAGTTTGTAGCTTTGCATGTGTTTTCACACAATAGTTTGATGTTTGGAACAACTGAGCTTATGTGCTGAGCCCAGGTTTGGGATCATGCCATTTTACCGCTTTTGAGCAATGTGACCTTTTGCTTATTCTGTGTTGCTTACCCTCTGAGCCTCAATTTCCTTATTCTTCCAATGGAGTTAACAGTAAAACCTACTTCACACGGTTTTTGAGCATTAAATTAGATGAGACACGTAAAAACGCTTCTGCCATTGAAAATTCAGATGCTGGTTCTTGTTATCATTTGCAATTTTCCCCTGAAGATTATCTCAAATGTCAACTGTAATTATGAAACAATAAAAAGCTATTTAAATTTTTAAAAATTTGTTCTTAACAAGAAACTATTAGAAATTATATAGCGAGCACATATTATCTCACTAACCTGTAAGCAGACGAAATGTACTTTGGAAAAAAAAACAAAAACAAAAAACCATGAGAAATCCAAATTGAACAGTGCTGGTCCTTGGCTTGTTTTCAGATCCATGCCTTGTCCTTCCCCACTGTCCCAAGCTGTCCTCACTATCACAGGCCATCTTCCGCAGGCCTCTGAGCGGAGAGAGGCACTGCTGAGAGGTTGGAAGCAAGAGCAAGTGTGAGACCAGGGCATTTCTCCATGTCCACTTCCACAGAGTAGCACTGGGTGATGTATCTGGCAAGGGTGGCAGCATTTCCCACGTTGGGCCGGTCCACGGTGGTTCCAGCTTCTTCCAGCCTCTGTTAATGCCACCTTCTCCCCTTGTCTGTCCCTCCAGCCTAGGGGTGGAGGTCACTTCCTGCTGTTGCAAATCTCTCATTGCATGTTTGGCTTCTCAGACTTTCTATCACCCCATGACCAATTCCCTGTACTGTATTATGTCTGTTTTAAATACTTAGGATGTTCTTTTTTTTCCCCTGGCAGAACCCATAACTGATATACTTGTGTCTTACAGTTCAAGTTCTAAGTTCTTGTATCTAAAGTTGTGTCTAAGTTCTTGTGTCTAATACTTATGTCTAAAGTTTTAGGGGCAGGCAACAGAAACTTTTCTATGGCCAGTTGATGGAAAATAATGAAAGTAATAGGATTAAGTGAAAGGAGTAAGTAACCAAGGCTCCACCTACCAGCTTAGAGAACTGAAACAGTGATAGTTTGTGGAACTTCTCTCCAGAGCACTGCTCCAACGGCCCTCAGTCTCCACATCTCTTTGTTCCAAGTCACAAATTCCTGAGAAGCTGAGAGCCCTATCTCAGGGTGACTATCCCTGAGTTAATTATCTACAGCAGTGGTTCCTAAAGTGTGGGGCCCCAGACCCGCAGCACCGGTATCACCCGAGAACTTGTTATAAACACAAACGCTTGGGCCCCATCCACAGACCAACTGGAAAAGAAAATGGAGGAATGGGTCCCACAGTCTGTGTTTTAACAAGTCCTCCCGCTGATTCAGACCCACATGAAAGTTTTTGAACCACTCCTCTGTAGAGAAGATGACAAGATCATGTGGCTTAGATATGGTCACTCAGGCCCTACCCTGTGTCTCTGGGAAGACTCCCAGAGAGGAAGAAGTGTTATGAACTTGGCAGGCACCCCAAGAGGTGTTGAAGAAAGCTGGTAAATCTGTCAAGGTCTTCACGGTAAAATTTGGTTCTTCCTGAGGGAGAGGACTTTGGAGTATTCTGAGCCAACTAATCAATTTAGTCACAGCAAAGTGACTTGGAAAAGATTGATTTCACTGTGTTTGAGAACTTGGAAAAGTTGAAAAACCAGCATGGGGCAGTACAAGGGAGATGCAGTCGTACAGAAATCTAAGAACAGGAACATTAATAAGATCGGACCACAGTAAAAGCGGACATGGAAATAGCTCCAGCCATTCAAAACTCTTCAGACCAGTCTCATGTGAACAGCTCTTGGGAATTCAGAAACAGAAACTCTCCTTTGAGGGGCTCCTGGCTGGCTCAGTCAGAAGAGCATGTGACTCTTGACATCCAGGTCCTGAGTTCTAGCCCTACTTTGGGTGTAGAAATTACTTTAAAAAATTGAAACTTTAATTAAAAAAGAAGAAGAAGAAGAAGAAGAAGAAGAAGAAGAAGAAGAAGCAGCTCTCCTTTGACTATCTTAGCTAGGATCCCTATACTAGCTTATTTATAACTGGCTTACGCTCGGCCCATCTATGAGACCTGTACTATTCAATTCTGTAGCCACTGGCCACATGTGGCTATTTAAACTTAAATTAATTAAAATTAAATAAAATGTAACACTCACTTCCTCAATCACAACTGCCACATTTCAAACAATGAGGCTACATGAGGCTAGGCTACCATATTGGGTATCTCAGACATAGAGCATTCCTGTCATTCGAGAAAGTTCTATTGAACAGTGATCCTCTGTCACCCTACGAATTTTCGGATCCTGTCATGCTGAAACCCATCTTTTTTTCTATATCTTTTCCAGGTCGAAGTCCAGAGAAGGAGAGAAAACGAAAGAGAAAAAAAGAGAGAAAAGAATCTGATTGTTCCAGTTCGCCATTGTAAGCCAGATCATGCCATAAATCATTGACTAGCATGAAAAAGGCAGATAACCCAACCAAAAAAAATGACCAAAAATCTTAAATAGGCACTACACATACACACGTACAAATCCCATATCCAAATGGTCAATGAGCATGTGCACGTGTGAAATCATGAAATTTCAATTGAGCACGTGGAAAGGTGCTCAAACTAATTAGTCATCAGGGAAATGTGAATAAAGGCCACAGTGGGATATTACTACATACCCATCAGATTGGTTAAAATTAAAAGGACTAACTATATTAATGATTGGCAACTAAATCATACGCTGCCAGTGAGAGTAACAATTTGAATAACTGCTTTGCAAAACTCTTTATTAGTGCCTGCTGAATGTGAACATACCCATAGGGTATAGCTCAGCAATTCACTCCTAGGAATATACCCAGCAGGACCATGTTTATGTGTTCATCAAAAGACACATATTTGAATGTTAATAGCTATGCTATTATAGCCCAGGGTGGCCAGGCCATATTTGAGATATACTAAAAATATTGTTGATTTGTCTAAAATTCAGATTTAACTGGAAAGTTAAATTTTACTTGCTGAATCTGGCCACCTGATCATAGCCCCAAAATAGAAAGAGCACAGTTGTTTATGCAAAGGAGAATGGATAGATAGACTGTGGCACAGGCACACAAGCAGAAGTTGGCAAACCTTTTCTGGAAGGGGCTAGATAATGAGGTCCTGTGGGCCATGTGATCTCTGTTATAGCTACTCAACTCTGCCATTGTAGCATGAAAGCAGCCAAGATGTAAAGAAATGGGCACGGCTATGTTCCAATAAAACTTTATTTACAAAATCAGCGCTGGCCGTGAGCCATAATTTGGCAACTCCTGCTGTCCAGCAATGAGAATGAATAGGGGCATGTCTGCTTGTAAAAATGTGGATGAATCCCCACAAAAATAACATTAAGCAAAAGAGTTATACCGTGTATATTTACATAAAACTAAAAATTAGGTAAAACTAATAATGATGTTAGAAGGCAGAAGAGTAGTTACTTTTCGGGGGTAGTTACAGGAGGGAGCACGCAGGAGAGCTCTAGGGCGCTACTATTGCTCAAATTTTTTGTCTGGGCGCTGGTTACATGGGTATTTCACTTCAAAAATTCATCATGCTGTACATTTATGATTTGTGTGCTTGTACGTATGTGCATTATGTGAAAATGAAATGGTTATATATATTTAAAACTAGGTCAAATTATCGCAAGATCATGCCCTTAAAAATTATTTTATGGGGGCGCCTGGGTGGCACAGCAGTTAAGCGCCTGCCTTTGGCTCAGGGCATGATCCCGGCGTTATGGGATCGAGCCCCACATCAGTCTCCTCCGCTATGAGCCTGCTTCTTCCTCTCCCACTCCCCCTGCTTGTGTTCCCTCTCTCACTGGCTGTCTCTATCTCTGTCAAATAAATAAATAAAATCTTTAAAAAAAATATTTCATGAATCCTTATACCCAAGGGTTTTTTTTTTCTAATTATAAGAGGAATTCATGGGTTTTTTTTTTTTGTAGAGAATTTAGAAAAAAACTGCTACTTAAGACAATAAAATCAGCATAAGTCTATAAACCAGAGACAAGTATTAATATTTCTTCCCCTGCCCTCCTCTTTCAAACCTGGGATCATTTTATTTTATAATTGGCTTATTTTATTTGAAAATCTATCTTGGGAATTTTCTATGTCAGCACAATTTTTTTACATCTGCATTTTAATGGCTATGTGGTATTTTATTATGTCAAGATAACCATCTTTTATTTAATCAATCATCTATTGTGCAATAAGCCACTTCCAATCTTTTGGTATTAAAAATAACTCTGATGTACCTCCTACTTCAATTTTTGTGCCCACCAATGAGTACGTCTTTAGAGGTAGAAATACAACACAGGTGGACATAAAGGCTTTTCATGCTTTTGATGTGTATTGCCAAATTTCCCAGATACTTGTTTTTATTATCTGTAGATGTTACCGTTGATGTTTTCTATTAGCTCAGGTCTGGTATTCGCTGAGAGAACTGAATCATGTCCTCAAAGGAACTTAGACTGGTAGAGATGAAGTCTAATAATGCCAATGAGGTAGCTGAAGGAACTTTCAGATAGAATGAGTGTCTGAGGGGAAAGGAAGCACCTTCTGTTGTCCGTAGTTATCTGGCCCTCTACAATACACTAGGTGTGTTCATTTGCAAGAGATGCATAACAGAGTACCATGCACTGGGTGGCTTGAATAACAAAAATTTATTGTGTCACAGTTCTGGAGGCTAGAAGTCCAAAATCAAGGTGTGGGCTGACGGTTCCTTCTAAGGGCTATGAGGGAAGATCTGTTCTAGGCCTTTCTCCTTGACTTGCAATTGGCCGTTCATTCCCTATGTCTCTTCACATAGTCTTCCCTCCATGTGTATCTGTCTCTCTGTCCAAATTTCCCCTTTTTATAAAGACTCCAGGCATACTGGATTAGGGCCCACTTTAATGACCTCTCTTTAGCTTGATTATCTCTGTAAAGTTTCTGTTTCCAAATAAGGTCACACCCTAAGGTACTGGGGGTTTAGGATTTCAGTGTAAGAATTTGGGGGTGAGGTGGGAGTGGGACAAAATGCAACCCAGAACACAACGTGAACCCAAACAAGAGAAAATTGGCTTTGTTGATCTCAGCAGTATTACACACCGTCACATTATAGCTACATAAATGTAAAGCCGTTGAACATCTGATTAGGAAATAAAGATAGGATCTAAAAACTGAAGATAGCAACCTGAAACTTATCAAGACTAACAAACAGAAAATGCCAAGTACTTCCTGCATTGCATGGCCGTCTTGATGCTGACTGTTTCTGGTTTTGAAGGTTGAAGTCTTGCCTCCAGGTACACAGTCCTGTCACTCTGGATCAGGAATTCTCATGTGAAGACTCTACTGACCTTCCACTGGTAAAAGTTCCCTGGCCATGCATTTTAGATAAACCATCCCAAGTTAGCTCTCAAAATATCCCCTACTGAGTGTGTCACATAATTTTCATTTTCTTTTTCTCTTTAAACATCCAATCTCTGCATGGGCTCTTTAACCCCAAAATGGTCAGTCTCCATGTGGCAAAACCTCATCTACACGTAAAAGTTGGGCTGGGTGTTCTGTGGAGGGAGAGAACTCTACTTACTTTTTCTGTAACTTTCCTCGTTGGGAATTATCCTGGCAGATATAACTTGCTTTGTAGCTGAAATATTACAGCATGTAGGATTTATGTAAGTGCTTTGTTTCACAGCAGGTTATGCTAGCACTTAGACACTGGATTTGGAGATTAGGGGCGACTTTAGTCCTGCATTACATGAGAACCTTGTGATGTGGAATTTCTCATGGAAAGCCACCCTTCAATACAATATGTCATGGCATATTATCTTTGTGAGAGTGTTTTCTCTTCACCAAACTGTGATTGTAACCTTTTCTCTTGGGTTGTCTATGCCCTCTCCCTGTGTCTCAAGCTCCTAAAATAATATTTTGGGTTGTCAGAAGACTAACCACCCAGCTAAAGTGGAAAAGGAGATATTGAAATGCTTTATTCTGGCTTTGCTTTCCTGCAAGTGACAGGTTTTCTTCTCTGGGATTTATGTTATTGTTTTAGGAAATTATACTCATTTAAATCTAAACATAGTTAAAGCAAGTAAAATATAACCTCATTACTTTTCACTCATGTGTAACAGTGATTCTGAATAACAGGGTCGTCCCCCTCTTGACTTACGCATGAAAGTTAACTGTGCTGGAAGCTAGACCACCTCTGGCTAGGAGCCCACTAGAATTTGCAAGGTGAAGAGCTTTGAGTAAGGTCAACACTAGGATGGGAACCTCCAAAGAAAACCCAGATGTCTCAGATGAATATATGATTTTCAGTGTGTTTGATTATATCCCTAAAACTCTAGTGGCAGATCCCTTCAGCCATCATCTTGGGCAGACTTTTCACCATACCTATTCCTACTTAAAATGCGTAGGCAAAGCGTCTCCTGCTCACGGTAGCTCTCCATCAGTGGCTCACCGAAGCCCCATGGCACGGCCTCACCAAAACCCATCGTTAGATTTCAAGGATTCTATGAGCCAGTTGGTTTGGTTTTGTTTTGCTTTTTGAGAGAGAGAAAGAGAGAGAGAGAACACAGGTATGGAGAGAATCTCAAGCAGAATCTGAGTGTGGAATCCAACCTGAGGCTGGATCTCATGACCCTGAGATCATGGCCTGAGCGGAAATCAAGAGTCTGATGCTTAACTGACGGAGCCACCCAGGGGCCCCTGTGAGCCAGTTGCTAAACATTGTTCATAATAAAAACTTAATCATATAAACTTGTAGTTAAATAAATTATATTAAAAACAAAGGTGATAAATACTCAAAACTCATCACGTGTTAATTGTTACCACATTTAACTGTTAGCTGTGATCTTGAGATTCCGTCTGAACGAGTGGTGCCAGTACCACATCGTGGTATACTGGGCACCTCCCTACCCAGCTGCGCTCTGGCCTGTCCAGTCAGGGACATCACATGCATAGCGAGAAATCAGTCATGGTGGGAGGAGTTACGTCACAGAAATCTGCAAATGCTGCAGATTAGAGCTTCCCCAGCAGATCCAATCGTCAGCCATTTACCGGCACCCTCCACCCACTGCATTTGTAATAAAGCAGAACAACCTTCCTCAAAATGCTATGCAGAGCTCTGTATTTTTCCCTTGTGGCTTCATTCTGCTATGGAGTTCCAGAAATGAAGTACATATGTCATTTTACTCAACTTGGGCAGAAGTGCGGCATCAGACTGTGAGTCGAGAAAAGACCGGTTCCTTACTGGGTGCGGGGAACTGAGCATTTCCCCCAAACAGGAAAGAGAAACATGTGGTAGACTTAGCAGAGGGGAGTGGTTCTGACCCAGGAAGAGAGGCAGTCAGCCTGGCGTTGTAGGTCTCATAGATGGAATGCAGAGAGAATTCTGGAGAAACCCCACTAGTACTGAGGCTGCAGGAGCTCAGAACAGGGCCCTACAAGCCGTTCTTAAAAACTTTTTCACCGGTCTGCAGAATAATGATAAAAATGATCTTAAGAAGATAATGAGGTTTTTTATGAAATGATTTTTTCATTAAAAATTACTTTTTTATTACGGGATCATAGATTAATGATCTCAAGAGGATAAAGATGACCTTATTAGAAGCATGAGGCTATTATCCGAACTATATATATGGGTAGCTTATATCTTCAGAATTATGTTGTCCCCAAAGTCCCATTTGTGCCCATTTCACCTGCTTGCAATCAAGAATGCTTGTTTTTTCTTTAAAAAAAAAAAAAAAACGTTTTAAATGGTGATCAGGTTCCCAGGCTAGACCAAAAAAGCAAATGCACCACAGAATAGAGTTAGTTACAGCATTAATCTTGCTAGCCTGAAGTCTGAATGTGGGGGGAAGGGGACAGTCTTTGCAGGAATACAGAGGACGGAAGACAGGAAAGAGCATTCCTCTTCCTTCTCCTGAGCCCATGAATCGTGCCCTAGGAGAATCTGAACCAGGTGAACCATGTCCTTATCCATTTCCTCACCTCGCTTTGGGCTTTGCTCTTTCAGTAGCTGGTGTCCCTTCTCACCGGGCTTGCATTTTCTCGAGGCACTCAGTGTTCTCCACCGTGGTACCTTCCCATGTCTGTCTGAATTCTGAAAGCGCTCCAAGTTCCACAGATTACTTGCCCTCTCCTCCCCTCAGTCAGAGCCCCTCCATCTATTTTTCCAACACAGCTGGTCTCAGGTGTCATTGAACAAGTTCACACAAACATGTGAATGACTGATAGCTCCTAATTTTCTAGAAACATTTTAATTTTTAGAAACGAATCTTGCAAACACAGGTTATCTCTAGTTGGCACTAGGTTGCAACATTTAAAAACAAACAATATGAAAACCAAGTCAGAGTAGGGTTGCAGGGGTGGGGGGCTGGGGGGAGAGTATTGGAATAGGAGGGAATGGGGCAGGTCCCACAGAAATACTGCAAGAGAGTTGCTTAATCCTTTAAAATGTGTTTGTGATTTTCACAAACTCCTCCCTTTGACCCACAGATTTTCCAGAACTGGCCAAAGTCGGATTTTCGTTAATCCTTGTTTTGGTAATTGCCCACTGGTACAACCAGCCGCAGAATAACAAATGTTTTAAGATTAAACATTATAATCCTCTAAATTTTTTCAGATTCATATTTGAAAAGCTCCTCGTTTCCCATGAGGGGCTTTTATGGGAACTGTGGAGCTTTTAGCCGTAGAAGGGGGATGGCGTGAGGCGAAGCGTGTGAGCGAATGTGTGTGCGTGTGTCTGTGGGTGCGTGTGCATACACCGTGTGAGGGAGTACCTGTATGCACACTTGCACACACTATTCAGCATCTCGTAAGAAGAGCTCAGTGTGTAATTAAACACACAAAGAGCTGCAACAGACTGTAGCTCTGCCCAGCTTAGGAGACATGTCTTAATCAGCTCTAAAACCTTCACGCACGTCTACAATCCCTTCTACCAGCTATTCCCTCTCAGACCAAAGTCCTCCTGCTGTGGTTACTGAACGCGTACTTTATGCACAATTCTAATCTCATTGCTTCTTTTTTTCCTGGTTAAGTGTAGACTTACTCCCCTATGCTTTGCACAAAACAGGTGTCTTCTGGGGCTTGAATTCCCTGTTGATCTATTGTTCAGAGTTATCTAGAATGCTACGATCATCTCTCAATCAGCTTTTACTCATGAACAATAAATGCTCATCAGTTAGCTGTGGTTGTTCATCTATAAACCCGAGTGGTAATGAACACCCGCAAGTGGTGATGAACACACATGAGGTGTGAACAACAGACGGGAGTTTGCACGGAGGGTGATCACTGTGGGTCACATCTTCATCTTGCATTCACAGTAGGTGCAGAGCCATGCAAAACACAGAAGGCACCATGGCGCCTGACCTTGAGGAACTGAGAGATGAAGAAAGTGAAAAGAAGAGTGCATCTCTCATTTTGCCCCGAGGAACGTCACCAAAGGAAAGCAGAGAAATCTCCGCGATTGGAGAGAAGTTCAGAGAGAGCCGTGTTTGAAATGGAAGCTGTGCTTCTGGTTGGGCTGGGTGCAAACGCAATAGAGGACCCACCTCCCACTTACAGGTTTGGCTCGGCAGCACCTGCCTACTTTTTCATTCTCAGGAACTGTCTGATGGAAATACAAGTCCCATATATACTTGAAGGTGTTCTAGTAGCCACATTAAAAAACAAGTATGAAGAAACAGGAGAAAGCAATTGTAGTAATACATTTTATTTAACCAAATACCTTTTCAACATGTAATCAAATAAAAATTTAGTAATTTACAGTCTTTGTTTTATACTGTCTTCAAAATCTATGTATTTTACACCTACAGCACATCTCGGTTCATACCAGCCACGCTGCAAGTGCTCAATAGCCACATGTGGCCAGTGGTGACATAGGCAACAGCAGAGGTCTAGAACATTCCGCTCAGGAGAGTGCTGCATGCATGTGTGCTAAAACTCACATTTACTGGGGAGGAGAGGTTTTGCTGTCCTGTTCTGTCTCTATATCCTACAGTCAGAAATTGGTTGGAGGCAGGAAAGGGATAGGGCAAATCATTTTTAGAGTTTTCCGAGGAATATTTAGCAAGGCTTGTTATCCTGAGGCACTTAGGGACTGAAGACGGTCCTTTGTCAGAAGCAGACTTTCTTTGTGATGCATCAGAAGAATTCCCTGCATTCTGGGTGGTTTGATTTACGTCCTTACGGACTCATCACCTACGTGCTAGGCCTGGCCCTGGCTGTCCGCACTGTTCCTCTGGGCTTTGGATTGAGAGGAATTCCCTCACCCATACTCTCTCTCCTATCGGGGCTACGTAAAGGGAATTCCTTCTGAAAGCATTTCCTTCTGGCTCTGGCCATCTGTATAATGCCAAGGCTCTGCCACTGGGGGAGTGTAGCTGGTAACAACAGCTTCTACCCCTCTGGTGTTGGGACTCCTCAAAGCCAGCTCAAAGACACTGCTTGTGCTATCCTCACCTCAGGTGTTAGGACCGGCCCTTTAATGAAGAATCCAGGTTTCTGAAAAATCCCAATGATTCGGTGATTAGTCTCTGGCAAAGGTTTTTGAATTCGAGAGCACATAGGAAATCTTCCAGAGTGTTTATTTCTGCGGTGCCCGGGCCTCTTGCCCCAAGTTTCCTTGAAAAGGAAACTTCCTTTTCAAGAGGCCCTCCAGGTAATTCTGAGCGAGGTAGCTTGGCTCTCTCTGGTTTAGAAGTACTGGCGGCTACTGGAACCCCGGTTCCTATTTATGGAACGCATTGCTGTGTCTTCAGCTATCCCCCATTAGGAGGCAATGCAGTAAATCATTTACATTTTCATTTGAAATTATGTTTCAAATCCTTTTTGCCCATCAGAGGGGTTCCCATGTCTTTTAGGGAAAAGAAGCTGCTGGACGGTTGTGTGGTTTTTTTTTAAGATAACAAAAGGGAGGTATTGAAGCCAGATGAAAATCAAGTATCACCTAGGGCAATACGAGGCATGTCATTCACTTATCTTTCCTCCCTATCCTTGCTAGATTCTTTTTCTTTTATCAGTTTTATTTTTTAATTAATAAGGCTCTCTTCAGATAAGGGAGAAAATACAGATAAACTATAAGACACTTTGCCATAGACCCATCTTTCAGAACTGTTCATTTCTCTTTCATAGAATGGATTCCTAACATTAATTCTGTTTGCACCTGCCTTTTTAAAAACTTTAATCTTATACTTTCCTATAAAAATGTCTTCATATTTTTATTGTTTTTAATGATAGTTTCTTCTACCAAAGGAAGGCTATATCATACCTTTCTTCTTCAGTACACCATAATTTCATCAACCCTCTATGTTGTAACTTTTAAGTTGTTTTTTTTTAATACTTTATTTTTTTAGCGTTGTTTTAGGTTCACAGCAAAACCGAGAGGAAGGTACAGAGATATCCCATATACCCCTTGCCCCCACACATGCACAGCCTCCCCATTATCCACATCCCTCACCGGAGCGGTACATTCGTTACAATTGGTGAACCTACACTGACACGTCATTATCACCCGAAGTCCCGAGTTTACATTAGGATTCACACTTGGTGTCATACGTGCTGTGGGTTTGAACACATATAACATGACACATAGCCGCTATGAAAATACCATACAGCGTGGTTTCACTGCCCTAAAAATCCTCTGTGCTCTTCCGACACGTCCCTCCTTCCCCCAACCCCTAGCAGCCAGAATCATATGCTATAGAGCCTGTCAGATTTTTTTTCTCTTTTTTCCTTCCCTTCCTCCCTTCCTCCCTCCCTTCCTTCCTTCCTTCCTTCCTTTCACCCTTCTTTCTTTCTTCTTCTCCTCCTCTCCCTCCTCCTCTTCTTCCTTCTTCCTCTTCTTCTTCAACAAAGCTATGGTAAAGATTCTTTATATACATCTCTTTTGGGGAAAAGCTTGAGTTTTTAATAAATAAAACATAAAAAGCAGAAACTAATACCCATTTCCCACTACCCCAAATTGATTACTATTAATGTTTCAACACATTATCCCAGCTTTTCCATGTATACAAATATTTTTAAAGTATATGAATGTTCTTCTTAAAAAAGAGAGAGATGAGACTGTTTCAAGGAAAATGAAAACTCCCTTTGATGACTGTCTTCTAAATTGGTCCCGTCCTTTCTCAGCAGAGAAAATAACTATGATGAGTAATCCATTTTTACACATAATACACATATACCATATATGTATTAAAGACATTTAGTAAAGTCTTATGTTGTTTTACACAAACAGTATTGTTCTGCATGTATCATTCCATAGTTTGCTTTTTCATTCAGTAACATTTTTGATAATCTGTTCCTGTGCAGTTCTACAGAAATCTAATTCATTCCTTTCTATTATGATGTTACTATCTCTTACTTATCTGTTCCTTATGTTTGGAAATTTAGGCTGCTCTTCCTCTTTTGGGGGGGGGTCTGTTACAAATAGTATGTGAACATGTTTGTGGGTATTTCTCTCTCTTTGTGGATGTGTCTTTTTCTCTAGGTTAGACACCAAAGGTACAGTCATTGGGTCGGAGTAAGCATAGTGTTTTTTTTAATAGATGGTGTCCAATTTGCCTTCCAAAGATATGCCTCGTTATCTTCCAATCAATGATACATATCTGTATTTTTAGAACCTTGACAATGCTTGACTTTGGAAAAAATGTTAAGCTTTGACAGTGTCATGGATGAAATACAACTTATTGTTTTCAATCGAGTTTCTCAGATTAGTAGTACAGTTAAGCATCTTTTCAATGTTTATTAAGTAAACATACACTATGGACAATTATCTGATTACATTCTCAGGAAAAATTCCTATCTGATCAAAAACTGTATTTTAAGGCTTTCAGAAGATATTTTGAAATTTCCATTTAAGAATTTTGTAACTCTTTATATTCTTATTGAAACCATGATAAAATATTCATTTTCCACACTCTTGCAAAACTCTGGATTACTCCATCTTTGCCAATCAGATAAGCAAAAAGTGTGCCTTGTTTTAGTTTTTCATTTCTTCAATTATTGGCAATGTTAATTTTTTAAAATTCATATCTACATTTTTAAAAATTCACATTCTTATTCATATTTCTTCTTTTTTGGACAATGGTTTAGCCAACTTTTATATTGGGATATTCTTTTTTTTTTAACCTACTGTCATACAATTTACAAATTCTCAGCTTGACATCCCTTTTAACTTTGTTTACAATAATTTAGTTATATATATGTATTTTTAAAATTGTGTTTAAGTAATAACACATTTTCATTAAATTTTCTGTCTTCTGTTTTTTAATTATTTTTCAAAAATATGGAACATTTGATGAATTTGCATGTCTTCCTCGTGCAAGGGCGGCGCTAATCTCTGTGTCGTTCTAATTTTAGTGTAAGCTGCCAAAGTGAGCACTGCCTTCTCTTTTAAATAACTTATATTTCTTATCTCAAAAGGCATGTGCATTATGAAAATTCATTAAAAATACAAATAAAAGAAGAAAGCAAAACCCATGTAATTTTACCACCTAGAGGTAAGAATTATTAATATTTTGAAGTATAACCCTCCAGACTATTTCTATGCATATCTACTACACATATATATTTTTTCCAGTAATTCTGCTGAGCACATGACTCAGGAATAGTGTTCTAGGCCAGTGGTTCTCCAACTTTGGCACACATCAGAATCACACCTGAAGATGCTTATTAAAACACAGATTGCTGGGTCCCAGTCCCATAATTTAGTGAGGGGACCCAAGAATTTGCATTTCTGACAAGTTCCCAGTGATGCGGATGCTGCTGGCCTGGGTACCACACTTTGAGAACCAGTTTTAGGCTCTCCCCGTCTAAACGATCACATTGCAGTCACTTCTCTACTCAAACCTTTTTATGGTTTCCTCCTGTCTCCAGGACAAAGTCCAGACTGCTTGGCAAGGCGCACAAGTCTTTTATGATCTGGCCCTGAGCTGCCTGCTCTCCAGACTCACTCCTCACACTTGGCCCGGCTCTCCACCCCAGGAGGCTGACCTGTATGCACCCTGTCAACAGGTTCTGTGCTCCGCCTTGTGGGTCAGCTGGCAGGAGACTGGAGGGTGGGAAAGACAGCAAGCACAGTATTCCACCCCTGCCCCGCCCTTGGGCTTCTTTCCTCTACGGTTTGGCACTGGCTGTGTTCCTCTCCCTAGCATCCAAATCAATTTGATTCTTTCCTATCACTGTGGCTCTCACCAAGTTCTGGTCATTTTCCCCTCCACGGGACCCTTGGGCTTAGGGACTATAACAACTTCCTGCTGGTCTGAGGTGAGCTTCATCACCCCCTTTGGATTCTTTTATCTCTGTCCACACACACACCTCTGTGGTCAATCTCTTCAACACATTCTCTTTAATTACCCCTTTTGGTCACTCCTTCTCTTTCCTGCTGAGACTGGCTAATCCAGGCCCTCCTTCCCTTTTTTTTTTTTTT
>NW_024425008.1:38833291-38892163 GCF_017311325.1 Ursus maritimus
TTTTTTTTTTTTTTAAGATTTATTTATTTATTAGAGAGAGAGAGAGAGAGAGCATGCGCTGGAGGGGCAGAGGGAGAGGGAGAGAATCTCAAGCAGACTCCTCACTGAGTGTGGAGCCAGACATGGGGCTTGATCTCATGACCCTGAGATCATGACCTGAGCCAAAACCAGGAGTCGGAGGCTTCACCAACTGAGCCACCCAGGGACACACCCTCCTTTCTAATCTTACTTCCCACAAACCTTTTAGTTGACCCTTGAACAACATGGCGGGGGTTAGGGCACTGACCCCTGAGCTGTTGAAAATCCATGCATAACTTTTGACTCCCCCAAAACTTAACTATTAATAGTCTACTGAAACCTTACTGATAACAGTCAATAAACACATTTTATTTATGTTATATGTATTATATACTGTATTTTTACAATAAAGGTAGGCAAAAGAAAATGTTATTAAGAAAACCATAAGGAAGAGAAAACACCTTTACAGTTCTGTACTGTACTTATTGAAAAGTCCAGGTATAAGAGGACCCACACAGTTCAAACCACTATTGTTCAAGGGTCAACTGTACCATGCAGTTTACAGTCCCTTACTTTTCTCTTTGGCTGAAAAGTCCTTTTACTTTATGCAGAAAACTACTCCTCTCCCTTTAATGCATAGGTCAAAAGTCATTGTCTTCATAAAGATTTCCCTTCTCTTCAAATTTACTCCACATTCCTGGGACTTTTTCATATACAGATATATTGAGATATATTGAGATACATTTCACAAACCATAAAATTCACTCATTTAAAGCATACAGTTCAGTGGCTTCTAGAATATTCTGAGTTATGCAGCCATCACCACAATCTGATTTCTGAACATTTCATCACCCGTAGAAGAAGCCCTGTATCCATTAGCAGTCACTCCCTCACTCCTCTCAGCTCCTGAGAGTGGCGAACCACTCATCTACTTCTGTCTCTATGGTTTTGCCTGTTCTGGATATTTTATGTAAACAGAATCATGCATTATACTTTTGTGACTGACTTCTTTCACTTAGTATAATATTTTTACGGTTTATTCATGTTGCAGCATCTATCAGTATGCCATTCCTTTTTATGGTCAAATAATATTCCACTACACAGATATGCGACATTTTGTTTATTCATCAATTGATAGACATGTAGGTTGTTTCCACTTTTTGGCTATTATGAACAAGCTGGTATGAACATTCATGTACAAGTTTTTATATGGAGATGTTTTCAATTCTCTTGGGTATAGACCCAGTAGTGCAATGTCAGGGTCCTAACTCTATGTTTAACATTTCGAGGAACTACCAAAGTGTTTTTCAAAGTGCTGTTACCATTTTACATTCTCACCAGCAGTGTATGGTTTCAATTTTTCTACACCCTTCTCAACAGTTGTTATTGTCTGTCCTTTTAATTATACCACCCTAATTTGCATGATGAAGTATCTCGTTGTGATTTTGATTTGCATTTCTCTAACGATTAAGGAAGTTGAATATCTTTTTATATGCTTATTAGCCATTTGTATGTCTTCTTAGGAAAAATTTCTATTCTGGAGTCTACATATTCTGGATATTAGTCTCTTATCATATATTTGATTTGCAAATATTTGCTTCTATTCTGTGTGCTGTTTTCACTTTCTTGCTGGTGTTCTTTGAAGCCAGAAGTTTTTAATAATTTTGATGAAGATCGACTTATTTATTTTTAATTTGGTTGCTTATGCTTGGGGTATTGTAGCTAGGAAACCATTGCTTAACCCAAGTAATGAAGGCTTATTCTAATGCTTTCTTCTGAGTTTTCTAGTTAACTCTTTCATTTAGATCTTTGGTACATTTTCAGTTACTTTCTGCATATGGTGTGTGAGAGAGGCCCAACTTTGGTTTTTTTTGTTTTTGTTTTTTTGTTCTTAACATGTAACTATTCAGTTGTCCCAGTACCATTTGTTGAAAAGACTATTCTTTTTCCCATTCAATCATCTTGACACCCTTCTTAAAAATCATTTGAACATAAAGGTGAGCGCTTCTGGGACTTTTTATATACAACTTTACTATAGCACTTACCACATTGACTTAATTTAATAAAATATAAGCTTCTTAAGTCTAGGAATAAATCATGTCTGCTGATGCAGGTAGAGCAAAAATTTAAATACATCTAGCATTTAAATATAGTATTTAAATACATCTTAGTGTTTTCTTCTGCTAAAATGCAAATGAGGGGCGCCTGGGTGGCACAGCGGTTAAAGCATCTGCCTTCGGCTCAGGGCGTGATCCCGGTGTTATGGGATCGAGCCCCACATCGGACTCCTCCGCTATGAGCCTGCTTCTTCCTCTCCCACTCCCCCTGCTTGTGTTCCCTCTCTCGCTGGCTGTCTCTATCTCTGTCAAATAAATAAATAAAAATCTTTAAAAAAAATGCAAGTGATATCTAGGAAAGGACATTATTAATTCCTAACCATAGAAGAGTTCATCAGATTAAGAGATAACAGGAACTCTAGGGAAGGAAGCCCAGGGCAGGTGGGTTTTGATAGAGGAGTTAGGGGAAGGGAAAATCTTCAGCATTGGTTTCGCTTGGTTAGGCAATACCTTGGGCAATTGGAAGAATACATCCTGGTGTTGGGTCCCTGAAAGGAGCTGTGTGGAACCAGAAAAAAATAGAAATCAGGATGTAAAAGGAAGGAGCTGAAGAAGAATTCTTCAAGGGCCAGCCCGTTTTCTGGGAAGCACAGAAGTTAAAAAAGTTACCAGAGAAGCTTTGGATATTCAGTTAAGACGAGCTGGTGGGTGCTTGTGATAGAGCCCTTGGTTACCTATTTAACCAAAGTAGCAATAAAGTATTTAAAAATAAACACAAACTAACACAATTAAAAAGGGCCATAGCTCTATCATAAGTGAGGAATCTTTGAAGGGAGGCACTTAAATAATAAAAGTTATATTAATGTCAACACGAAGCACAGAACATTGTTCTAAAGCACAGAAGTTTTGCTGTCTAGGCGGATTATTCTTAAAGTAAAGAATAACCCTTCATGTCGTAGGCAAAGTCATCAATCAGTAAACAAAGAGAAAAGCGAAAAAAGCTCAAAACTGAGCACATATTACTAAGATTTTTAATACATTCCCTAGCTTCTTTTCAGACTCAGGTATTAAAAACTAAGGCAAATAAAATTCACTTGCCGAGTTTTGTCCTTCAAAGTTATTTCAGCTTTCCTTTCCTCACTACAAAGGGTGTGGTACTTTGAGTTCTCTTCTCAACCAATTATAATATCTGGCTGGTTCCCTCAGTATTAGAAAAAAATACTTTTCACGTGTGTATTTTATATTTGTATGAGAGTCATTATTTTATCTTTGTGTAAAAATTATTCTTTAACAGATGACACACAGAATCCTGTCACCTTTTGCCACATGGTTTTCTGACCAAGAACTCACAGGATGAGAGACAGCAATTTTCCTCTCTAGCCTGAGAAACAGAAATAAAATCTTTTACTTCTCCTCAGCACTCCCTCATCCTTGGGGGATCATCAGTGCTCTCATAGTTCTCTGGGGTATTAGAAATAATTCTAGTGTTTAGACTTTTATGAAGACAAAAAAAATCTATAACATAGTAATAGGCTTCAGTTTTGTCCATCTTAAAAGGCAGATTACTTTATTTCCTTAGTTTTCCTCTACATCTCAACTACCTTGATCTTGCTTTAAAGATTTTTATTTCCAAAAGCTTTTTGTTTGTTTGTTCTTCAATTTTTTATAGCATTCTGTTCTTGTTTCATGGGTATATCTTCCCTAATTTTTTAAAAGACTTTATTTATTTATTTGAGAGAGACAGAACATAAGAAGGGGGAGCAGCAGAGGGAGACAAAAGAGCAAGTTCCCACCTGAGCATGTGGGGCTCTATCCCAGGACCCTGAGATCATGACCCAAGCTGAAGGCAGCTGCCTAACTGACTGAGCCACCCAGGCGCCCCTATATCTTCCTAATTTCTATAGTCATTAATAATGACTTCTTTAGAAGAGTTCTTACATTATTTTTATTTCCTCAAAGTACTGTCTTTTTTTGTTTGTTTGTTTGTTTGGGGTTGAATCTTTGATTTTCATGTTAGGAGCTTTCCTGAGAGTGTGGCAATCTCTGGCTTCTCATGTTCGAGAGTAAGCAACTGAAAAGTACCTTGCAAGCTCTAGGTGTGTTGTGTTTACTGGGCACTTCTTCCCTCCCCACACCCCTCTCTCTAACCCACTCTCCCATACAAGATTCAATTCAAGCACTACCTCTTTTTTGGAAGTGATTCTGGTGTCCCACCCTGCCTCAACACTTTCCCAGCCCCCAATTCCACCCTACATAGACTGGGGGCAAGTCTGGCTCTGCTCTTTTTTTTTTTTTTAAAGATTTTATTTATTTATTCAACAGAGATAGAGACAGCCAGCGAGAGAGGGAACACAAGCAGGGGGAGTGGGAGAGGAAGAAGCAGGCTCATAGCGGAAGAGCCTGATGTGGGGCTCGATCCCATAACGCCGGGATCACGCCCTGAGCTGAAGGCAGACGCTTAACCACTGTGCCACCCAGGCGCCCCTGGCTCTGCTCTTGACACAGTCACATACAGCAAGTATCTGTAGAAGGAATGAATATAGGAATGTCCACCTCTGACATGCCTTTTATTTGCATTACTCATGGTTCTTTCTCAATTGTGGAAAAATCAGAAGACCAACAATTGATAAAATATGTGTGTGTGTGTGTGTGTGTGTGTGTGTGTGTGTATAGTGCTGCTATAAGTTTTGGGGTGCATGTATCCCTTCAAATTAGTATTTTTGTATTCACTGGGTAAATACCTAGTTGTGTAATTGCTGGGTCATAGGGTAGTTCTATATTTTTAAGTTTTTGAGGAACCTCCATACTGTTTTCCAGAGTGGTTGCACCAGTTTGCATTCCCACCAACAGTGCAAGAGGGTTCCCTTTTCTCTACAGCCTCGCCAACACCTGTTGTTTCTTGTGTTGTTGATTTTAGCCACTCTGACAGGTGTGAGGTGGTATCTCATTGTAGTTTTGATTTGTATTTCCCTGACGAACAGTGATGTGGAGCATTGTTTCATGTATCTGTTAGCCATTTGTATGTCTTCTTTGCAAAAATTCTATTCATGTCTTCTGCTGATTTTTTTTTTTAGATTTTTATTTATTTATTTGACAGAGATAGAGACAGCCATTGAGAGAGGGAACACAAGCAGGGGAGTGGGAGAGGAAGAAGCAGGCTCATAGCAGAGGAGCCTGATGTGGGGCTCGATCCCAGAACACCAGGATCACGCCCTGAGCCGAAGGCAGACGCTTAACCACTGTGCCACCCAGGCGCCCCTTCTGCTGATTTTTTAATTGTATTATTCGTTTTTGAGTTTGATAAGTTCTTTATAGATTTTGGATACTAACCCTTTTTCAGAAATGTCATTTGCAAATATCCTCTTCCATTTCACAGGTTACCTTTTAGTTTTGTTGATTGTTTCCCTTGCTATGCAGAAGCTTTTTATTTATGCAGAAGTCCCAATACTTTATTTTTGCTTTTGTTTCCCTTGCCTCGGGAGACGTATCTAGAAAGAAGTTGCTATGGCTGATGTCAAAGAGGTTACTACCTGCATTCTCCTCTACAATTTTGATAGTTTCATGCCTCACATTTAGGTCTTTCATCCATTTTGAATTTATTTGTGTGTTTGGTGTGAGAAAGTGGAACTCCTAGCCTCAGCAATCAGACAACAAAAAGAAATAAAAAGCATCCAAATCGGCATGGAAGGACTCAAACTTTCACCATTTGCAGATGATACTCTATATAGAAAACCCAAAAGACTCCACCAAAAAACTGCTAGAACTTATACACAAATTCAGTGAAGTCCCAGGATACAGAATCAACATACAGAAATCTGTTGCATTTCTATACATCAATAATGCAGCAGCAGAAAGAGAAATTAAGAAAGCAATCTCATTTACAATTGCACCTAAAACAATAAGATACCTAGGAATAAACCTAACCAAACAGGTACTCTAAAAACTGTGAAATACTTATGAAAGAAATTGAAGATGACACAAAGAAATGGAAAGACATTCTATGCTCATGGATCGGAGGAACAAATATTGTTAAAATGTCTATACTACCCAAAGCAATCTACACATTTAATGCAACCCCTATCAAAATACCAACAGCATTTTTCATAGAACTAGAACAAAAAATCTCAAAATTTTTACAGATCCACAAAAGACCCTGAATAGCCAAAACAGCCTTGAAAAAGAACAGCATAGCTGGAGGCATCACAATTCTGGACTTCTTACAAAAGGTTATCTTACAAAACTGTAGTGATCAAAACAGTATGGTACTGACACAAAAATATAGACATATAGATCAATAGAACAGAATAGAAAACCCAAAAATGAACCCACAGCTATATGATCAATTAATCTTCAACAAAGCCCCAGAGAATATCCAATGGGAAAAAGTCTCTTCAACAAATGGTGTTGGGAAAACTGGACAGCGACATGCAAAAGAATGAAGCTGGACCACTTCCTTACACCATACTTTTACTTAGAAGGTTGCTGTGTTTTTGATCGAAGCTTTCAAAAAGCCAGGCAAGCAACCTTACAAAGTCACTTGTAACTGAAACCCGGGATTTGGTTCCCCGTGTCCCTCGCAGTGAATGTCTGGACTGCTCAGGGGATAATGCCTTATAAATAATGTCAACTGTGGATTTATCAGCACAACGCTTAGCTCTAGCAATCAATAAGACATAGCCCTTTTTTTTGTTAATGGCGACAGTAAATGGCGTCTGTCCCGTTACATTCAGAAATCACATTAGATTTGTCGGCCAATCGACTGAAATGAAAGCATTTCCAACGGCATACCTCTTTCACTGCTGCTGCTTTTTCTTTTTGGCTTCGCATAAAAAGTCAGAGAAGATAAACAGGATGGGACTCCTGGTTCCCTCGCCTTGCCTACCCCTTACATGGGCACTGACCATGGAACTAAATGAGTAAATGAGCTTTTCAGGACTTCAGGTCATACGCATCGCTTCAAATAAACAGGAAAGTTCTAGAACTGTTTTCCACAAGCCATTTCTCCACTTAGCAGTGTCAGAGAGCTCACCCAACAGATGTGGTTAAGTCCCAGGGGCCTGAGAAAGTGGAGCACTTGTGTTATAGGCTATAATTTTTAACATTTTTTATCCCCAGGTCATGGGATATATGTCCAACCTGATTTGGTAGGTCCAAGGCCCGATTAACAGTTATCATCTTCATTAACAAAGAAATATTGCATATTTTCCCCATATCTGATTAATGGATTATTACCTTACATACATTGCAACTTTCTCTATGTTTCTCAAGCCATTCGTCATTTAGCCTTTCCCTCGGGCATGAATCAGGGCTTTACTTTTGTGTTTCTTAAGAGTATTCTTTTGACAGAGTGAGTCATAAAAGCTCAAGTGTGTTCATTCTCCTTTCAATTTGTGAATCTGATCCAGCATAAAGCATTTTGACTACATGAAGAAAGGAACTGTGTAAAAAGCAAGTATTATTAATGTAATACTTCCCCGGGCACATTTGCCAATCAAAATATTAAGCTCCCTTTAAAGAAAGGCTTGGGAATTACCAGGTTATCGTTCAGTGAAGAGTTTCTGTGTGTAAAACTGTTCCAAGCAAGGCTAATGTCCCTGCAATGTAATGTCACATGTAGCCTTCCAAAAGGGATACTTTGGGGTCTGCAATTTCCCCTGTGTGGGCGGTGCCCTCGTTTTTCTTAATTACTGGAATGCCAGAAAAGTGTACTTTGGCACGGGAGGCCAGCCTTCGATACAGCTTGTCAGCCATCTCTTCACGCTGAAAATGTAAGTAACCTGAACGGAAGGGTTTCTATTTACCGCTTTCCCATTTAAACACATTGCCCATAGCTGCTACAAAAATAGATGAAATAAACCAAAATGCGTATTGACGTCTAAATAAAAATCACTGGCCCAATTTGTTTTCCAGAAAAGCTCAGAGTGTTCATTCTAGCTTAGCTTCCCTCTCCCACTCCGCTCCCTTCCTCTTCCTTTGCTTTGAATCCAACACTTGAAAAATCATCTGTCCTTTTTTGGGCTAGACTTGGAACCGACCCCTCCCACCCTCCTACGCCCAAGCAAGGTTACGGTGAGTCTGTGGCTGGGCACCGCGGGGCTGATCCCATCCACGCTCCCGGAGGGCCCTGGAGAAGCACTGTCCACAACAATGCGACAGCTGTCACAGACAAGCCTCGTTCTTTCCCAGCAGAGCACGGAGGGGGCTGAGCCTCCCTAACCACACGGGGCATCTCTATTGTTTTTTTCTCTGAAAGGGCAGGGGGTCTCCATCCTACCCTTTCCCCTTCAGCCTGCACATCCCCAAGCAGTCAGTTAGTCACTCGAGGCTTTGGACATGAAATATGAGGCAAGAGCAGGCAGGGAAATCTTAGACACGGAACGAAGCCGTTTGAGAGCTCTTGCATCAGCCTGGGACTTGGATTTTTGTGTTTGTGTCTTAAATGCTAGTTACTATAGCTACCAGGAGCAGCAGATAGAAAGGTGATCATGGAAGCCGGCAGGGGCTGTTCAGGAAGATGGTGTATCACGTTTTCTTTTTGAGCTTTTCTGGCACTCAACGTTCCGTCAAGGATACCTACTTTAATTAACGGTTAAATTGGAATTGAAAATGAATCATCATTAGCCACCTGCCGTTGATCATCTGGGACCTCAGAATTCCAGTACTCGGTTTTCTGCCAAAGGGAGAAGTCTGCATGCCATAGAGCTAATCAGAAGGACGGTCTCTGAAGTCCATCTGAAGACTTACCACATTGTTATTTATTCCAATTTAAATGCCAAGGTCAGACTTATCCGATTAAGTTTAATTTGAAGAAACAATTGGTAGCAATCGCCCTGCTCTCCGCTCTTCCTAAATAATCAGATTATCATTTTTCCATCCTATTAGACGTTGCAAAAATTCAAGCCTGTGAACCATGGAGTCTTCCTAAAAGCTGAAGAGCAAACTACACAATTTTACGAAATTTCTCTGTTTTGTCATCTATTTTCTCTTTACTGGCCCACATATTGTCTAAAGAGCTGTTAAAAACTCTTCACTTCCCTCTCCCTGCATTACCCGGTTCTATTGTCAGAGGCCATGCTGTCGGTGAAATTTGGCTTGAGTAGAGCCTGCGCTGCAACAGCAAACAATACAGAGACTTATGAAAGAGCTCCTGGAACTTAACAGAGCAGCGAAAAGCAACGCAGCTTCTCTGCTCCTGGTGGAAATGATTACCAATTCAGATTACCCACAGAGAAGCCTCTCTCCATGATGCATGGAAAAGTTTCCAGAACATAATCTAATAATACCAAAAATAAATAGAAATACTAAATAAATACTCCAACAAACCCACGGCTCACATCACAAATGGAAATCCAGAGTGCTGACAGGGTGCGGGTTTTTCCTGTGACCCAGAGCGCGCAGGAGGTACGCACCCAATGTCGGTGAGAGCGGATCGAGGTGCGGAGTGTCACTGTGCTTTTCCACGTGGAAAAAGTGATGTACAGAACACGGCTGTGGCTCGCCCCAGGCTATCTCGCACAGAGACGAGGGTGTGACGGACGCCAGCGTCCTCGTGCTCGGCTGAGGCTTGCTCTGCTGTGGCGTTGTCTCTTCCAGCACATAAACTCTCTCTTCACAGGGAAACCTTATTACGCGTTCCTTACATCTCACTGAGTCTCGTCAGGCGGTCAGAAAATAATTATTTTAACAATAGCTTTAAAAACGATGCCAGCAGTGGGGCCCCTGACTGGCTCAGTTGGTGGAGCATGTGACTCTTGTTCTTGGGGTTTTAAGTTCAAGCCCCATGTTAGGTGTAGACATTAGTTAAAAAATAAAATCGTAAAGAGAAAAGGATGCCGGTAATGCGTGCCCATTATAGAAAGACCAAAACTACGCTCAAGAAAAAAGAAAGAAAAATCAACTGTAGTTCTATCATTTGCGTCTCAGTGCAGGCCCTTTTAGACATTTTTCTTGGCATTTTCTTAATATATGAATAATACATAAATAGGCGATTTCATTTTTTACCAAGATGGGATCGTATCATAATTTCATTATTCCGCACATGTAGATCGCTCATATACAAATGTGTGAATACATGTAGTTCTACAACTTCATTTTTAGAGGCTAAATAGTATTCCGTTATACAGAATTCGACAATTATGAACTACTTTTTTATGAATTATTATTTTAGGAGGCAGAAACACTGAGAAATACTGGGGTGAACATTTTTATAATTAAAGTTTGCACACACCCGTAATTACAAATACTTAATTATTCATTGATTAGTATCAGTCTAGATGTTTTCAAGCCTAGCAACTTCGAGCCCATGTGCACCGTGAAAGCACATTCCTCTGAAGGCTCCAGACCCTGCCTCCCTAGGGCACCACATAAATAGTTATCTGTTGAAAGCGACCTCGAACTTTGCAGTCATCTGTATTTTGGCAATAGAGGCAGGCAGGATCTTCGCATAGGGGAGACAGGAGAGATGATGAGTTGAAAGCCTTGGCTATATAAGAAGATTCTTCATTACTGGAAGAGTTCAGTTCCAGCCCATACACAAATTCTGAACAGGAATGTTCTCTACATGCCAACGTGATCAAAACCACGACCCGTGCAAAGGGACAAATTGTGGGGACTAAACGGTGAAGGTCAGATTACCTTCTGAGAAGCCACATGGAGAAAGAAAACTCCTGATGACAGAATCCCATCCGCGAGCAGATGAACCTTGAAATACGAGCCTTCATGGGATGTCATGCGTCCTTCTAGGAATTGCAACTCTCCTTGATCTTTCTGTCTGCAGTGCTTTGGAGATGTTTACGGTAAAACTGTAACCTAAGACTTGCCTTTCAGGAAAAGAATAACTGGTAATCCGATCCTAGAAAGCTTTCTGCACTGGGCTTTTTAAATAGTAAGCGAGTGGAAGGATTTGCCTCCCGCCATGCCCCATGGAGCAAAGGGGACGGGAACGCGCACGCATCCAGCGGCTTCCACGAGCTGCGTGCTGTGGCAAATACTCTACATGCATCAGCTCCCTGCTGCCTCCCAACCACCTCAGAAGCAACTCATTGTTCTTCCATTTTATACCGGGGAGAAACTGAGATTTAGGAGGATGCAAACATGTATGCCCAATCACATAGTTGGCTAGTTGCAAAGACTAGGTTTGAACACAGTGCTACCAAACTGCAAATCACATGTTTTTTCTACCGCCCTTATGTATTTAAAAAATCTTCCCCACATCTTATCCAATCTTGGTAATCCCGCTTTGCCTCAGGCCTCAGCCATTCAGGCGTTGTGAGCTGGGATTCCCTTTCCAGGTGGTGGCAGCCCTCAGAACAGAGACATGAGGCGACCTCTAGTTTGACTAAAACTCTACCTTCTTCAGGTGACTCCAAATTCTGAGGGGCTCCTAGGCCTGTGCGCTTTGTAAGTGGCTCTCATGTGGAAGTCTTTAAACTGGGAGCTAGCGACTAACTTGGTGGGCCCTCATTTCAGCTTTCTATTCATAGAAACAGGCTGGGAGCCAGCCACATGTTGAGGAAAACATTTATGAAACTCTGATGAGAAGGACTACAGAATAATAGTTAAATATTATTTCAACATCACTAGATTCCAGTAATTCAATCAACTAGGGATAACGTTAACAATAATAATAATAATTAAAAGCAATAACAGCACTAAGCCTTTATTAAGCTCTCACATGTTCCAGTTACTGTCTAAGCATTTTATACATATTCTGACCCCACCTGGTGTGCTGTAATTCAATTCTGGCTCTAACCACCCAAAGTTAGCACAGACCCCACAAGTGAAGGGCCTGGTCCTCCACAAGCCAGACCTCACTTCAGACATCAGCCATGCTTTGGGGGTCTGAGCGCCACCTATACTTCTGACTGACTAGCTACAAATTTGGGGGTTCCCGCAACACTTGCAGGTTTGATAATTCACTAAAACAATGCACAGAATTCAGGAAAACACTATATTTATTATTAAGGTTTTACTTTAAAGGACACAAATCAGGACCAGTCGAATGAAAAGATGCATGGAGTGAGGAATGGGAGGGTCCCAAATGCAGAGCTTGTCTTTTCCTTGTGGAATCAAAGTGTGTCACTCTCCTGGCATCAGTTGTGCTCCCTAACCAGGAAGCTCCACTAAGCTTTGGTGTGAGTTTTTATTGAGATTTCATAGCATATTAAATCATTGGCCACATGAATGAACTCAATCTCCAGCCCAACCCCCCTCTCCTTGCTCTCCAAAAAAGTCGGGAGATTTGGCTGATACCACATGGCCCAAAGCCCCAACCCTCTAATTACATGGTTGGTCTTTTGGGTAGCAGCCCCTATCCTGACCCATCTCCATCTTGATAGCACGAACTCAGGGGCAACCCAAGAGGCTCATAAATAACAAAGACATTTGGGAAATTCCAAGGGTTTTAGAAGTTTCTTTCCAGGAACCCAGGACAAAGACCAGAAAAATTCTTTATTATTCGACAGTGCATATTATTTAATTTTCCCCTTATAACATTTCTATGAGGTAAGAATTATCTCTATTTACAGGTAAGAAAATTAATGTTTAGAAGATCTATACATCTAGCCAATGATAGAGCCAAGATTCAAACTCAGATCTCTCTGGCCTCAAAGTCTACCCTTGATCTATCTTAATCATTAAGCAATATTGCCTTCTATGTAAGCCCCTAATTACTCTTAAAAATGCTTATGTATGAGAGTGTGCGTGCACGCGCGCGCGCACACACACACACACACACACACGTATTCTGAAGCTCGTCATTTAACTACTGCGGAAATGTTCTAATTGGACCCCAATATGCATCCCCCTTTGAGCAGGAAAAGCCCTTGGGTTTTAGAATTTCCTGACACCTTTGCATCTAGCTGTGAGGATACAGGACGCATGTAATTTCTGGGGCATGTCTTTGAAAAAGAGTTTGGTTGCCCTCTCCATTCTCATGTCTTGCTTCTGAGCGCTGACACAGGGTCTGGTACCGGCGAGCCACCATCTATCATGAGCATGAGAGCAACTCCTTACAGGAAGCAGGGCAACAAAATCAAAGCCACCCGGCTCCCTGTCGGACCTTGAACCACAGCCACCTACTCGCCCTGGAATGCTCACCTGACTCTGGCCAATAAAGTGCGAAAGAAAGAAACTCCAATCTTACTGAAGGCGCTGCAGGGTTGGGGTATAAGGTCTTGACCTGCATTCTAACCACCACGACTACTAGTCTAAAAGTTTTTCTCCAGACTTCCAGTATTGCATAGTGACAGGAAACGTGTCACCGGTGTACATGCCTGCACATTTGACCTGTGTGCAGACTGCATCACGCTCTATCCCTGCTTGTCCCTGAGTGCTTAGTGCTGGATCCCCCTTGACCTACCCTCCTCGTACCTGCTTGAAATGCTTAGGTATTGGACTGGTTGTCCACGTGATGAAGCCCACCCTTCCTTCTGTACAAATGCATTCTGTTATTATACGACAGTCATATTGTTTTCCCTCTATTGGGAAGCACTGTGGATAAATCTCAAAATGGAGGGGGAAATGCCATAAACTTTCCTTCCTACAGGAATTCAGACTTGCACTCACGACGCTGCTTGGTGACATATGATTTGTGCAGTCACCGTGCTGTGCGTGGCCCTGTCCCTGAGCTGCGATGTTGTCATGCTAAAGCTCAGCTGGTTTTGCTGGATTTTGGTCTTGGAGGTCAAAGTTTGACTGGAACCAGTATCCTGGGCCTTTGTTTAAATTTCTTCTCAATAGGCTCAGATACATTTAAAAAGAGGTAGGAAGTGTAAAGAACACTAGCCCACAACTTCTAAACTTATAAAATCTGCGACTACTAAAACCCCCACTACCTTGGCCTTTTAAAACTCAACCTAATGTTTGTCCCATGAATTCTTTCATGGCGGCCCCTTGAAAGCGGATACTGACAGCCGGCGATAGGGCTGTTCCTGAATTGTGTTCAGTGGAAAACTGACACACGTTTTCAAAGCAGGCTCCTGTTTTCCAAAAAGTCTTTTAAGGAAGTAAACTTAGAGAAGGGTGTGTTTATTTACATAGTTTGGGATTCCCAAATTACTAAACCATGTTCAAAACCAGAAAAATGATTCTGTGTGAAGGGAAGATACAATGAAGAGAAGCCAAAGCTTTCTTCATATTTTCTTTCTGGATTTCAGGAGGAACACTTCATGGTAGCAGATGAAAAAGTAACACTGTCTGAGGTCTACACGTAAGATCATCAAAGCATAGTGATATTTCCATTTGAAGGGCTGAGATTAACCAGAGAAAAGTGGATTGGAATGGATTGTGGTATATGGGAAGATGAGGAGACATCCTTTCAAAGTTGGGGTGCCCATGTTTGTCCTTCCTGTTTGTCTGTCTTGGAGAAGGAAGGCCATGAAGAAGGCAGCCATGCTGAGGGCCCCTGAGAGTCCTATTTCACTGTCTTTCTTTATACATTTAATCTAACATATTCTTTTTTAATATAACATTACTATGAGCTACTTTAATCAGCTAAATTTTCTTAATTCTAACTAAGGAAAATACCTTGAAATAGAATGGGGAAAATGAGAATTCAGCATTTCATCTTTCATTTTACGGGGTACTTGGTAGGAGTGATGGGGAGTAAAACCTACATGGTATTTTAAATGAGTCTTTGCACAACAGAGGACAACTTGGGGAGACTCAGCAGAGAGTATTGTGAAGATGGCAGGTCCAAGGTCAAAAAGGAGACAAGAAGGCAGCAAAGGCGAGCTCCCTCTTACTCAACTAAAATTTGCTAGATTTCTGATGGAGTCAGAGGTTCAACAGTCTCTGGCTTTCCCTGTTACCATAAAGCTCTTTCACCCTAGCATCAACTACTTAAGGAACATACATGTAAGGTTGTCTGGGTGGCTCAGTTGATTAAGCATCTGCCTTCAGCTCAGGTCATGATCCCAGGGTCCCAGGATCGAGCCCCGCATCAGGCTCCCTGCTCAGCAGGGAGCCTGCTTCTCCCTCTGCCTGCTGCTCCCCCTGCTTGTGCTCTCTTTCTCTCTGACAGATAAATAAATAAATTCTTTTAAAAAAATGTTAAAGAACATACATGTAAAAACACAGAAAAAAATATCATCAAGAAGAGAGTTTATGTTTGAATTATGAGAGCAGGGTTAAAGACAGATTAATAAAACATATCAGATGTTGGTTACATACAGGTTGGTTGTGGGTATTAGAAATGCAAGTTTGTTGAATTAAAAAAAAATGAATGGAAGCACCTTTTCCTGTAAACTTAGTGTACTTAGGGTGGATTCATCTTTATAAAACGAACAAATGAAATGAATAACATTATAACTTGACTGAACTATCCAGGAACTGTCACTGAAGTCCAAGTCAGTTTATGTAGACGTAACCTATTTAAATAACCACTTTGGTGCTTCCTTCACTTTAAATGTGAGATCAGTCATTCCATCAGGCCATGCATTGTTTTGGAGTTTCTCAACCCTATTCTGTATACTGAAGGGTTTACTTGCAAATAACTGGTAGGCATCTGTGTTTAGAAAACTCCTCTCTCGTTACAACATAAAATATTATTAATAAGTAAAAGTCTGATAAGAGGGTTTTTTTTTTTTAAAGATTTATTTATTTATTGGAGAGAGAGAAAGAGTGGGATGGGGTGGGTCAGAGGGAGAGGGAAAGAGAGTCCCAAGCAGACTCCACGCTGAACACAGAGCCTAAGGTGGGGTTCGATCCCACCACTCTGAGACCATGACCTGAGCGGAAACCAAGAGCCAGACGCCTAACTGCCTACGCCACCCAGGTGCCCCTGAGGTGAGTTTTATGTACAAATAAGACCAAACCATTCGAGGGATAAACATCCATCTCCGTTGAGGACAATCTCTCAGCCTTGAGCAATGACGTGATCAACACGATCGGATATTTACTCAGTACCTGCCTGAATGCTGTTTCTGCACCGCGCCCCGCGCCTGCGCTCTTCTGGCGCTTTAACTAGAGTTGACACTTCGATCCCTCAAGGAAAATTGTAAGAAATCATTTGTGAACCAAGCTCTAAAAATTGGTATTTTTATGGACTTACATCTGTCATGTAACTCACTTATACTGGAGCCAAACTCCAAAAGTTCAAATTTAAAAAAAAACACCAAGATTAAGGTAGACTTGATCTTTGAAACTAAATATCAGGTGACTGAAAACTTTCAGGCTATGTTTTTTTTTTTTTTTTTTTTTTTTTTTTTTTTTTTTTTTTTTTTTGAGTAGGTTGGGGATGAGTGGGCTTGATGGAAGCAGTCAGCGCCCTGGATGGTCTATCTCTGTTATCACTTTTATACATAAACATAGAATATATACATATAAACATTTTACACATACATAAATATATATAACATGTTTAATCTTTAGGTAATTCTATCGCGGATACTGTTTCAGGTTTTTAATTTGGGGGCTATTCTTAATAAAGAGTTTTATTCTCACTTCATTTTCCTGAGTTGTGTGGAATTATACATCTTGGCCAGGCTCAGTGAAATCCTGATACTTGGGTCTTTTCTTCATGAGAATGGTTTATTTCAGTACTGTTCTTTCCTCTCTGGCTGTGAGATCTACCTCGGTGGCTCAGAAGGGTTGATTTAACAATAACAGTATGGGTCCGACTGGAAAGAACATCTGCCTTCAGAAACAGTGCCATCTCTGAGAAATTCCTGGGAAATCCAGGTAAGCAGAACACATAATCTAGAGTAGTGTTCCTAACACTTGGGTGTTCACAAGAACCACTAGGATAGCTTGTTAGAGACATGGAATCTTGGACCCTATGGCCAGAGGTTCTGTTTCAGTGGGGTTGGGTGGTTCAAAATAAATATTTTTTTTTAAGATTTTTTATTTTTATTTATTTGAAGAGGTAGAGACAGCCAGCAAGAGAGGGAACACAAGCAGGGGGAGTGGGAGAGGAAAAAGCAGGCTCCCAGCGGAGGACCTGATGTGGGGCTCGATCCCATAACGCCGGGATCACGCCCTCGGCCGAAGGCAGACGCTTAACGACTGCGCCACCCAGGTGCCCCCAAAATAAATATTTTTAACAGTACTCCTGAGTGATTCTGCTGCAGGTGGTCTGTGGGCCACACTTTGAGAAACGCTGGGCTAGTGGATTGCAACATCGGTAGCAGATGATAGTCGGGGATGGCAATTGGCAACAGGAATGTGGCCTCCTGGGAATGAGATGTTGTGGAAGACGGATACAGCCTCAGCTGAGGAATTCAGAGACAGAAAATATTCTGAGAGCCGACCTGGCAAAAGCAGTGGTAAGAAGGAAAGTCCCTAAGATCCCATTTCCCTGGCTGAGACAAGTCTCTAGCCTTTGGAATGAGGACTATTAAGAACAAGACAGTGCTGTCTCCTGGACGACAGGGCCCCAGGCCCAGGGAACCAGGCACCCATCTGACCCAGGGTGTCAGGTGGAGCCTGGGACTCAGTGTAAAAAACTACCCTTGTTATGGGTTGAACTGTGTCCCTTAAAAAGATATATTGAAATCTTAATCCCCATTACCTGAGAGTGTGACCTTTTTTGAAAATAAAGTCTTCATAGAAGTAATCGAGTTAAAAAGAGGTCATTAGGGTGGGCTTTAATCCAATGTAACTGGTGTTTTTATAAAGGGGAAATTTGGATACAGAGACAGACACACACAGAGAGCAGGTGATGTGAAGATAGGGAAAAGACATCTATGTGACTAGAGCCGGGTATCTACAAGCTAGTGATTGCCGGCAAATGCCAGAAGCTAGAAAGGCTAGAAGCCCTCCTCTCCAGCTTTGCTTCTTTCTCCTTCATTCTCCACACCGTGGCTAGAGGAGTCTTTCTAAACACAAACTGATCAGTTCATTTGCTTGCTTAAAACACTTTGGCTTCCCATTTCTTTTGGGAGAGAGTCCAAACCCCACAACAGTTCCATCTAGCCCTGCCCATTTTCCCATCCTCATATCTCGTGATTTACCTTGCCTCCCTTACCTTCTCCTACTCACATTCTATTCTCCCAAACTAAGAGTTCTTAGACTAAGTCTTATTTTCTTTCCTTCCGGCCTTCGTAGATACTGAATCCTCTGCTTAGGACTCTATTCCCTACCTCTCTTGCTACCTAAGTCACATCACGCTTTAGGTCTCATCTTGAATGTCATTTCCATGAACCTTGGTTCAGTATCTTTCCTGAGTGTGCATAGCACCACTTAGTACCCCCATGAGAGCACTTGTAGTACTGGGTTGTCACTGACTACTTACTTGTTGGCGTTTGATCCACTTAATCTAAGTTCTTTGAGGGCAGGGATCAGACAAATGGTAGCTCCAGAATTTTCATAGGAGTGGATTTAAGTGACGATCTGGTTATGAGAAGGGCTAGGAATTTATTTGGGGGAGGGAGAGCTAAGATGGTGGGGTATCTAAAACTTCCCTAAACTATTCCTTGTATTGCTTTTGGCAGGTATCATGCCTACCTTGTTCACTATGTGTCTGGCACATAATAGGTACTCAAAAATGTTGAATGACTGATTGAATACGTGGAAAGTTCCATGACCAATTAATGTGCCCAGTTCAGAGCCAAGTGCACTGAATCTCAAATGGGACTAGAACATCTTTTTAAATATGTATATATATACACAATTTTTTATTGTGTGTATATATATATATATACAATATATATATATAAAAATATATATATACACAATTTTTTAATAATTTTTTTAAGTGGGCTCCACACCCAGCATGGGGCTTGAACTCATGACCCTGAGATCAAGAGTGGCATGTTCTAAGGCAGAGGCTCAAAGGGGAAGAGAGGAAAAAATGAAACAAGACCAAACCAGAGAGGGAGACAAACCATAAGAGACTCTTAAAATAAGAAACAAACTGAGGGTTGCTGGAGGGGAGAGGGTTGGGAGGATAGGGTAAGTGGGTGATGGACATTGGGAGGGTATATGTTGTAATGAGCATTGGGTATTATGTAAGACTGATGAATCACAGACCTGTACCCCTGAAACAAGTAATACATTGTATGTTAATTAATTGAATTTAAATTTAAAAAAAAAAAGAGTCACATGTTCTACTGACTGAGCCAGCCAGGTACCCTGGGACTAGAAAATCTTAAATTCCTTCCTGCCTAAGGTCAGGATTGGTTGTGGGTTGCCCAAGCTGTTGGAAGAGTAGAGATGCAGAGACTGGGGCCAGGCTAAGCTCCTTTCTGAGAAAGGCTGACTAGTCATTCATCATCACTTCCTCTGGCTTGGTCCTTCCTGCAGCTCATCGAAAGTTCAGCTCTCATTATTGACTCTTCACCAGCTGCTTCCTTCTTCTGCAGCAAAACAAGAGGGCACCATTTCTCCAAGATGGATGGTCTACATAAAAATGATTTTATTGATTTTGAAAGACGCCACACAGCTGTCACTCTCTCCTGGGCTTATTGAATGGACACAGCCATTCAGGATCCTATGAAATGGTGTCTCTTTAGGGAATGGTAACAGTTCCATTACAAAAGGACATTAAAATGGAAAGGAATAGGAAGAGAGAAGAAACATAACTGAATGTTGGACAGTGAAGGCAAACTTTGGAGGAAGAATTTATATCGAGCATGAAGAAACCTAGGAAGAATCTTGACAATCATATTGTTAGATGGCTAACGGCTCTTTACCACATATATTCAAGGAGTATTGTTCTAGAAACTAAGGAGGACATGGAAAGGGGCAAGAACTTCCAGAGGTGCATTGTGAGTGTATTAGTGGACTATATACAATAGGAACATTTGTGTGTAGCTAGCATATTTGGAAGAGGACTGGAACAGAGGAAGAGTCCAGTAGTCATGTAGCATTGTAAGTTCCCTGCCTTTATGTTTTTCAATGGAATTGTAGGCTGCACCCTAGGCCAAACTGGTTCCATTTCCAGTACCAACTAAGAGGGATAATAGCTCAGAAGGACAGTAGTTGGTGTTGAGAAGAATCCTGAGTGTACACCTAGGCTCACTGAGAAAGCAGTGCCAGATCAGTTAGTGATGTCTGCCAGTTAATGAGCAGGGAGAGGAGGAAGAACAAAGACACCGTATATTTGCATATTTTTTTCCTGTTCTAGGTCATTGGCAGATATCTGAGTATCCTCTGGGACTTTCAGTTCCTAAGTATTACTTCACTGTGAGCTGGAAGTTTGATCTTCCAGAAATTCTTTTGATGAGACGGTAGATTGTGTCTTTTAGGTTGAAAAATAAGAGAAGCAATTAAAAATGCACAGATATTTATCCTACTTCAATAAGACAGCTCATTAATAATCAAAGAAACTGAAACAAGCAAAATACTCTTTTTAAAACCTATTAAATATTAAAGACAGAAGCAAAAAGAAAGTTCAGAGAAATGTACACTCCCTTCCAATACTGAACTAAGCACGATTTGGTAAAACCCTTCTGGAAAGCCATTAGGTAATATATGTCAAGAGCCCAGAATGTTCATATCCTTTTACTCAGTGATTTGAATACCCCAAATTTATCTTAATCATATAATCAATTAGCTACAAGGATTCATGTTTAGAGATATTTCATACAGTTTGGTTTTGATGACAAAAAGTTGAAAATAACCCACGTATCTAACAATATAGGATGGCCAAATAAATAATGTTAAGTGCATTTAACAGAATAAAATGGAAGCCATGAAAAATCCTCAAAAATTATTTTTAAAAATATTGATATTTTCTATTCGGTGAACACTGCAGGCTACAAAGCACTATATATAGTCTGATTGTAGTTCACGAAACACAGTTTTTCTCTTTAATGGTGTGTGTCTTCAGTCTGCCACAAGCACACAGACGCATATGACTGAAAGGAGATACACCCAATGTCAACAGTGATGATTTCTGGATTCATGCGGGAATTTCAATTATTTATTTATTTTTGTATTTTCCGGTATTTTTCGTGTTGAAATGTAAATGAAGGAAAGAAAATAATTGCTTCTTAAAAATTCACCCATCCTCTTAAGTTAACTCGGGGTGGCCTAGCATATCTACCAGTCTCTAGCTAGGACTGAACAGAATTTTTTATCACAGTTTGTTACTTCTGTACATATCAGACAAAACATGCTTCAAGTAATCCTCTCCCTCCCCCTTTATATACAAAGAGATTAAACAGTGGAGGGGAAGAGGGGGCATAGATAACCAGGGTAAAGCCAAGCTGCAAGTCATTGGCAAGACCTTAAAGAGAGTTCGAGGCTCCAGTTTCCTAGTCCCAAACTTAAAACACACTCTGCTCCATTGTTCAAGCCCATTGGTCTGTTACATGCCCTCTAATCAGTTTGGACTCAGTCTTTGCAGAATTAGATCTGAATGAAAAGTTGGGTTGTTGTTTTTTTTCTTTTGTCTCAGCTGCTGTGGTTGAAGTGTTCTCCTCTGAGGCCTCCAAACTAAATGACTTCCCAACTTCAAAGAGCCTCTCCTATTTTCTGTGACTATGGGATGTTTACAGCAGGACATACTTCATGTAGCCATTCCTTCCCAGGCAACCTCAATGTTAACTTCGTTACCATGCTAATGTTGGCCTGTCATACATTAATCATTGGCATTTGTAATTTGGAGGTAACAAATATTCTTGAGTTCTAGATATTGTAAGATTGTTATCTTACCAGTTACACAAGCAAAAATGACAAGACAAGAACTTCTCTCTTTTTTAAATCCAAATAATGCAATTGATTCCATCGAATTGGCAGAGTGGGTTATGGGAATAAAGGCAGCCTGTTTGTGGTGTAACAAAGAAAGAAAGAACAGGCCTGGGAGCACAGAAGTCTGTCCATTCTTTGTCTGATTTAATCTCCGACTTGCCCATAACTCAAGTTGTTTTTTTCACTTTCTCAGAGACTCAGTGTCTCAACTGTAAAACAGAAAAATTTATGCCCTTCACATAAAACACTGGGTTGGGGTAGGCGGCCCACTCAAAGTGGAGATTAGTTCAAAGTGACACAAATACCTCACAAGTTCCATTAGCTTCTTAGAGAAGTGTATCGAATAGTAAGATGTTATTAAATTACTTCAATATCTGAATAGAGATAATACAAATATACCTTGTATAGAACTCGTTTACAAAGCAATATGGTAAAGTAAAAATGTATTCTCCATTAGATTTGTCAAATATCAGGTTCTAAAAAGCCTCTCCAGGTATTTTATAAAATAATATTTAACATAAACAGCATGGCTATATTTTATGTGAATTTCAAATATCTGTATTAAAGTGGTACAATATAAAAATTAAAGAGTTTTCTTTAATGCACAGAATTTGAGATGAGAATCCGCAAATTAAAAACTTATCACAAATAGCACGATTTCAAAACTGGTGGGCCCGGTGGATCCCTGAAGTTGTTGCCTGGCATATGATAGTTTTGTGTTAGCCATTTAGGTAAATGAAAATACATGCTCTGTCTCACCAGATCTAGTCCTGAATAATGCTAGTCTTGAAATAAATGTGAGCACTGAATTAACCAAAGTCTTTGAGACATCTATCCTTTATATAACATGCTTCTGTTTCCTTACATAAAAACAACTATGGGAGGGCACCTGGGTGGCTCAGTCGGTCAAGCGTCTGCCTTCGTCTCAGGTCACCATCCCAGGGTCCTGGGATCAAGTTCCACAGACCATGGGCTCCTACTCAGCAGGGAGTCTGCTTCTCCCTCTTCCTCTGCCCACCCCCCACTGCTGTGCACACCCATGCTCTCTCTCTCTTTTGCAAAAATAAAATCTTTAAAAAAGAACAATTATGGGATGTCATGCATTTACTGTCTTGAAGTTCTCTCATTTTAACTTTGAATTTAAATGGAAAATTAGATCAAGTGATGCTGGTATTTTGAATCTAGTTACACACATAGTTTTAAATTTATAGGAACACCAAATGCCTGGCTTATACTTTTTAAAAGCCAGACCAAGACTCCTAAAACCTTCTTCTTCCATCAGGAAAGTAGTTTATTCCTAATTCTAAATAGGCTTTGAGGACTCAAATGACTTCCTCTGCTCGGTTTGCAAGATGTTAATAGCTTTCTAGGGGCTAAATCTGAAGATTTATATTTGGACCTCTTTTGCTTGGCTTCTCTGTATCATTTCCTTACTGAAACCCTTTCCACGGTTCTCCTACCATGCAGTGCTCTGCTTCTGGGTGTTTTCTACTTGTTCCTCTTCTGCTCATGTCATAAATACTGGTGTTTCACAGGTTCCAGCTTGCAGTCTCTTTCTCTTCTAACTATAGACTCTTCCTGGGTGGTTTTACTGTTCTCTTGACCTTAACCTCTATGCGTATAGTCGTGACTCCTACCTATGACTGTCTTTAGCTCTGCATGAATAACCTCAGGCACCCGAACGGAACTCATTACCCCCCCTGTCCTCATCAACCTATTCTGGGCCTTCGTATCTCCCTATTTCCCCTCTTCCATCAATGTCATCACTCGGGCTCCAAGCTACAGAGTCATCCACAATAACTCCTTCTCCCTCAAGCCTCACTATCCCGTTTCTTGTCCACTGTCACTAATTCTACTATAAAACTATATTTTAAGTTTGGTCCCTCGTCTCCATCTCCCCTGCAACTATGTAAGTGGAAGTCTTCCTCATGTCTCGCTTGGAGTATTGCAACAGCATCCCAAACTCTTTCCCCACCACCAGTCTCTTCCCCACGTAGGTCATAGCCCACGCTGCTGCCAGGGTAAGCTTTCTAGAAGCAAGGCTGATCATACTTTAAAACTTCCATTGGTTCTCTGATCAGTAGAAGCAGCTGAATGAATGAACAATGGAATTCTCTAATAGAACGTTAACACTGCATAATGGTTAAGAGTCTAGATTTAGGAGTCTGGCATAGTTTTATCATCTGAGTGACCCTGGGCAATGTCTCTAGGCTTTAGTGTAGTCACCATCTAACCAAATGAGTTTCAGAATTTCCAAATGAATGCAATTAATTGAAATCTGCAATAATTCTGGTTGCACAAACACCCCTGCAATATGTACTCACTTCCAGAAGGTTGATCAAGCTTAGAAATGCTCATATATTAGGTAGTAACTTCTAAAAGGATTTAGCTATTTCTCAGAGGGTTACACTTGAGATACCAGCTCATCTTTCTTTATTCCACTTACGAATACATTTCTCATACATAGACATAGCTCTGCAGTCATAAACCCTGCTGAGCATCCCAGGCCTGGACCCTCTCGAGCTGTGGCTCATCACCTGAATGTAACTCTCAAATCTCGGGGTGCCCCTCCGCATACTCCAACCCTGCATTACTTTGGTCTCTTCTTTGACGTCTAGAACTTGGTGTCTCCACATGCACATCCTCAGCGATTCCTTGTTTTCATTTTTGGAGAGAGATTTCTCAGGGAGGACCAGTTAATTTCTTTTCTGGTGATTTTTATTCACAAGATATTGTGAGGCATCCAGATTCTGGCCATCATCTTCTAATGAACTTGAATTACAATCATTAAACAGCAGAGCTAGAGGACATCCTAAGAGACTACCGGATCCAGCCCTCGGCCCTTCACTCCAATGAGTTTGGACCCAATCCTGGAAACACAGAAAAACACAAGAAAACCCCCAAACCTGAGGAGGCACTAAATTATGGTAAGGCAACTTGTCCCTGAGAGAATGATACAAGGAGAAGCCACCCCTGCAGTGTGGAGAATCCCAAAAATGTGTCAGGCAAAGTTACCGTAGGCCTGGCCAGGAGGCCAGTTTTCAGAGGGGGCTCTCTGCTCTGCATGGACTTTGCTCAGCCCCACAGGCTGGTGCATAGCTCTGTTCCCTCCTATTGGCGCTGAGCTAGACACCAAACCCACCCATGAGTAATCCCTCATTGATAGAGTTGGGCCGAAGGACTGTGAGGGAATAAGAATGTCGGTGATCACAGCCAATATTCTTGAATTAGAACCAAACAACTTTAAAAATTCATCGGTCTTAAAGAGATGATCTGTCTAAATAATTTACTGACCATAGATGAAAAATTGTCCTAAATTCATTCCCTAGGGCCCTGGTTATTCAAGTCTTCTTTCTGCCTCCTCCCTAAAATAATGTTCTTTTGAGTAATCATTTATTCACTCCAAAAGGATTACGAAGGTGAATTCATAAGGCAATGGCGAGGTTGGGATTGTACAAGAAAGTCACAAAGTTTCCTCTTCCTTAGTGTTACTCTTAAGCCATTTGGACAACAAGTTACTGTGGCTTCCGTGGGATGATTGAAGGGCCGCACCGCTCCAGCTGTCAGTGTGGGGCCCTTGTCTTCATGGGTCTCTTTGTCTTTCATCCACCATGAGAAGGTGTGTGTGAATAATGGGGAAATGCGTATCACCTCTATGAGCAGCATATGACATAATTGGCCTTTGGAAACCTCAGGGTTTAATTAGTATCAAAGAAATGACAAGCATTTCTGGGCCATCTTTCATGAGAAAACACAGCTTTATGGGAGATTACAGGTTATTTTTTTCTCCTCAATTAAAATTTGTGGTGAGAATGGAAATGTACCCTCAATTTGCTGAATCCGAAACCTGCCATCAGAACTCTTTCTACATGAGACATGTTATTTGACCTTATCAAGACCTCTGATCTACTGATGTGTGTTATCCTAATCTGTGAGACCCTGTCTAGTTTGGATTTTACTGCCCATCATTCGAACCCTCCCTTGTGAGCTCCCTTGCCAGTTTTGTTTGCACCCCAAATGGATCAGTGGTTCATAACTGGGAGCTGCACATCACTGGAGAACTTCCTCAACACAGAAATACCCAGAGTAACCATCAGGTTTACGGAGCCTGGGAGGAAGTCTACCCATGTGCATGAGTGCTTCCAAACAATTCCAGTGATTTCTGTCACAAACCCTGGATAAGAACCACTGCTCCCACCTAAACCTTATGCTGCCCCATCTCACTATCTCCTCTGTGATTGCCCCAGGCAGCTGATGAGAGCTGGCAAAATGCCACATGATACACTGGTGGTTATCACTACAGTTTCGTGGTCACCAGTCTCTAGTGGGTACTCAACACTGCTCATACAACCCCACTATGTTTCTTTACTCGACTGACCCACCAACTTTCCATCATTACCATTTCAAATTGTCCACACTCTTGGCCTTCTGGTCTCTGCTCCCCCTCACAGTTTCAGCAAATGGTCTTGCCTCTGATGTGGGAAATTCACAATTTATTTACGATGAAATTTATAAACTTACTTGTATCTGGACCCTTCTCTTGTCCTCTCCTGTTGCAGTGGAGGAGGAATTTCTACCTAGGGCTAATCCTTTCCCTTGATCACATGCCTTCCCACCTGTCCTAAGAGTCAGGAGGTTGAATCCAACATATATGCTTTTTACTAAGTATCTTGACCTCTTGGAGTGTTTTACCCACTTGGCCATTCTGTCCTTCTGGAGCCATTCTCTTCTCTTGGCCTTCATGATGCTACACACTCTGTTTCTTTTGTACCCCCTCCCCCAAGTCTTCATCACTGGTTTTTCCTACCTAGCCTTTAAATGTTAGAGTTTCTTAGAACTATACCTCACCATTTTATGTTCCATTCACCAATTTCTTCAAATCTCCATCTTTGTACTTTGAATTATAGTGTGTGTGTGTGTTCAGTTATAGGAACTTGGGTGTGCAAAAATATAACTTTCAGCATTTCTCATATTTTCCTTTCTACGGATGGTGGTAACTCAATCACCTGGACCGAGGGTTTCTCAACCTCAATACTATTCACATCTTGGGTGAGGATAATTCTTTGTTGGGAGGCCTGCCCTGGGCCTTGTATGATGTTTAGCGCATCCCTGGCCTCTGCTGACCAGATGTCTGTCAGCAGCCACTTCCCCACCCCCATTGTACCACACAAAAAATTTCTCCAGACTTTTTCAAATGTCCCTGGTTGAGAACCACCACATTCAGCTTAAACTCAGTCTCTTTAGGGGTACATAGACATTTCCTGGTTTCACCTCTTCCCCGTTGTCCTTCCCACCTCCCCGTTGTCCTTCCCACCTCCCCAGGAGGGGTCAGAGACTGTGGGGCACTTGTGTTTAATCCTGGCATTGAAAGAGAAAGCTCTGGGCTACAATCACTTCTCTGCTGGCATCCACTGTTGACAGTAACTCAAAGCCTGTTCACACAAGAGGCTCGCCTCAGGGCAATTGCTCTGCTGGGTTCAGCTTTCTCCCCTGTTGACACAGTTCCCTGACTCAACTCTGGCCTGTAGCTGCCGAGCTTGCGAAACTCAGCTTCTCCCATCCCATGTCCGATTCTGGCTCCCCACCCTGCAGCTCTACTGTGGGACCCCCTCTCCCTCCTTTGCAGGCCGGCTCCGCAGCCAAGGCCTGGATCACTCAGGGCCTCCTTCGGATGCCACAGGTGCCGGAGGCCTGAGGCGGTGTCTGTGTGAAGTGGGTCTGCCTCACTTCCTTTCTCTCTGTACTTGCTTCGTCTTTCCCATTTTACTACGGCTGCGCCCCATTGGCGTGGGGCACCCTGGAAGGACGTTTCCTTCCAACATTTCAGACAGGATGCTGGGCACCCGTCCTCTCCACTCGTGTCTTCCTGCATCATTCTGGGGCTTGCCATCACCACCCCCTAGGAATTTGGGGCCTGAGGCAGCAGCACGGGGCCCTTCTACAGAGACACACATTGTTCACTCCCTTTCAGTCTCCCTACCCTCCAGTCTCTCCAGTCCCCTCCCTCTGGTGTTCTCTCTCTTCCCTCCATGTTTCAGGAAAACTACTTTTGCAATCAGACACTACACTTTATCATATAAATACTGTGTCCTGAGCACTTCATGGTTTTTTTTTTTTTTCCTTTCTGAAGCTCAAGAAAACTTTCTTTTTTCCCTCCCACATCTGCCTCCACCATAGGTTTAAATACCTATTTTGGGGGCGCCTGGGTGTCTCAGTTGGTTAAGTGTCTGCCTTCAGCTCAGGTCACGATCCCAGGAGACTCAGGTCATAATCCCAAGGGTCCTGGGATGGAGCCCTATGTTGGGCTCCCTGCTCAGCGGGGAGTCTGCTTCTCCCTCTGCCCCTCCTCCTGCTCGTGCTCTCTCTGTCTCTCTCTCTCTGAAATAAATAAATAAAAATCTTTACAAAAATAAAAAAAATAAAACTCTATTGTGGAATTCCATATAGACTTTTACGCCTACTATTTGATTCTTTCTTTCTTCTTGGCATTTTTGGTGTCCTTTCTTCCCTGGGGCAATAAGCCTCAGCCTTAAGATTCAGCATAAATGATAGAAGAAGAAGAAAAATAAGTTATCAAGAAGGAAAGATATAGAATATTATTCCCACTACCTGTGTCCTATTGTTTAACTTTCATACTTTACTTTGCAAAAGCCTTTTTGCAGGGCTCACTCAACATTTCATCTTTTTTTTTTTTTAAGATTTTATTTATTTGACAGAGATAGAGACAGCCAGAGAGAGAGGGAACACAAGCAGGCGGAGTGGGAGAGGAAGAAGCAGTCTCCTAGCGGAGGAGCCTGATGTGGGACTCGATCCCATAACGCCGGGATCACGCCCTAAGCCGAAGGCAGACGCTTAACGACTGCACCACCCAGGCGCCCCAACATTTCATTTCTATCAGAGCTTCATCTCCTTGGAGGTGGAAGCTAAAGCTACCTGTTGCTCAGCTGGAAGGGAATTAGAGATATGGGGTCACAAAGGGCTAACTACTATTGTCTTCCTCCAAACTTTGCAGTGGACCTGCCACCAAGCAATTTGAGTTATCAGAAATCAGCTTTGAGAGGTATCACTGGTATAGATCCTTCAGTCTCTGTGGACATAACCAATACAAGATTTGAAGGGAGTGTGAAGTGTGTATATATGTGCTTAGAAAGTTATTGGCAATGCCCGGTTCTTTCACTGCCAGTAACAGTCATTCATTTTTTCCCTATAATTCTATTCAGCTTCATTCTGCACTGATTCAAATAGGAAGCCGACATGATGTCTACCAAAAATCATTTTAATCTTCAAGTTCCATAAAACAATATCAGACACTCATATAACTCACTTTCCTGGAATGAAGGTTATAGCGACTAAAGTGCTTCCAATTTTATTTTAGAAACTGGTTCACGCACATGCATCTCACATTGAACGAAGCCTACTTCCTTTCTGTGCCAGTTGGAGAGTTGCTGTTGCTGTTGTCATTCTCAGCCAGTAGGTGAAGAATGATTTCTGAGCTACGTTTTTGCTTTGACGAGACCGTCGACTCTATTAATAAACAAATGCTGAAACAAATTTAGTTTCCTTGAGAAGCCACGACCTGCACAGTCTCTGCTTGACAAACTGAGACAAAATGAGTTGTGCGAAATTTTATATTACAAGCCAACATGGGAGCCCAGGGACTGGGCTTGAAGAGTGACAATTACATAATGTCACAAGAGTGACATTACATTCCAGAGTCACAAATCCTTCATGACCCCTGCCTTCACGTGCTTCTGAAGAATTTCTAAGCCCTGGCAGATCCATATGCAACCTTTCAAGATAATCCATACCTCAGCTGGTTCCTAAACCTCAAAATGACTGCCCACAGACAAGAGCATAATTTAGAAAAGAAACTCCCATAAAAATACACAGGTGAAATATAGATTGAAAATGGTGTATAATGACTGGTACGTTACTGATCATTACTGGTGCATTGAGTTTGCTCTGATTAAAGAGATAATAAATCTCCAAGGAATTAAATGGTTCTTAAAAGGCAAAGTGACAGTTAATGGTGATTTCTATGTCCCACCAGAAAAAAAAAAAAACAAAAAACAAAAACTAGAAAGTACATTTATGTGGGAGGTAATTTTTTTAGTTTCTCGAAAGACAGCATAAACACTATCATTTTTGCTTTGAATGTGGAGATCGAATAACAAGTAAATCTTTGGTAAACCCCTGGCAGTCTGGAATTGGCTCAGAAAAAACAGAAAGGAGAATTCAGAAAAGCCACAAGGACGAGAGCCATGGGCTGATAGATGAAAACCCCAAAGCGTAACCGCTGAGAGGTTTCTGTGCAAACCTCAAACCGCCTGAGTTAACCGACTGACCCTCAGCATGTCCTACAGATCCATCACCCCTCTGTCCCCCGTCCTGTGACTTCTTTAAAGCTATTATTGTTTTTAGGTTTGTATTTCTTGTTTTCCCCAACTTTTTGCTTTGAAAACTTTCAAATCTACAGAAGTATTTAGAGAATAGTAGGATAAACCCTCTTATATCCTTTACCTAGATTCACTAATTGTTAACATGTTGTCACATTTGTGATACATTGTTCACTCTTTGTATACATCTCTCCCACCCATTTGTAAGTTGCATTATCTCCTAAGAGCAAGAACCTTCTCCCTCATTAGCCACAGTACCATTATCACACCAGGAAATTAAACATGGTTTTAAAAACACCGTGTAATTACACAGAATATACTCACATTTCCCAAATGGTTTCCAAAACGTCCTTTAAAGCATTTTTTTTTTCTGATCTAGGTCCAATCAAGAATCATGTCTTTGCATTTCTCCAAAGAAGACATACAAATGGCCAACAGACACGTGAAGAAATGCTCCACACATCACTTGCCATCAGGGAAATACAAGTCAAAACCACAATGAGATACCACCTGACACCAGTGAGAATGGCAACAGTTAACAAGACTGGGAACAACAAATGTTGGCCCGGATGTGGAGAAAGGGGAATCCCTTCCACCGCTGGTGGGAATGCAAACTGGTACAGCCACTCTGGAAAACAGTGTGGAGGTTCCTTAAGAAGTTAAAAATAGAGCTGCCCTATGACCCAGCAATTACACTACTGGGTATTTACCCCAAAGATACAGACATAGTGAAAAGAAGGGGCACATGCACCCCAATGTTCATTGCAGCAATGTTCACAATAACCAAACTGTGGAAAAGCCAAGATGTCCTCAAATGAATGGATAAAGAAGATGTGGTTCATATATACAATGGAATATTACTCAGCCATCAGAAAGGATGAATACCCATCATTTGCATAGACATGGATGGAACTGGAGGGGATCATGCTAAGTGAAATAAGTCAAGCAGAGTAAGAAACTATCATATGGTTTCACTCATATGTGGAACATAAGGAATAGCATGGAGGACATTAGGAGAAGGAAGGGAAAAAATGAAGGGGGAAATCGGAGAGGGAGACGAACCATGAGAGACTATGGACTCTGGGAAACAGACTGAAGGTTTCAGAGGGGAGGGGGGAGGGGGATGAAGTAGCTGGGTGATGGGCATTAAGGAGGGCATGTGATGAGCACTGGGTGTTATATGCAACTAATGAATCATTGAACACTATATCAAAAACTAATGATGTATTATATGTTGGCTAATTGAATTTAAAAAAAAAGAATCACATCTTCTATTGTCTTATGTCCTTCGTCTCCTTAAATCTAGAACAAGTTGTCAGCAAACATTTTCTGGAACAGATATAAATACAAATATTTATATATAAATAATATACTATGATATAAAAATAATATAAGTATTTTAGATTTTGCAGGTCATACTTTTCTTTCGCAACTACTGAACTCTGTTGTTATAGCATAAAAAGAGCCATACATAATATGCAATAGGAAGGGATGTAGCAGTTTCAATAAAACTTTATTTATGGGTTTTATTTATTTTAAATTAAATTAATGTTAGTTAACATATAGTGTAGCATTGGTTTCAGGAGAATTTAGTGATTCACCATTACATATAACACCCAGTGCTCATCCCAACAATTGCCCTCCTTAATGTCCACCACCCAGTTACCCCATCCCCCCCAACCTACCCTCCAGCAACCCCCAGTTTGTTCTGTATAGTTAAGAGTCTCTTATGATTCGCCTTCCTCCCTGTCTTTATCTCATTTTATGTTTCTTTCCCTTCCCCTATGGTCATCTGTTTTGTTTCTTAAATTCCACATATGAGTGAAATCATATGATAATTGTCTTTCTCTGACTGACTGACTTATTTCACTTATTTCAGTGAACACTTGGGCTCTTTCCATGGTTTGGCTATTGCGGACATTGTTGTTATAAACATAGGGGTGCAGGTGCCCCTTCAAATCAGCATTTTTGTATCCTTTGGATAAACATCTAGTAGTGCAATTGCTGGGTCATAGGGCAGCTCTATTTTTAGTGTCTTGAGGAACCTCCATACTGTTTTCCAGAGTGGCTGTATCGTCTTGCATTCCCACCAACAGTGTTAAGAGGATTCCTCTTTCTCTATAATCTCACCAACATCTGTTGTTTCTGTGTTGTTAATTTTACCCATTCTGACAGGTGTGAGGTGGTATCTCATCCTGGTTTTGATTTGTATTTCCCTGATGATGAGTGATGTTGTGCATCTTTTCATGTGTGAGCCATTTAGATGTCTTCCTTGGAGAAATGTCCACATCTTCTGCCCATTTCTTAATTGGATTATTTGTTTTCTGGGTGTTGAGTTTGATAAGTTCTTTATGGATTTTGGATACTGATCCTTTATCAGATATGTAATTTGCAAATATTTTCTCATTCCATCTGTTCCTTTTAGTTTTGTTGATTGGTTCCTTCACTGTGCAAAAAGCTTTTTATCTTAAGTCCAGATAGTTCATACTTGCTTTTGTTTTTCTTGCCTCTGGAGACCTGTCTAGAAAGAAGTTGCTGTGGCTGAGGTCGAAGAAGTTACTGCCTGCTTTCTCCTCTAGGATTTTGATGGTTTTCTTTCTCACATTTAGGTCTTTCATCCATTTTGAATTTATTTTTGTGTATGGTGTAAGAAAGTGGTCCAGTTTCATTCTTCCGCATGTCACTGTCCAGTTTTCCCAATGCCCTTTGTTGAAGAGACTGTCTTTTTTCCATTGGATATTCTTTCCGGCTTTATAGAAGATTAGTTGATTATAGAGTTGAGGGTCCATTTCTGGGTTCTCTATTCTGTTCCATTGATCTATGTGTCTGTTTTTGTGCCAATACCATGCTGTCTTGATGATCATGGCTTTGTAATAGAGCTTGAAGTATGGAATTGTAATGCTTCCAGCTTTGCTTTGCTTTTTCAACATTTCTTTGGCTCTTTGGGGTCTTTTCTGGTTCCATACAAATTTTGAAATTGTTCGTTCTAGCTCTGTGAAAAATGCTAGTGTTATTTTGATAGGGATTGCATTGAATATGTAGATTATTTTGGGTAGTATAGATATTTTAACAATATTTGTTCTTCCAACCCATGAGCATGAAATGTTTTTCCATTTCTTTGTATCTTCTTCAATTTCTTTCATAAGTACTCTATAGTTTTCAGCATACAAATCTTTTACCTCTTTGGTTAGGTTTATTCCTATGTATCTTATGATTTTGGGTACAATTATAAATGGGAATGATTCCTTGATTTCTCTTTCTGGTGCTTCATTATTAGTGTAGAGAAATGCAGCAGATTTCTGTACATTGATTTTATATCCTGTGACTTGCTGAATTTCTAGCAATTTTTTTTGAAGATTTTATTTATTTTTTTGACACACAGAGAGAGAGCACAAGCACAGGGAGCAGCAGGCAGAGGGATAGGGAGAAGCAGGCTCCCTGCTGAGCAAGGAGCCCGATGCAGGACTCCATCCCAGAATCCTGAGATCATGACCTGAGCCGAAGGCAGACACTTCACCGACTGAGCCACCCAGGCACCCCCATTCTAGCAGGTTTTTGGTGGAGTATTCCAGATTTTCTCCATAGAATATCATGTTTTCTGCAAAGAGTGAAAGTTTGACTTCTTCCTTGCTGATTTGGATGCCTTTTATTTCTTTTTGTCATCTGGTTGCTGAGGTTAGGACTTCAGTACTATGTTGAACAACAGTGGTGAGAGTGGACATCCCTATAGTGTTCTTGACTTGAGGGGAAAGAGAATTTTTCCTTTACGGGCTTTATTTAAAAACTTAATTTATGAGAGTCCTATAATTTTCACATGCCACAAAATATTTTTCTGTTGTTCTTTTTCAACCATTTAAAAATATACAAACCATTCATAGCCCATGGTCAAAAAAAAAGAAGTGGCAGGATTTGGCCCACAGACCACAATGTGCTGACCCCATATCTAGAACAATCCTCTGCCTTTTTTTTAAGTAAACTTTTTCTTGAAGTATATGGAAACATACACAATTTTAAATGGACAGCTCAAAAGTTTTTCACAAAGTGAACACTTTTCTGTAACAGCTCAGAATGAAAAATAATGTGATTTTATTTTATTTTTAAAAACATCTATTGGTGTCATATGTTGACCCACAGATGGTTAGGACCAAATCTATGTGTGAAACTACAGAATGCTTCTAGAAATAGAAATGGAAATTCTCTAGAAATTGAAGTCCTTACCTTCTGTTTACATAGCAAGGAGATGTGCGTGATCCAAATGTCTCTATCTTGATAATTAGTCTGTCTGTTGGGCCAGCCCAGCTAATCTTCACATTTGGAGCCATTTCTGAGGGCATGACAGCACGTGGAGTTTTCATTAACTTGCTCTGCCCCCTCTTGTCTTGCTCTCTTCCGGCAATCTGTGTCACCTCAGATGGTGCCCAGGCAGGAAGGTAGTATTTTAAGAATGAGCTCAACAAAAGGGAGTCATCAGCATGGCCCCCACGGTCTGTCAGGTCTGGGCTAAGTGAAGTTCACATTTATCAGCAAATCTGCTGTGAAGATTTGGAATCGTGACAGAGTCCCGTAGAGGAAAACCACCATGCCTGGTGGGTAACGGGCTGATAAAACTACTTAAAGCAGTTATTGTATCTTGTTTGCTGTATTTTATTTACCATGTGGTGCAAAATCTCTTGGCGTTGTAAAAACAGAACTTGGAAAGGCTCCTTTAGATACGGGAATGGTCATGAGTGAGTCACGGGATCGCCTCCTCAAACACAGTTAAGCTGCCTCCCAGGTTCCCTCTGGTGGGTTCCCGCTTTCCTGTTTACTCCGGGCATCTGAAGTCTGTTTACAGTCTTTCTAGGGATCATCCCAAGGGTGGAGTGGGCATTGATTCATTTTCTCAAGACTTAGAGCCAGCATCAGTCTCCGTTTCTCCGAAGGTGGCAGAATTGCTTGGATGGCAGTTTAGGGCATATATCTTCATTTGGGAGACGTGCAAACAAATAAACAATGGTCCAGCCTTGAGCCTCAGCACGTGGGCTCGGTTACTCATTTTTACAGGGGAGAATTTGTTTGCAGAAGCTCAATCCCAGGGCAATGTCCACTGCAGACCTTTAATATTCTCCTGGGGAATTTCACACTCACATTCCAAAATAAAGACTCCATTCAAAGAGAGGTCAACATCAACACTGAGGAAGTGAACAGACAAGGGGGCCAGGTTCACTCCTGGGGTTCTCAGGCCCCCTCCTTTTTTTTCTACTCTCAAATCTAGTTTTATGTTAATCTCTAGCACTCCCCTCACCCCCAGCAATTTTCACTTGTCTGAAGGCATTAAATTATTAGCTCTTCAATTTTATTAAAAATGTTTTCCCTCTATATTCAAATTCCAAATAATAAAGTGGCACAGAACCCCTAATGGAGCAAAGAAGTCCATCAGACATTATGTAATAGGGACTTCCAGGTTAGGAAGGAAAAAAGATGTGATGAATTCTGGCAGCTTTTTCTTTTTATTTATCATGATGCAGCTTGAAGAGAGGATGGGCTTTCTCTTTGTTATTTACGATAGGACAGGGCTGTCAGTTGATAAGTAAATCCCATTCTCTGGCTTTCTCCTTTAGCTTGTGTTCCCGTCTCAAAGCATCATAAATAACCAACGAAGAAAAATACTGTCTAAACATGAAGAGAGAGTTCCATAAATGTTCACATTAAAAATGCATGATTGGTATGAAGACTTAATTTTAGCCACAGTGTAGCTTCCGTGTTTTACTGCGGTCATATTTGTCTTTGCATTGTCTGTCTTAGCTCTTTAACTCTGAAGCCCACTAAAGATGAAAAATGGGCATTTAAGGAGCAGGCACATACGGCGTTAGTGGTTCAGTTGCTGACCTGGCACCTCCCCGCTCTGTGGCATCAGCCATTGTGTTCCCAGCAATGAACTTCAACTAGTCAAACAGTCTCAAACGTGAGAGCTGGTGAAGAGAAGACAGAGCAGTAGATGTCAGTGATGGTGTGTAAATGGGCTACATTTTTCTGTGGTCTGTAAATATCGTGAAATGACATACAACTAATGGCTCCTTCCACCCCAGCCATGTGAATTCTAGAGTTATGCAAAGTTGTGCCAGACGTACTCACTCTGATTAATGAGCTTTCTGAGTCAGAGCCTCGTAACATAGAGGCAGTGCTCTTACAGTGACCTTCTTTTCACCAAAACCAAATAAGAGTCTTAGCATGAGTGAGAGAAAGACCCGGAACAGGCTATTAATTACTATTTTTTTTGTTGTTTTTTAGGCAAGCTGAGGAGATTCTGGTTACTTATTATTCTTTGTCAGAACATGTTAGTAAATATCGTGAAATGCAGTTTGTGAAATGATTATGTTAGGAATATAAGCAATATCAGCTTTTTTTTTTTTCCTTTTTCTTTTAAAATTCTTGGCTACTAAACTTTTGTTAAGCATGGTCAGGCTGCTGAGATTTCTGTGGGAAATACCATGCTGGCCTTGGGAGAACTGCAAAGCTCAAGTCAGGAATCATCCAGGATCTTGTCAGAGCTCTTTGGCTGTCTGGGAATAAAGGTTGAAAAATGTCCTTTATTTCCACTGGAAAGGGGCCACTCCAAGACTTTTTTTTTTTGCCTTCCAGTACCAGAAATATAAAGTGCTGAGATATTTCAGGTCAAACAAGTGAAAATGGTAAAGAAAATGTGGCCATGATAAGCTAAGGATGGAGAAAGACCCTATGGGTTAGAAAGGAAGCAATCAGTTTAGTGTTTCAGAGGAGGAAAGATCCAGAAGCATCTAGATTGGGGCCAGAATTTTAAGAGAAATTCTGATGATTTTATGAATATAGTTCTTCTTCCCAAGTATATTCCAAAGTTCTTAAGAGTTAAGGCCCTTTACTTCTCCATGTCTTCTACACAGAACTTCTAGCAAAGAACTTTCCGTGTAGGTTCAATACATGTCCACTGAGACTCATATTGTGCTTTTAAAAATTTTTTATTATATTTTGCTTCTGTGTATATTTTGAGTATTGCTATGATGGTGAGCTTTGAAGTAGAGCTAAGTCACATTCCTTTCTGTAAAGGATACACTTGAACTAAGCCCCAAATCAGTCACGAAATAGCCTAACCTCGTTTCTAGCCTGAGATTCAAGAGCCTTGCCGATCTGTGAGGTATTTAGAGAAGCAACACTGCCACCTGCTGGTAGACACATGTTACTTTTTTTTCAGCCCTTCAGTGGCATTCCCGCCCATCCATAGTTTGTGTTTTGATCAATACAGATCTGGTTTGCATTGAAGTTTTGCAAACTTTAAACCAAGTCTAAATAATATCTTAGTTAATATGGCTGAAGATAAAAGCCTGGAAATAAGGCCCTTTACTTGTACTTTTGTTGGAGTGGGATAGGATTTTGATGTTAAAGACAATCTTACCCCAGGCCCGATACGATATTGGCTTTAAGGCCTACTACTTTACTGCAGGTACTCTAATAGAACTTTACCATGACCAAGAATGTTCTGGCATTAGGGCTGGGGATGATAGGAGTAAATGAAGGAAGAGTATGGTGAGAAATTCACAGACAAGTTGTATCAGTCATGAAAAAAATGGGTGAGTAAGCTGGTCAGACAGCCAGCCTAAGAGGTGAGCAGGTGAACAGGATTTTCCACACTGTGTTTTCAGGCTCGTAGCTCACCTTATTTGTAGTAAATGTTTTCACTTACAGTTACTTGGGTAGTTTTCTGGAAACTCATGTGGACTCGTAGTTTTCCTAGAACTGGGCATATAATAAGTGTCAATAAGAATGAGTTGTATGAATGAATGAATGTGAAAATGTCTTTGCTTTTATAATTCATCATTGAAATAATCTGCTGGGACTGGTGCTGATGAGTAGATTGTGAACTTTCCTAATTTTTCTTACTGATTCCCCAAGCCAAACCCAATGGCAAATGCTCCTAAGGAAAGGACAATGCTCATGGATCCATCCTGTTAATTTTTCTTCCACTTGATCTATGTAAGGAAACATCGAAGATATTGGAATAGCAAACAAGATTAATATCTTTTCAAAGGAATGCTGTAATGACTGGGGGTTATCTGCCTACAGTAATACGTACCTTTGTCTTTGATGAGGCTATTTTATCACTCTGCAGAGAGCAAAGTCAACTTGCAGAAAACTGAGAGCCATGCAAATATGTCAATAGACATACAAATAAATTCTGCCCAGTGGAGAGTTGACTTTCTTTCTTCTTCCTTCCCCAAAAGCACCAGTTTTGTTTCCATTTGCAAATTCATTTCTGTGTTCCTGATTTATAAATGTCTCTGCTTTTCGGCTTCTCCTCTGAACTGCTTGTTAATAGAGCCTTAATTCTCTCAACCACCAAGCAATGTATTATGTCCATTTAATTGGTTTTCTTGTTGAGTTGAGGTCCTCATTACCAATTTCTTCATTTAATTAATGAATTAAATGGAAAGTTTGATATATGTTTGCTTTATATTTGTATTAGAGTTATGACTGCACTTTTTTTAAAAGAAAGTTCCCCTAACACTCAATATTAACAGGCAAGTTGAGGGGTGCCTGGGTTGCTCAGTGGGTTACGTGTCCAACTCTTGATTTCAACTAAGGTCTTGATCTCAGGGTTGTGAGTTCAAGCTCTGCATTGGGCTCCGTGTTGGGTGTGGAACTTACTTAAAAAAAAAAAGTTGAAGAAGGAGTCTGGGACCTCTCTTCCCATTTGGTTTCAATGGGAACTGCATCACAGGTATTCCGAAATTCAGTTCCCTTGCCCTCTTAGAAGTACAGGGTGCTGCTGAGAGTAACTGAGACCATCTGGGGAGAAATGCAGGAGACTGTCCACCTCCCAATGTGGTCTCCCCCACGTTGGGTGGCTCTATACTCCTCCTAGTGATGCTGCCTCTGTGTAAACCATTTGTGGAATTCCTTTGCTGGAAGTTTCTTCAGAGCCTGCTGCATCTTCTTTGGATTGTCTTGGGCTTGCAACATTGGGTGAATTTTACTCAATAGCTTGTTTTGGTATTGGTCAGATCTGCTTCAAATTCTCGCTTTCCCATGCACTAGCTGTGGGATCTCATGAAAGTTACTAGATGTTTCTGGTTTATTCATCTGGAAGATAAGGATGAAAAAAGTGCATATTTTGCCCGGCACATAAGTATTCCCTAAATCTTACCTATTATTGTTATGTAGAGAGAAAAACACAGGCCGAGAATTGGAAGCCCTGCTTTCTGCTTTGGCCTTGCTAAATCTCAGCTATGCAGTAGCCCTACGGGAGTGAGGTTTGAAGGTCACGTTTCATTCAGACAGGACTGTAGCCATGTAGCCTTCACAGGGCCAGAAGGATCTAGAGGGTTGGGTAGACTGGGTCAGGCAATTTCCTGGCACAAATAGACCAGGCCTTAACCTTTTAACTGCTTGATTGTGGGGAAGTCCAAGCAGTACCCAGAGTATGGCTAGAAGTCAAAATGTGGTGAATGGTATGTGTTAGTCAAGGGCAGTGGGTGTAGACCAGCTGCTATAAAGCATTTCAATATTTAATAACTGGTATGGCCCTGTTAAGTAAAACTCAGCCCTGGAAATGGGTGGATGAGCTGAATTGGGGAAGGAGGGACATCTTCTCAGACACCCCGAAGGCATACTCTGTAGGGATGGTCATATGCAACCATGATCAAGTAAAATATTCCTTTACCCTCCTTCTGATAGATTCTTTTTTAAACGATTATTTATTTATTTGAGAGAGAGAGAGCAGGAGCAGGGGGAGGGGAAGAGGGAAAGGGGAGAAGCAGGGAGCCAGATGTGGGACTTGATCTAGGGACCCAGGATCATGACCTGAGCTGAAGGCAGATGCTTAACCTACTGAGTCACCCAGGCGTCCCTTCTGATCAATTCTATATGTGCAATGGAGCAGATAGAAGTTCTTTAGTAATAGAATAGAATGTCACCCTTTTAATATAAGTCTCACCTGCCAGTAGAGATTACTGTTGAACCAGGACAGTAATAGACTAGAGGCTTCTTAAATATCACAGCAGCACAGCACTCTTGAGGGACTCCTCAAAGGTGGTAGTGATATAAACCACATCTTACTCCCTTCCCCTCAACCAATAATTTCTATGTAATAGAAAGGGCTGTCTATGAAATTTACATTTCAGGCACAGAAAAAGGAATTCTTACACCTGTGAACCATTGTAGCTGAATTTTAAATTTAAAAGCTATGAAAGAAGGTTTTAAAGATCATGTGTTCTATTATTTTTGTTACTTTGCAGGGTTATCGATGTTTAACTTCAAGTATCCAGTAGAGGGCAAAAGGAATCTTTCAGCTCACTGTACTGAAGACAGGGTCTGAACAGCAAAAATGAAAAAGCAAACGGACTATATGTTACAGCTTTCAGACACAAAACAACAAATAACCTTTAAATATCAACCTGAAATATATTGCAAGCTTTACTCTTTCTTATTTTCTATCTATATCCTTCATTTAAAATAAAATACATGTCTCATTTTCCTACAATTAGATCTATTATATTTATAAAACACAGGACATCATTAAATATCAGTGATTCTATTCAGCTATGTTAGAGACAAACTTGAAAAATATATGAAACTATAGCACAGACACTATGCTAGGCACTGGAAAAGTAATTTTAACCTTTATAACAACCCTAAGAAGCAGATTTTATTTTTTCCGTTTTGCTGAGGCTCAGAGAGGCTGCAAATTTCACAGTATTCTCTGCTTGGCAGTCTTCGTTATTTCTCATACAACCTTTGGGAAGTGAGAAATAAATTTTCCTTATGAATAGACTCAGGATCTAGAATCCTTCATTTAGATCATGAAATAACTAATCTGATCACTTCTATATTTATGTATTTTGGACATTATCTTTTCCTGTAATTTTTTAATAGCAAAATCCTGTATCTAGTTGATAACAGTGTGTTTTTAATTAATTGATTGGTTGATTTTCATTTTCCTTTCTGATTAGCCTCTTAGTAGTTCTCCAAACTAATCAACACTCTCATATTTGTGAAAGAAATCTGTAGTCTGTTCTAGGGTGGCAACCTTGTCTTTACAAAGGCTTGGTCCCAGGGTTTCTAAGATGAATTTCAAGGGTCACTTGCATTAAAGCACTTTGAAGAGTTTGTTTAAAATTGTGATTATTGGACCTCAACAAAGATCAGTGAAATCAGAGAATCCTGGGTTGAAGCCCAAGAAATTGCATCTTCATATCCTCCCCAGGTATTTCTTGTCCACACTAAGAATGGATGCCCTGACTTAGTGAGAATGACTCATGTTCAGGCAGCACTTACTGAACTTTGTCAAAGACTGTGCTTCAAGCATCAGTGTGACTTGACTTCCAGTGGTCATGCAGCCATACACGTTAGTGGAGAAGCATGGCTTTAGGAAGCAGAAGTACCTCGATTTTGATCGTTTAGCCTCAGTTTCCAACATCTGGAGCATCATACCTAGTTTGCAGTATTTTTTTAAGATAAAATGAGATAATACAGGTCAAGCACACACCTAGCACAGTGCCTGGTCCATATTAGGGCCTCAAATAAAGGTAGATGGTAATAACTCAACATGAAATCTCATAGATATAATATTAATGCATGGTATTTGAGAGAAATAAGGCTCCTATAAAGTGAAGCTTTTCTATATGTTTATAGAAAAGGTACGTTATCATTTGCATTAAATTTGAATTCTAATGAAAGATCATAACTAAGTATGTCTTCTGGAAACAATTTTCCCAGTAAAGTGATGCATAAGCACAATACTTCCTCTATAGAAACATTGCCAAATTCTGGGAGTCAATTCTGCATGGGTCTCTTCCATTTCTGTATGTCTTGGGAGGAAGGCATTGATTGCTTTCTGTTCTGTACTATCTTTTCAAGGATATTAATATAGCAAACAGCCTTGGGAAATAGAGAAATGTCTATTCTGGAGCAAAAGCAGTCATGCTTATTGCTCTTTATAAAAGATTCATGTACCCTATACTCAGAGTTCCTGTCCTAAAATGCAACCAATTGTGTGCAGGCTTCTTCTGGGTCCATCTGTGTCATACTCTTGCCACCTGGGAGCAAGAACAACCGATGTGAATTCTGCCGATGCTCATGCTGCTTGCTATGTCATAATAACAAAGTCCTCTGTGTCTCATCCAGGAATCTCATGTGTGGTTTTTTTGTGGGCTGTGTGTATGTGTGTGTGTATGTGTGTGTGAATTTGTGGCAGCCTAACTCACTGGATTTCAAGTATGGTAATATCTTAGACTCTTCACAATTCTTGACACTAAAAGCACCTTTAGCACAAGTTTAGGACATTTTATTTTATTTTATTCTTAGCCCAAGTGCTTGTCTACTGAAATCAACAATGAAAACAGAAAGAAGTAGGTGACTTGACCAAGATCATAGAGCTAGAACCCTAGACTGGAACCCTAGACTCATAACTTCTAGTCCTCTGTTTTTTTCTTTAGGCAGTGATCCCTGGTTAAACATCCCAGGCAAAGAATACACAAAAGGAACATGATTTTATCAGGATAGCTAGACATGTTATCATGGAAAAGGAATGCTTTCTATTAGGCCACTGGGATTTGAACAGTTATCCTTAGGCCATTCCTCAAGTAGCTTTTCCATGTGAAAGGATGTACTGCAAAAGCAGTCCTAAAAGGGAAGTTTATAGCAATGCGGGCCTATTTCAGAAGCAAAAGAAAATCTCAAATAAACAACCTAATCTTACACCTGAAGGAGTTAAAAAAAGAACAAACAAAGCCCAAAACCAGAAGGAAGGAAATAATAAAAATCAGAGCAGAAATAAATGATATAGAAACTAAAAGACAATAGAACAGATCAATGAAACCAGGAGCTGGTTCTTTGAAAAGATCAACAACATTAATAAACCTTTGGCCAGACTTATCAAAAAATAAAATAAAATAAAAGAGAGAGAGAGGACTCAAAAAAATCAGAAATGAAAAAGGAGAAATAACCACAGAAATACAAAGGATCATGAGAGCATATTATGAAAAATTACATGCCAACAAATTGGACAACCTAGAAGAAATGGATAAATTCCTAGAATCATATAACCTACCTATAGAAAATCTTAACAGACCAACTACTAGCAATGAAATTGAATCTGTAATCAAAAAACTCCCAAAAAACAAAAGTCCAGGACCAGATGGCTTCACAGGCAAATTCTAGCAAACTTTTAAAGAAGCGTTAACATCTATTCTTCTTGAACTATTCCAAAAACTAGAAGAGGGAGGAAAACTTCCAAATTCATTCAATGAGGTCAGCATTACCCTGATGCCAAAACCAGATAAAGGCATTACAAAAAAAGAGAACTGCAGGCCTCTATCTCTGATGAACATAGATCCAAAAATCCTCAACAAAATACTAGTAAACCAAACCTAGCAATACATTAAAAAAACATTCACCATGATCAAATGGGATTTATTCCTGGGATGCAAGGGTGGTTCAATATTCGCAAATCAATCAACATGATACATCACATCAATAAGAGAAAGTATAAAAACCATAGGAGTATTTTGATACATGCAGAAAAAGCAGTTGACAAAGAACAACATTCATTCATGATAAAAACCCTCAACAAAGTAGCTTTAGAGGGAACATAACCTCAACATAATAAAGGTGTTATATAAAAAATCCACAGACAACATCATACCCGATGGGGAAAAACTGAGAGCTTTTCCTTTAAGGTCAAGAACAAGACTAGGATGTCCACTTTCACCACTTTTATTTATCATAGTACTGCAAGTCCTAGCCAGAGCAGTCAGACAAGAAAGAGAAATAAAATGCATCCAAATTGGTAAGGAAGAGGTAAAACTGTCACTATTTGCAGATGCATGATACTATATATAGAAAACCCTAAACATTCCACCAAAAAACTACAAGAACTGATAAATGAATTCAGTAAAGTTGCAGGATACAAAATCAACATACAGAAATCTGTTGCATTTCCATACACTAGTAATGAGGCAGCAGAAAGAGAAATTAAGAAAGCAATTGTATTTACAATTACACCAAAAATAATAAACTACCTAGGCATAAACTTAACCAAGGAGGTGAAAGACCTGTACTCTAAAAACTATAAAACACTGATGAAAGAAATTGAAGATGACACAAAGAAATGGAAAGACATCCAATGCTCATGGACTAGAACAAATATTGTTAAGATCTCTATACTATCCAAAGCTATCTACACATTTAATGCAATGTCTATCAAAATACCAACAGTATTTTCCACAGAACTAGAACATACAATCCTAAAATTTGTATGGAACCACAAAAGACACCAAATAGCCAAAGCAATCTTGAAAAAGAAAAACAGAACTGGAGGTATCACAATTCCAGACTTCAATTTATATTACAAAGCTGTAGCAATCAAAACAGTATGGTATCAGCACAAAAACAGACACACAGATCCAACGGAACACAATAGAAAATTCAGAAATAAATCTACAATTATACAGTCAATTAATCTTCAACAAAGGCGGCAAGAATATGAAATGGGAGAAAGACAGTCTTTTCAATAAACAGTTCTGGGAAAACTGGACAGCTACAAGCAAAAGAATGCAACTGGACCACTTTCATATACCAAACACAAAAATAAACTCAAATGGATTAAGGACCACCTGAAACCATAAAAATCCTAGAAGAGAGCACAGGCAGTAATTTCTCTGTCACTGGTCATAGCAACAGCTTTCTAAATATGTCTCTTGAGGCAAGGGAAACAAATACAAAAATAAACTGTTGGGACTGCATCAAAATAAAAAGCTTTTGCATAGCAAAGTAAATAATCAACAAAACAAAAAGCTCACTGTATGGGAGAAAATATTTGCAAATGATATATTTGATAAAGGGTTAGTATCCAAAATACATAAAGAACTTACACAATACCGAAAAACCAAATAATCCAATTTAAAAATGGGCAGAACACATGAACAGACATTTCTCCAAAGAAGACATACAGATGGTCAACAGACACATGAAAAGATACTCACATTACTGATCATCAGGAAAATGCAAATCAAAACCACAATGAGATATCAACCTGTCAGAATGGCTAAAATATAAAACACAAGAAACAACGAGTGTTGGTGAGGATGTGGAGTAAAAAGAATTCTTGTGCACTGTTAGTGGGAATGGAAAGTGGTACAGCCATTGTGGAAGACAGTATGGAGATTCTTTAAAAAGTCAAAAATAGAATTACCCTATGATCTAATCATGGTACTGGATATTTACTTAAAAAATACAAAATCACTAATTCAAAGGGATACATGTACCCTGCTATTTATAGCAGCATTATTTATAATAGCCAACTTATGGAAGCAGCCCAAGTGTCCATCAACAGATGAATGGATAAAGAACTGGTGTGTATATATATATATAGAGAGAGAAAGAGAGAGTATATATATATATTTCTGAGTTTTCTATTATGGATCTGTGTGTATACAATATATATGTATGTATATACACACACACACATACACACACAATGGAATATTATTCAGTCGTAAAAATGACTTGCCATCTGCAACAACATGGATGGAGTTAGAGAGTATAATGTTAAGTGAAATAAGTCAGTCAGAGAAAGACAAATACCATATGATTTCATTCATGTGGAATTTAAGAAACGAAACAAATGAACAAAGGAAAAAGAAAAAGAGGGAACGAGACAAACCAAAAACAGACTCTATCTACAGAGAACAGATGGTTACCAGAGGAGAGGTTGGGGTGGGGGTGAAATAGAGTACACTTATCTTGACGAGCACTGAGTAACATATAGAATTGTTGAATCACAATATCGAACACCTGAAAACTAATATAACATTGTATGTTAACTATACTGGCATTAAAATAAAAAAACCTAATAAAAACATGAATGGACCATACTTCTTTAGTGTCATTTTCATAGACAATTTGAGTTCATGGATTGACCAGTGATGTCAGCATGTATAAAAGAAAGCAGAGTAGAAACTACACGGCCAGTAAGCCTTGGGATGGATGGATGTGCCAAGCTGGTATATAAGAGAAGAATTCTGGATTACATTGGCATTTACAGTGATAGAATACGCAGCTATAAATGGAGAGGGGGTAGATTAAGTTTGCGGTGAATGGTGGTAGGGCTGCAAAATTGGGAGGTAAATATATAAAATAATTCTATTCACAATACTATTTCTTTATAAGTTGCTCACTGCCTTGTGGTCAGTGAAAGAAAGAAAAGCTTGGAAGTGAAAACAGCTGGAGAGCATTAAGCAATCACCAAGAGTTCGCAGATGAAGGCCCCAAGACGTTCAGATAGATTCTCAAAAGAAAGAACACTTGATTTAAAGTCCTGTCAGGAAACTTGGCTTTGTTTTGGACATTGCTTCTACTTAGGTATCAGAGCTCCAGTCAGTAAAATACATGCATATTCTTCACTTTAGCTTATAGTGTTTCCTGTGCCAGGAACAATCTCTGGGAGGACGGAGAGAGCCCTTCAGTTAAACTTAGTACACTTAGTTCATCAGGCAAGCTAGAGGGTTGAGCCTGAGCAGACACAGAGAGTACAAATGGTGCAAAGGGTCTCCTTAAATAGTTGAGGTTGTCCTTAAATAGTTTAACACCCAGTAGGGGAGACAGATATATGAACAAATAACAGAGTGAGATACGTGCAATAATGTAAGTATTTATGAGATGCAGAAGAGGGTCATAGGAGACTTAATTCTATCTTGAAGTAGAGAGTAATGAAAAGGTTCACGGAAGAGGTGACATCTATGTCACTGGTAGATCCTTTGTCTCATTCTTTAAGATGATCTACAATGGTCTGATTTCCCCTGCTCACAGCATGTCCTTTAGGGAAAAAATAGATGGTTTCTGTGATATTGTGATTTATAATAAGAAATATATATTTGGTCTTTGTCCCCTTTCTGGCACAGAGCTCCCAAAACCCTTGGAATTTCCTAAGTGAGGAGAACCATAAAGGCTCCTTTTGTTATGTCAATTACATGACTTTTCGGAAGTACTTCAGGATGGCGGCTGGTTGCCAGGGGAACCAACAAGTGATTAGAGGGTTGGAACTTCAGTCCTACCCCTAGACCCTAGAGAAAGGAGAGCCATTGAAGGTTGAATCAATCACCAATGGCCAATGATTTAATCAATCATGGCTATGTAATGAAGCTTCCATAAAACCCCAAAAGGACAGAGTTTGGAGAGCTCCCAGGTTGGTGAACATGTGGAGGTGCTGGGAGAGTGTTGCCCTGAGAAAGAGTGTGGAAGCTCTGCGCCCTTCCCCCATACCTTGTTTTATGCGTCTCTTCAGTCAGGCGGTTCCTGAGTTACATCCTTTTATAATAAAGCATTAGTCTAGTAAGTAAAATATTTCCTGAGTTCTGTGAGCCTCTCTAGCAAATTAATCAAACCCAAGGAAGAGGGGGATCATGGGAACTTCATTATAGCTAGTTGATCAGAAGTACAGATGATAACCTGCCTTGTGACTGGCATCTGCGGGGTGAGGGGCAGTCTTGTAGGACTGAGCCCTTAACCTGTGGAATCTGATGCTATCTCCAGGTAAATAGTGTCAGAATTGAGTAGAATTGCAGAACACCCAGCCAGTGTCCTAAGCATTGCTTGTTGGTGGCGTGGGGAACACCCCCCCAACACACTGCAGTTGATTTAGGAACAGCCGCTTTCTTCATTCCACCTCATGGAGAAAATGATTTAGAGGCCACAGTCAGTTGTTTGCTTCTTCGAAACATTTTCCGACTATATAGATACCATAAATCAAATCCTTGAAGCAGATGATGTCAGAATTATTGGGTGGTTGTCTAGTAAAAGATCAGGCATCAGGACAACTTGCTTTTTGATTTTGTCATAACTGTGCTGAAGACCAGCTCATTTACCGACTTCAGGTGGGAGTTGAGCTTAAGAGGTTAGCTACTGCGACTTGGTGCCACATCTTTCAGACCTAAGGACCTAAAGGCTCATATCATGGGTACCTCTGATCCCTATGACAAATGTTTACCTCTGTTCCACAGGAACTTAGTACTTGCTAGCTTTTCTTGCCACTTTAGTCATTCTAATTTCTTCTGCTGGGTTCTCTGTGGTAGCACTTAGTATCTTCACAGTGATCTTCTATGGGCAGAAAGCTCAGGCACTTGAACTTCACATCTTCGAAAATTGTTCAACTTTTTTCTAAGGCCTTCAAGCTCAGTAAGGAATCTTATTTATTTATTTATTATTATTATTTATTTATTTATTTATTTATTTATTTATTTATTGTTTTCCTTTTCAACTTCCTTCATCATTCTTTCCAAAAGAGACAGTGTCCATTTAGTGTTTGAAGGTTGACTTGTTCTCCTGGGAGTTTCAGGTTAAAGGGGGACAGTGGGAAGGCCATTCCAAGTAGAGGAAACAGGATGCCAATGAATATAAGGAAGTTTAAAAGAGTAGGCCTTCCATATTACTGGAGGACAACGTGAGAGGGGAGGAGGAAAGAGTAGGAAATGGAGCAAGAGAGGGGGGCAGGGATCAGTTATAAGGCTGGGGAGGGGAGGATGGATTTGAAAGCTATTTGAAGGGGGAAAATAAAAAGAGTTTCATAAGAGAATTATTTTAAGGCATGAATAAGGGCAGCAAGAAAAGATGATTATCAGGTTTCGGATTTTGGTGAGCAGTTAAATGGGGAAGCCCTAAGAAGAAGGAATATGGCAGGAGGTGCAATTTTAAGAGGTAAGTGTCCACCCAACATCATTGTGGGATGTCCAGTTGAAGATATTCAGAGGAAGCTGGAAATGCAGATTTTAAATTGAGAACAGAATGTTGACTGATTAAATATATAGGTGTGAAAAACATTAGGAGTAGGAAACATAGGAGGAGATAGGCTTGGGCAATAAGCTGGACATCAGTAATTCTATCTTCCCATCCATAGCCTCTGCTGTCGAGGTAAGCCTTAGTGCTTTCTACCATGTTTCTATTATTCATTCAACATTCACTTGACAGATATTTTTGAGTCGCCTTTGTCCTAGGCATTGTGGCAGGCATGAGTGATCATTTGAAGAACAAGACAAGAATAGGGTCCCTGTCTCGTGGGCTTACATTCTACTTCATGATACAGGCAGTGGGAACACCACATGCAGTAACACTTAGGCAGAAAAAACCCTGCTGTGGTTTAAGAATTTCATCACGAAATGAAGTTGGAGAGGTGGGCAAGGCCAGTTCATGTGGTGATGGTAGTTATGGTAGAGAATAGAGTTCTTTCTGAGCCTCTGAGATTTATAAGCAGGGGAGTATTCATCCCTCTTCCAGCCACCGAGAGTTGGACTGAGAGTGGAGTCCCTTAGACTGACAAAGCCTAGGGCTACAACGTAAGCTGGCCCATCAGGATTCTTTCCTTTGGGAGTCAGTGTCAGTACCCATTGAGCAAAGGTGGTGATTGGTAGCGGTTGTGAACACTGAGAAGATTCTACATGGTAAAGAACCCTTGTGGTCTGTATGCAAAGTGATGTTGTGAGAAAGAAGAAAGAACAATGTAGTGTACGTGATGTGGCAGAGGAAATGGAGCACTCACTTTTCTTTTGTTCCAGTAAGATACCTTTGTTCTTTATCACCCCATGTGTATCATCACAATAAACCCTTCCTCATTTGAATCCACGTGTGTGAACTTCTATCTCCTATAATTGAAAGGGCCCAATCAGGATACACAGAAGAGCAGGTAAAAAGAGAAGAGAACAGAGTTCACTACTTTATCCTCTGAGGCCCTGTGGGTGAGCACACATTTTTATTGTAGCACTGAAGTATGGATTAGATTATACGTATTTATTGACATGCCTGTCTCATGCTTCGTGTGTCTTGTTCATCTCTGCGTCTACAGCGTTGATCATCACACCCAGTGCACTAGTTGGTGCTCAAAAATGCTTGTTGAATGTAACTGAGGATGGAACCCTGAAAAATATTTGAAGGTTGAACTGAGAGGGAGAAATAAGTCCAGAGAACAGATTTAGAAGAAACTACAGCAGTAGATGGGGAACCAGAAAGTTGTGGTGCCTGGAAGGGCAATGGATAAGAGAATATATCATAAAGAGTAGGCATGGGGATGCAGGGCTTCGGAGCTGAAAATCATGAGGATGCAAGTAAGTACCAAGGGGATTCACCAACTGTTTTATCACAAAGGTGAAAGAAAAGGTCATGTTGCTGTCAGCTGAGGAGGGAGAATCGGCGTGAGTGGGCAATGCTCAGTAAGCTATCACAGCGTGTGCTGGTCTTCGTTGACCTCTTGTGATCAAACATGACAAACATCTATTCGGACACAACTACAAACCAAAGGGCTAGTCTTTGGGTTTTGAAAAGAGATGCATCATACTTTCTATAAATAAACAAATAAAACATGAAAGCCTCAACACACTTGGTTGACATACATGCTCATTATTTTTGAAAAACAAGAATGCTAATTTGGTCTCTTACTTCATAAAAATGGAAATCTAAAGTTTCTCCTGGTGGTATGAAGATATCAGTCTATTAAGAAAACTGCAAAACATTGCACATAGTTTCATTTAGAAAGGTGTGTAATGCACACACCAAAAATATTAACAAAATGTGTCAGAGTGTATACAATCAGGCATGTTTCAAACAAAAGGGAACCTCAAGCTTTCCCATTAATTGCCTAGAGTTTGCATTATTTTTCATGCTCATGCATTAATATTCATATAGCATATTTTGACTGAATTTGTACTTTATAATTCTGAAGTTAAGAAAAGGTAAATAATAATCTTTTTTAAAGCTGTATTGGAATGCTCTCTCTCTTTAAAATTTTAATTCCGATATAGTTAACATAGTGTTGTATTAGTTTCAGGTGTACAATATAGTGATTCAACACTTCCATACATTACCTGGTGCTCATCACGACAAGTGCACTCCTTAATCCCCATCACCTATTTCACCCATCCCCCACCCACCCCTCCTCTGGCAACCAGTTTGTTCTCTATAGTTAAGAGTCTGTTTTTTGGTTTGTCTCTTTATTTCCCTTTATTCGTTTGCTTCGTTTCTTAAATTCCACATATAAGTGAAATCATATAGTAGTTGTCGCTCTCTGACCAGCTTATTTCACTTAGCATTATACTAACTCCATCCATGTTGTTGCAAATGGGAAGATTTTATTCTTTTTTTTTAATGGCTGAGTAATATTCTATTGTATATATACCACATCTTATTTTTTGAATTTATTTAAGTATGCTGCACAGCCAGCATGGAGCCCAATGTGGGGATTGAACTCACAATCCTGAGATCAAGAAGTGACCTGATATTAAGAGTTGGATGCTTAACCTACTGAGCCACTCAGGTACCCCAATACTACATCTTCTTTATCCATTCATCTATGGATGGACACTTCGGTTGCTTCCATAATTTGGCTATTGTAAATAATGCTGCTATAAACATAGGGTGCATGTATCTTTTCAAATTAGTGTTTTTGTATTCTTTGGGTAAATACTGTATTACTGTATTCCCAGTAAATATTACTGCATCACAGGGTAGTTCTATTTTTAATTTTTTGAGGACCCTCCATACTGTTTTCCACAGTGGCTGCACCAGTTTGCATTCCCACTAACAGTGCACAAGGGTTCCTTTTTCTCCACATCCTTGCTCATGCTTGTTGTTTCTTGAATAGTTTCTTAAAATTGTTTCTCCAGGTTACTTTTAATTCTCATCAGGGGAGACTGAACATCTGGGAGAGTAATCTGCTACTCAATTCTAGTCACTTACTTCTATGTGTTATAAATGTCACTGTGACTGTCTTTTAATTGTGGCAACTGCTCCCTGCAGGGATTCATCCAAGGATAGTTCTATTGCATCAACTCGGTTTGATTTTTTTTCTTTTTTTCTTTTCTTTTCTTTTCTTTTCTTTTCTTTTCTTTTCTTTTCTTTTCTTTTCTTGCTGTGCCATCTGAATCCCCCACTCCTTTGGTTTCCTTTCTAATTATTCATACTTTCCTTTGGCATGCCATTAGAGAGTTCTGGTAGAGAAAGTTCTGGAAATGGAAAGTCTATTTGGAGGAAGATTGGACATTGACAGTCTGACTTTCTGTAGACTTCTATCCCAACAGTAAGAATGCTGTGGCTGATGTGTGGGAGAGGCCCCACAGCTCTGATCTCACCCCAGAATAACCATCTATAACTAGCCTCTTTTCTCTTATTGGATTCTGAACTCTTCAGCTTTTAGCTGTTTGCTTGCTTGCTTTCTTCCTTCACTGTCAGCCACAAGGAACTCCACATCCTCTTTAGAACTGCCATTTTGTTTGCCTATTCTCTTTTAATGCTTTGTTATATTTGGTGTCCCTGTATCCAATACACAGATCTGTGGAATTTTTCTTTTTCTAATGTGAAAAATGCTTATGCACTTGGGTTCCTGTCAAGAATACCCTGAATTTCTGGCAGGTGCTTTTCTCCACGGAAGGCTGTGCTATGAGAGAAATGGTCCTCAACTATCAAAGTCCTTTGCAGGAAGTTCCTGTTGGCTGTCAGGCAACTCCAGGTTTCCTAGTGATCTGCTTGGGCTTTAATCTTTTCTCTACATTACTCTATCTCATGTCATGTGGAGAAGCAATAGTGCTCTCCTGTGGCTATACCTTTGTAACTAGATAGATACGGCTGCCCAACTTCATGCCTGCAGAAAGTTTCTCCTCTGCTTTTTTATGACAAGAAGCAGCTTTTGTCTTTCTCAACTTTTTTCCTCTCTTCATAAGCCAGGATAAAATACAAAGAATCTTCCATCATGTCAGTGGACCCCCATGGAGTGGGAGCTGAAAGACAGGGATAGAGGTGACCTTAGTAGCCAATGTCCTTCTCTTCCCGGGGACAACTCTGACACTATCATTCCACGGCCATCAGCTCTTCAGTAAGTTTAGCTGTAAAGAGTGAGCAGATGCTGGGATAGATGCAGGGTTAAGAGAGGATATTACAATAAGGAAGATTTGGATTTACCTGTAAACTGGAAGAATCCAATACAGAGGGACAAGCTGGAGACAGGAGAGTTCTATCAAAAAAGTTCACTCCCTTCCCCAGGCATCAATCTGATCTAGCATTTAAGACACATAAGTTCCTGTGCTACCACACAGCAATTGATCTCTTGCCCATATCAATAATTTTAGTACTACTAACTACTATGACGGTGATGACAACTACTACTACTATTTGTAACCCTGGGAGGTTAATAGAGATTATGGGGTGTAAGATAAAACTTCTCCAGCTACTTCTTGGTGCCACCATTAAAACTTCTTTCCGTCTGCTCTTTGGTATCCATCTCCTCTCTGATCTGACTCCTACAATGATCATTGTTCCTGTTGATGGCCCATACAACTCCTTGGTGTCTTATTTCCTTGACACTCTTATCTCCAGGAACCTTCTTATTCAGTCTTCCTCAGCCACCCCCTCCCATGCACTTGCCTACAACACTCTTGTCAAGCTCCTGAATAACTCATCTGCATCTTGCATCTCTGTCCCCCAATCTCTTTGCTCCAGTCTTGTTGAACATCTTTCAGTTCCTCTAAGCCATGTTGCTTCCCAGCTCAAGGCAACAGTTGAGTTAACACATACATTTTCTCTGCCTGAAACATTTCCTTCTCCCAATGGCAAGATCCTAGCTATTTAGCTAGCTTCTGCTTACTCATCCATTAAGTTTTACCTTAAGCAATGCTGTCTTAGGAAAGCCTTCACTGACCCAGATGGCAAGGTGAGGTCTCACTGTTTTACATGCTGTGGGAATTGGACATTTTTCCATTGTAGTATATCTCACAACTTCGATTAATTAGTTCGATGGCATAATGGCTCATATATAATATACTCAGCAAATATTTGTTGAATGAATATATGAATCAATGAATGAATGGAGAGTCTGAAGTTATAGGAGGTGGGAGGTCACTTTTTTTTTTAAACACTAGTACAATCCATCAACTTGATTCTCTGATTTCACTAGTTTTACATGCACTTATTTGTCCGTGTATATGTTTAGTTCTATGCAATTTTATCACATGTATAGATTTGTGTGGCCACCACCACAGTCAAGCAATGGAGTAGTTCCATCACAAGGGTCCTCAGGCCATCCTTTCATAGCCATAGTCACCTTCCTTCGCCTACTCCCTTCTAACTATTGGTGACCAGTAATCTGTTCTCCATCTCTAGTTTTTGTCATTTTGAGAATGTTATATTAATGGAATCATACAGTATGCAAAGTTTTGAGATTGGCTTTTGTTACAGGATATAATTATCTGAGATCCATCCAAGTTTTTATGTTTATTAATAGTTTTTTTTTTATTGCCAAGTAGTATTCCATGGTATAGATGCACCACAGTTTAACTATGCACCTGTTGGAGGCATTTGGTTTGTTTCTGGGTTTTGTGTATTATGAATGAAGCTTCTATGAATATTTGTATACAGGTTTAGTGTGAACCTAACTTTAAATTTCTCTGGAATAACTGCCTAAAAGTGAAATTGCTGAATTATATGGTAAGTACATATTTAGCTTTTAAGAAACTGCTTAGTCGGGGTGCCTGGGTGGCACAGCAGTTAAGCGTCTGCCTTTGGCTCAGGGCGTGATCCCTGCGTTATGGGATTGAGCCCCACATCAGGCTCCTCCGCTATGAGCCTGCTTCTTCCTCTCTCACTCCCCCTGCTTGTGTTCCCTCTCTCGCTGGCTGTCTCTATCTCTGTCAAATAAATAAATAAAATCTTTAAAAAAAAAAAAAAGAAACTGCTTAGTCACAGATATATGTATGTTTAATATTTTGCTTAATCTTGCTAGTATTTTGTTCTATAAAAATAAAATTGTACCATATGTAGTCTTCCAGGACTGACTTTTTCGCTCATTAGATTTCTAAGATTTCTCCATGTTGTTGCATGTAACTGTAGTTCATTCATTTTCATTGCTGTATAAATATTTCACTTTGTGACTCTATCACATTATCCAATCAATGGTGGAACAAGTTGCAGTATTTTGTGAATAAAATGCATCATTTTATGAGTAAGGTTTTCAGGTGCAAAAGCTTATTTGGGCATTTTCCAAAGAATGGGATTGCTGAGTATTAAGAAATTTGAATGTTCAGCTTTCAGATGAAAGTCTGTATTCATTTTCTAGGGATGTTGTAATAAATGACCACACATCCGGTGGCTTGAAACAGTTGGAATTTACTTTTATAGTTTTGGAAGCCAGAAGTCTGAAATCAAGGTATCAGCAGTATGGTTTCTCCTAAGGAGACTCTCCTAAGGAGAATCTTAGGAAGGAAGGAAAGCTCTGAAGGAAAATCTGTTCCATGTGTCTCTGCCAGCTTCTGGTGGTTGCCAGCAATCCTTGGTGTTCCTTGGCTTGTAGACACATCACTTCCATCTCCATCTCTACCTTTCCACGGAGATCTTCTCCGTGTGTGTCAGGAATTCTTCACAGAACAAAAACCTAGAGGTGGTGGAAAGGATATGATCCAGAAACAGTGAATGGAGATAGAGAGAATACTTTGCACAGTGTTCCATGGTTTATAAAATGTTCACATTATTTCAGATGATCTTCAAATCAACACTGTGAAGTATGCATTATCTTTATGTCTATGGGAAAGCTAGAAAATTTCCAGAGCTGGGGGTGGATCTCAGGTTGTCAGAGCGTAAATTGGAGTTTTTTCCAAGACTTGAGTTGGATAACTTCTGTGTAAGTGAATTTTAGACCTGTCCTGCTGGATTGCCATCTGGATATTTTGGTGCATGAAATATCTGGTAATGTTAACTGTTTAAAATAGACTTTGCCAGTTTCCCCCATTGGGTTTGAAATCTAATACTCTTTGACTCTGTTTGCTGACAATTCTGAAAGCAACTGCACTATTCTCACTTTAAATGGAAAATGGCAGGGACTTGAAACTGAAACCATCCCAGGGATAGCATAGAGCTTTAAAGCACTGAGGTTTCCTGGTGGAAAGCTTTGCTTTTCTCAGACTTTCCATGGATGGTACTTCTAAATTTCCTCACCAAGGATGTGATAATTCTCATAGCTATTGCCAAATGTGTGGTTCATCTTGTATTTCCTGAATTCTGTTGCCAGGTAGGTGAGGGACAAACTCAATTGCCAACTTGAAGATTTTCTCAAATTTCCTCCAAAGCGGCACTAGTCTTTAAATGATCAGGTTCCACTGGTTCAGTGAATTCCACCACTATTACTTAAAATATATTATTTTTAAACACTTTTTTGCAACATACTGTAGATTGCAGTATATCATTTCAAATATTCAAATTTCAAATGAAGCTAATAAAATATTCAAGCACTTCTGACGTCTTAATAAGAAACATCTCAGGTCTCTTCTCCTTTACAGACAGGTGACAGACTATCCTCATGATGCAACACAAATATCAGGAGCACATGGTGAGGTCTTTCCTATATACCTTTGGGTTTAGGCATTTATTCTTTTTAAAAAAGGAATAATTGAAAAGAATACTCTGTTCATTTCTTTACTTCTATGTGATAGAAAGCAGAGAAACTTCTATTAATAAAGCTTATAGAGCTTTTCTCTTAGGAAAAACTAAAATTTTTATATTGTTAACCATGGTGTCAAGAGGCTTGACACTCTATTTACTAAGTGTATAAGAATATCATCTTGGAAATGCATTGCTATTTCTTGGACTTGAAACACATATTGGGCTTGGTTAATGCTGCTACTTAAAGCAGTGAAGCAATTTGAGTGTGGGTTCCTAAGATCAAATACCCGTTCATAGTGTTGTTCCTTTCTAGATTAGTTAAGACTACTAAGCAACAGAAATGTTTTTTAGTTTATTTTTATTTACTAACTTTTGAGAGAGAGAGAGAGAGAGAGAGAGAGAGAGCGGGGGGAGGGGCAGAGAGAGAGGGACAGGGAGAACCTTAAGAAACTCCACACTCAGTACAGAGCCTGATGTGGGGCTCAATCTCATGACCCCGAGATCATGATCTGACTGTAATCAAGAGTTAGACACTTAATCAACTGAGGCACCCAGGCGCCCCCATTTTCTGTTTCTTTCCTTTTCTTTTTTTTTTTAAAGATTTTATTTTTTTGACAGAGAGAGAGGCAGCAAGAGAGGGAACACAAGCAGGGGGAGTGGGAGAGGGAAAAGCAGGCTTCCCACTGAGCAGGGAGCCCGATGGGGGGGCTCAATCCCTGCTGGGATCATGACCTGAGCTGAAGGCAGATACTTAACAACTGAGCTACCCAGGTGCCCCACACTGCCCGCCATTTTCTGTTTCTTAACAGTGATATTTAGGTCTTCTTTCTCCGATTCTTCAAGAAAATCCTTCATGCTGAATTTGAATGGTAATTGAGGGTCTTCCCCAAAAAGTCATGGATGATCACAGATATCTCTAATTTTGAGAGCCCGAGGTATGTGTCTATCCAAGTGCTGGATCAATTTCCATAAGAAGGGTGTGTGGATAATAATTCTAGCTGCTTGGGATGACCATGGAGGCTATCCAAAAATTCCATTTGCTGAACTGGCTCTCATGTATACATGACTCTTTGTAGCAAGCTGTAGCATACTTTTTTCAGCTTTGGCCTCCAATGTTCTACTGTACGGTTTCTCAAGCATACACTCCTGCAATTCAGATTGAATACATTGACCCCAAAGTGCCAAACTATCTCAAGGACAAATGGCCCAAATCATTGTAAGACAAATCAGACCTAGGAAATTTAATAAATCAACCAAGCTAGCATTTTCTGCAGCATGCCCAAGTACTGCTTGTGTTATTTCATGGCCCAGAAAAATGAAGTAGAGGCTGTGGACTACACAGCAAAGGGCATAAAGAGCCTGAGTTTTTTATGATGTCTATGAGATACAACATCAGCAAGTCCTGATACCTGACCTGTCTCAGAGAAGCAGGGAGAGAAAGAACGTTCCAGACAGAAGGAACTGGAAAGGAAGGACTACATGTTTGAGGAACAGGAAGAAGACTGGTATGGCTGGATTATTAACCTAGGAAAGAATTTCCTGAGATGACGCTAGAAAAGTGAGGAGGGACCAAATCATAGCAGCTGTAGTCATATGAAGTGCCAGTTAAGAACGCCATCTCTGGAATCAAGCAAACCTGGGCTCAAATCCCCGCTTTCCAATTTCCGGCTAGGTAACCTAGGGAAAGCTGCTTGATCTCCTCTCTATCTCAGTTTTCCCTCTTGTAAACAACATCATAACTTCTTTGTGGTGTCACTGGGAAGAGTAAATGAAATACTGTAAAGAACTTAGGAGTTTGATAAATAAACAAAATAGATGAACTAGAAAGCTGTTACAATTGCCATTGTTATTGTTTTGGGGCAGAATTAATGCGAGTGATGATATTAACTATAATGATTTCAGACTTTTTAAAAGTTTAGGCAGAGAACATCATGATCAAATTTCCATTTTTCAAAGCTCCTTCAGGATGTGAAATGGATAATGCATTAGAGAGGAGCATGTGTAGGGCAGGAATACCAGTTAGGAGAGGCTGTTGCCTATTTCAGGCAAAGATGGAGGGAAATTGATGTATTAAGGTTACTTAGAAGGTAGAATTGGCAGGAAGTGATTGAATATGAGAAGCAAGGTAGGGATGACTCCAAAGATCAGGCTTCGTGCATTTATTAAGCCAGGGAACCCTGTAGAAGAAACAGGCTGTATATGAGGGCCTGAGGAAGTGGTGAGGTCAGAGATCAGTTTAGTTCTGGACTTGATGAGTTTAAGTTGCCCGTAAGCAACCTATGGAGAGATAATTAGCAGTTAAATATATATATATACATATATATATATATATATATATGTATATATATATATTT
>NW_024425008.1:38895549-38897286 GCF_017311325.1 Ursus maritimus
CTCGGGGATAGACAGGCGAGCTCACCTTGGCAAGAGGCAGGCCCTCCTCCTCTGTGATCCTCTGAAAAAGCCATGACCAGACAGCGCCATCATCAGTCACGTCTAGAAGGACACAGAGTACCTGTCAGCGTATTGGTGGTGCTGCTCAAGAAAGATGCGGGGAGGGGTGTCTGGGTGGCTCAGTCGGTGAACCATCTGCCTTCAGCTCAAGTCAGGACCACAGGATCCTGGGATCGAGTCCTGGATGGGGCTTCCTGCTCAGCAAGGGTCTGCTTTTCTCTCTCCCTCTGCCCCTCTCACCTGTTTGTGCTCTCACTCTCTCTCAAATAAATAAAAAAAAAAAAGAAAAAAAAGAATGCCTCGGGGAGTATTGCTCACTATGAATGGGGTTAGAACATATGGAGGCATTTGGTTCCCAGGCATGGGCTGAACGCCGATTCAAGTTCCATGTTGCACTCACTAACAATCGGTGAAAACATAGGCGTTGCAAAATGCCACATGGCGTGCCTAAGTTTTATCTCAGGAAAGAGGCTGATTCCCGATAGTACATCACTATTCAATGGTTTGAGAAGAGTGTCACACCACAAAGAGGACAGAAGGACATCATGAGGCTCAAAGTTCCATGCTACTATCTGTGCTATGAGCTTTATTTCCTCAATGACTTTGGGAGCCCAGATGGAGCCAATGGTTAGGTCTCCTTCCCCAAAAATTATGTGGGAACTGGTTGCTTAAATTTGTTTCTGGGGAACCTCTCCAGTCAAATATAAATGGTGGCTACAAATAATTCATCCAACAGGAAGAAAGTCTTACTGAGGACAGGATCACTACATGGCCCCAGACCATGTTTTGTGTTCATAATGGTAAATATCTCCTCTTAAGATCAAACTAACGGTTGGCGAAAGAGACAACCGCTCCATATACTCTCCAAGAAGAGTGTGTGAGAGTCTATATCTATAATCTCAATGCCATTCATCTGATTTTCATCCAATTTGAATATGGAAAAAAACCAAAAGCTTAACAATCTGTTCCTGGACAAAGACTAGCTCCACCATGAGGGTGACCTCCGGCGCTGTCTCTCCTTGATGGGATCCATGTCTTCCTTCAAAGCATCTAGACCCCCAGAAGCCTTAATCTTTGTCCCTCTTGTTATAAGGGTATTCATGAATATTATGTTCAGATATGGACCCCAAGCTATGGAGTTAATAGACCCTTTAGTTTAAGCATGGACTGAAGAGCCCCTGCAGTACCACTGATAAAGGCCAGAAAGTCTGCCCGATCATCTTTCATATTTGGAGAAGGTATGACGCATCTGTGTGTCATGCGGCCTTATCTCTGGAAAACCTGCTATATATATATATATATATCCACCTCTATATGCTCACCTCTAATATCTCTCTCTATGTTTTCTAATCTTTATATACTTCTCAAATCTCTGTGCTGTCTCTCACCATCATCTCACACACACTCACCAGTCACTACAGACACCTAACATGACCTCATACGCTTTGCCCCACCTACCAGGGTAATGCATTGGTTTTTACCACAGGACTGAATACCATACAGTTCTCACCTAGGAGGTGCTTTTCCCCACTCCCAAACCTCAGTCTCTGGAACCTATCTAGAGATCAGATAGCTCCAGACTAAGAGACAAGTGGACCCATCCCAACCTGCCTTACATCTGGATTTTTCCTCTACAAGGGCTGATTCCAAGAATCGTACCCACCCCACATGGTTCTA